>NC_073241.2:34297575-34600606 GCF_029281585.2 Gorilla gorilla gorilla | reverse complement strand
GTCCTCAACTAACAGAGTTCAACCTTTCTTTTCATACAGCAATTTGGAAAAACATTTCTTGTAGAATATGCAAGTGGATATTTGGATTACTGTGAAGATTTCGTTGGAAACGGGAAAATCTTCATATAAAATCCAGACGGAAGGATTCTCAGAAACTTTTTCTGATGTGTGTCCTCAACTTACAAGGTTCAACCTTTCTTTTGATAGAAGAGTTTGGAAACCCTCTTTTTGTAGAATCTCTAAGTGGATATTTGGATAGCTCTAACGATTACGTAGGAAACGGGAATATCTTCATCTAAAATCTAGACAGAAGCACTCTCAGAAACAACTTTGTGATATCTGCATTCAAGTCACAGAGCTGAACATTCCCTTTCATAGTGCAGGTTTGAAACACTCTTTCTGCTCTATCTGCAGGTGGACATTTCAAGCGCTTTCAGGCCTATGGTGAAGAAGGAAATATCTTCCGATAAAATCTACACAGAATCATTCTCAGAAACAAATTTGGGATGTGTGTCCTCAACTAACAGAGTTGAACCTCACTTTTGATACAGCAGTTTGGAAACACTCTTTTTGTAGAATCTGCAAGTGGATATTTGGATAACTGTGAAGATTTCGCTGGAAACGGGAATATCTTCATATAAAATCTAGACAGAAGCATTCTCAGAAACTTCTTTGTGATGTGTGTCCTCAACTAACAGAGTTCAACCTTTCTTTTCATACAGTAATCTGGAAACACTTTATTTGCAGAATATGCAAGTGGATATTTGGATAACTGTGAAGATTTCGTTGGAAACGGGAATATCTTCATAGAAAATCTAGACAGAAGCATTCTCAGAAACTTCTTTGTGATGTGTGTCCTCAACTAACAGAGTTCAACCTTTCTTTTCATACAGCAATTTGGAAACACTTTTTTTGTAGAATATGCAAGTGGATATTTGGATAACTGTGATGATTTCGTTGGAAACGGGAAAATCTTCATATAAAATCCAGATGGAAGGATTCTCAGAAACTTTTCCTGATGTGTGTCCTCAACTAACAGGGTTCAACTTTTCTTTTGGTAGAACAGTTTGGAACCCCTCTTTTTGTAGAATCTCTAAGTGGATATTTGGATAGCTCTAAAGATTACCTTGGA
Source organism: Gorilla gorilla gorilla (assembly GCF_029281585.2). Taxonomy (NCBI): domain Eukaryota; kingdom Metazoa; phylum Chordata; class Mammalia; order Primates; family Hominidae; genus Gorilla; species Gorilla gorilla. Next base: position 34,599,474 of record NC_073241.2, on the reverse strand, counting down.
AAAGGGAATATCTTCATCTAAAATCTAGACAGAAGCAGTCTCGGAAACAACTTTGTGATATCTGCATTCAAGTCACAGAGCTGAACATTCTCTTTCATAGTGCAGGTTTGAAACACTCTTTCTGCACTATCTGCAAGTGGACCTTTCAAGCGCGTTCAGTCCTATGGTGAAAAAGGAAAGATCTTCTTATAAAATATACACAGAATCATTCTCAGAAACAAATTTGGGATTTGTGTCCTCAACTAACAGAGTTGAACCTCACTTCTGACACAGCAGTTTGGAAACACTTTTTTTGTAGAATCTACAAGGGGATGTTTGGAGAACTGCGAAGAGTTCGCTGAAAACGGGAATATCTTCATACAAAATCTAGACAGAAGCATTCTCAGAAACTTGTTTGTGATGTCTGTCCTCAACTAACAGAGTTCAACCTTTCTTTTGATACAGCAATTTGGAAACACACTTTTTGTGGAATCTGCAAGTGGATATTTGTATAACTGTGAAGATTTCGTAGGAAACGGGAATATCTTCATATAAAATCAAGACAGAAGCATTCTCAGAAACTTCTTAGCGATGAGAGTCCTCAACTAACAGAGTTCAACCTTTCTTTTCATACAGCAGTTTTTTCAGAATCTGCAAGTGGATATTTGGATAACTGTGAAGATTTCGTTGGAAACGGGAGTTTCTTCATATAAAATCTAGACAGAAGCATTCTCAGAAACTTCTTTGTGATGTGTGTCCTCAACAAACAGAGTTCAACGTTTCTTTTAATAGAGCAGCTGGAAACACTCTTTCTTTGGAATCTCTAAGAGGATACTTGGATAGCTCTAACAATTTCGTTGGAAACGGGAATATCTTCATCTAAAATCTAGACAGAAGCACTCTCAGAAACAACTTTGTGACATCTGCATTCAAGTCACAGAGCTGAACATTCCCTTTCATAGAGCGGGATTGAAACACTCTTTCTGTACTCTCTGCAAGTGGACCTCTCAAGCGCTTTGAGGCCTATGGTGTAAAAGGAAATATCTTCCCATAAAATCTAGACAGAAGGATTCTCAGAAGCAAATTTGAGATGTGTGTCCTCAACTAACAGAGTTGAACCTTTCTTTTGATACAGCAGTTTGCAAACACTCTTTTTGTAGAATCGGCAAGTGGATATTTGGATAACTGTGAAGATTTCGTTGGAAACGGGAATATCTTCAAATAAAATCTAGACAGAAGCATTCTCAGAAACTTCTTTGTGATGTGTGTCCTCAACTAACAGAGTTCAACCTTTCTTTTCATACAGTAATTTGGAAACACTTTATTTGCAGAATATGCAAGTGGATATTTGGATAACTGTGAAGATTTCGTTGGAAACGGGAATATCTTCATAGAAAATCTAGACAGAAGCATTCTCAGAAACTTCTTTGTGATGTGTGTCCTCAACTAACAGAGTTCAACCTTTCTTTTCATACAGCAATTTGGAAAAACATTTCTTGTAGAATATGCAAGTGGATATTTGGATTACTGTGAAGATTTCGTTGGAAACGGGAAAATCTTCATATAAAATCCAGACGGAAGGATTCTCAGAAACTTTTTCTGATGTGTGTCCTCAACTTACAAGGTTCAACCTTTCTTTTGATAGAAGAGTTTGGAAACCCTCTTTTTGTAGAATCTCTAAGTGGATATTTGGATAGCTCTTACGATTACGTAGGAAACGGGAATATCTTCATCTAAAATCTAGACAGAAGCACTCTCAGAAACAACTTTGTGATATCTGCATTCAAGTCACAGAGCTGAACATTCCCTTTCATAGTGCAGGTTTGAAACACTCTTTCTGCTCTATCTGCAGGTGGACATTTCATGCGCTTTCAGGCCTATGGTGAAGAAGGAAATATCTTCCGATAAAATATACACAGAATCATTCTCAGAAACTTCTTTGTGATGTGTGTCCTCAACTAACAGAGTTGAACCTCACTTCTGACACAGCAGTTTGCAAACACTCTTTTTGTAGAATCTACAAGGGGATATTTGGAGAACTGCGAAGATTTCGCTGAAAACGGGAATATCTTCATACAAAATCTAGACAGAAGCATTCTCAGAAACTTGTTTGTGATGTCTGTCCTCAACTAACAGAGTTCAACCTTTCTTTTGATACAGCAATTTTGAAACACACTTTTTGTGGAATCTGCAAGTGGATATTTGTATAACTGTGAAGATTTCGTAGGAAACGGGAATATCTTCATATAAAATCAAGACAGAAGCATTCTCAGAAACTTCTTAGCGATGAGAGTCCTCAACTAACAGAGTTCAACCTTTCTTTTCATACAGCAGTTTTTTCAGAATCTGCAAGTGGATATTTGGATAACTGTGAAGATTTCGTTGGAAACGGGAGTTTCTTCATATAAAATCTAGACAGAAGCATTCTCAGAAACTTCTTTGTGATGTGTGTCCTCAACAAACAGAGTTCAACGTTTCTTTTAATAGAGCAGCTGGAAACACTCTTTCTTTGGAATCTCTAAGAGGATACTTGGATAGCTCTAACAATTTCGTTGGAAACGGGAATATCTTCATCTAAAATCTAGACAGAAGCACTCTCAGAAACAACTTTGTGACATCTGCATTCAAGTCACAGAGCTGAACATTCCCTTTCATAGAGCGGGATTGAAACACTCTTTCTGTACTCTCTGCAAGTGGACCTCTCAAGCGCTTTGAGGCCTATGGTGTAAAAGGAAATATCTTCCCATAAAATCTAGACAGAAGGATTCTCAGAAGCAAATTTGAGATGTGTGTCCTCAACTAACAGAGTTGAACCTTTCTTTTGATACAGCAGTTTGCAAACACTCTTTTTGTAGAATCGGCAAGTGGATATTTGGATAACTGTGAAGATTTCGTTGGAAACGGGAATATCTTCAAATAAAATCTAGACAGAAGCATTCTCAGAAACTTCTTTGTGATGTCTGTCCTCAACTAACAGAGTTCAACCTTTCTTTTCATACAGTAATTTGGAAACACTTTATTTGCAGAATATGCAAGTGGATATTTGGATAACTGTGAAGATTTCGTTGGAAACGGGAATATCTTCATAGAAAATCTAGACAGAAGCATTCTCAGAATCTTCTTTGTGATGTGTGTCCTCAACTAACAGAGTTCAACCTTTCTTTTCATACAGCAATTTGGAAAAACATTTCTTGTAGAATATGCAAGTGGATATTTGGATTACTGTGAAGATTTCGTTGGAAACGGGAAAATCTTCATATAAAATCCAGACGGAAGGATTCTCAGAAACTTTTTCTGATGTGTGTCCTCAACTTACAAGGTTCAACCTTTCTTTTGATAGAAGAGTTTGGAAACCCTCTTTTTGTAGAATCTCTAAGTGGATATTTGGATAGCTCTTACGATTACGTAGGAAACGGGAATATCTTCATCTAAAATCTAGACAGAAGCACTCTCAGAAACAACTTTGTGATATCTGCATTCAAGTCACAGAGCTGAACATTCCCTTTCATAGTGCAGGTTTGAAACACTCTTTCTGCTCTATCTGCAGGTGGACATTTCATGCGCTTTCAGGCCTATGGTGAAGAAGGAAATATCTTCCGATAAAATCTACACAGAATCATTCTCAGAAACAAATTTGGGATGTGTGTCCTCAACTAACAGAGTTGAACCTCACTTTTGATACAGCAGTTTGGAAACACTCTTTTTGTAGAATCTGCAAGTGGATATTTGGATAACTGTGAAGATTTCGCTGGACACGGGAATATCTTCATATAAAATCTAGACAGAAGCATTCTCAGAAACTTCTTTGTGATGTGTGTCCTCAACTAACAGAGTTCAACCTTTCTTTTCATACAGTAATTTGGAAAAACATTTCTTGAAGAATATGCAAGTGGATATTTGGATTACTATGAAGATTTCGTTGGAAACGGGAAAATCTTCATATAAAATCCAGACGCAAGGATTCTCAGAAACTTTTTCTGATGTGTGTCCTCAACTTACAAGGTTCAACCTTTCTTTTGATAGAAGAGTTTGGAAACCCTCTTTTTGTAGAATCTCTAAGTGGATATTTGGATAGCTCTAACGATTACGTAGGAAACGGGAATATCTTCATCTAAAATCTAGACAGAAGCACTCTCAGAAACAACTTTGTGATATCTGCATTCAAGTCACAGAGTTGAACATTCCCTTTCATAGTGCAGGTTTGAAACACTCTTTCTGCTCTATCTGCAGGTGGACATTTCAAGCGCTTTCAGGCCTATGGTGAAGAAGGAAATATCTTCCGATAAAATCTAGACAGAAGGATTCTCAGAAACTTCTTTGTGATGTGTGTCCTCAACTAACAGAGTTCAACCTTTCTTTTCATACAGCAATTTTGAAAAACATTTCTTGGAGAATCTGCAAGTGGATATTTAGATTACTGTGAAGATTTCGTTGGAAACGGGAAAATCTTCACAAAAAATCCAGACGGAAGGATTCTCAGAAACTTTTTCTGATGTGTGTCCTCAACTTACAAGGTTCAACCTTTCTTTTGATAGAAGAGTTTGGAAACCCTTTTTTTGTAGAATCTCTAAGTGGATATTTGGATAGCTCTAACGATTACGTAGGAAACGGGAATATCTTCATCTAAAATCTAGACAGAAGCACTCTCAGAAACAACTTTGTGATATCTGCATTCATGTCACAGAGCTGAACATTCCCTTTCATAGAGCGGGATTGAAACACTCTTTCTGTTCTCTCTGCAAGTGGACCTCTCAAGCGCTTTGAGGCCAATGGTGAAAAAGGAAATATATTCCCTTAAAATCTAGACAGAAGGATTCTCAGCAGCAAATTTGAGATGTGTGTCCTCAAATAACAGAGTTGAACCTTTCTTTTCATACAGCAGTTTGCAAACACTCTTTTTGTGGAATCTGCAAGTGGATATTTGGATAACTGTGAAGATTTCGCTGGAAACGGGAATATCTTCAAATAAAATCTAGACAGAAGCATTCTCAGAAACTTCTTTGTGATGTGTGTCCTCAACTAACAGAGTTCAACCTTTCTTTTCATACAGTAATTTGGAAACACTTTATTTGCAGAATATGCAAGTGGATATTTGGATAACTGTGAAGATTTCGTTGGAAACGGGAATATCTTCATAGAAAATCTAGACAGAAGCATTCTCAGAAACTTCTTTGTGATGTGTGTCCTCAACTAACAGAGTTCAACCTTTCTTTTCATACAGCAATTTGGAAACACTTTTTTTGTAGAATATGCAAGTGGATATTTGGATAACTGTGATGATTTCGTTGGAAACGGGAAAATTTTCATATAAAATCCAGATGGAAGGATTCTCAGAAACTTTTCCTGATGTGTGTCCTCAACTAACAGGGTTCAACTTTTCTTTTGGTAGAACAGTTTGGAACCCCTCTTTTTGTAGAATCTCTAAGTGGATATTTGGATAGCTCTAAAGATTACCTTGGAAAAGGGAATATCTTCATCTAAAATCTAGACAGAAGCAGTCTCGGAAACAACTTTGTGATATCTGCATTCAAGTCACAGAGCTGAACATTCTCTTTCATAGTGCAGGTTTGAAACACTCTTTCTGCACTATCTGCAAGTGGACCTTTCAAGCGCGTTCAGTCCTATGGTGAAAAAGGAAACATCTTCTTATAAAATATACACAGAATCATTCTCAGAAACAAATTTGGGATTTGTGTCCTCAACTAACAGAGTTGAACCTCACTTCTGACACAGCAGTTTGGAAACACTCTTTTTGTAGAATCTACAAGGGGATATTTGGAGAACTGCGAAGATTTCGCTGAAAACGGGAATATCTTCATACAAAATCTAGACAGAAGCATTCTCAGAAACTTGTTTGTGATGTCTGTCCTCAACTAACAGAGTTCAACCTTTCTTTTGATACAGCAATTTGGAAACACACTTTTTGTGGAATCTGCAAGTGGATATTTGTATAACTGTGAAGATTTCGTAGGAAACGGGAATATCTTCATATAAAATCAAGACAGAAGCATTCTCAGAAACTTCTTAGCGATGAGAGTCCTCAACTAACAGAGTTCAACCTTTCTTTTCATACAGCAGTTTTTTCAGAATCTGCAAGTGGATATTTGGATAACTGTGAAGATTTCGTTGGAAACGGGAGTTTCTTCATATAAAATCTAGACAGAAGCATTCTCAGAAACTTCTTTGTGATGTGTGTCCTCAACAAACAGAGTTCAACGTTTCTTTTAATAGAGCAGCTGGAAACACTCTTTCTTTGGAATCTCTAAGAGGATACTTGGATAGCTCTAACAATTTCGTTGGAAACGGGAATATCTTCATCTAAAATCTAGACAGAAGCACTCTCAGAAACAACTTTGTGACATCTGCATTCAAGTCACAGAGCTGAACATTCCCTTTCATAGAGCGGGATTGAAACACTCTTTCTGTACTCTCTGCAAGTGGACCTCTCAAGCGCTTTGAGGCCTATGGTGTAAAAGGAAATATCTTCCCATAAAATCTAGACAGAAGGATTCTCAGAAGCAAATTTGAGATGTGTGTCCTCAACTAACAGAGTTGAACCTTTCTTTTGATACAGCAGTTTGCAAACACTCTTTTTGTAGAATCGGCAAGTGGATATTTGGATAACTGTGAAGATTTCGTTGGAAACGGGAATATCTTCAAATAAAATCTAGACAGAAGCATTCTCAGAATCTTCTTTGTGATGTGTGTCCTCAACTAACAGAGTTCAACCTTTCTTTTCATACAGTAATTTGGAAACACTTTATTTGCAGAATATGCAAGTGGATATTTGGATAACTGTGAAGATTTCGTTGGAAACGGGAATATCTTCATAGAAAATCTAGACAGAAGCATTCTCAGAATCTTCTTTGTGATGTGTGTCCTCAACTAACAGAGTTCAACCTTTCTTTTCATACAGCAATTTGGAAAAACATTTCTTGTAGAATATGCAAGTGGATATTTGGATTACTGTGAAGATTTCGTTGGAAACGGGAAAATCTTCATATAAAATCCAGACGGAAGGATTCTCAGAAACTTTTTCTGATGTGTGTCCTCAACTTACAAGGTTCAACCTTTCTTTTGATAGAAGAGTTTGGAAACCCTCTTTTTGTAGAATCTCTAAGTGGATATTTGGATAGCTCTTACGATTACGTAGGAAACGGGAATATCTTCATCTAAAATCTAGACAGAAGCACTCTCAGAAACAACTTTGTGATATCTGCATTCAAGTCACAGAGCTGAACATTCCCTTTCATAGTGCAGGTTTGAAACACTCTTTCTGCTCTATCTGCAGGTGGACATTTCATGCGCTTTCAGGCCTATGGTGAAGAAGGAAATATCTTCCGATAAAATCTACACAGAATCATTCTCAGAAACAAATTTGGGATGTGTGTCCTCAACTAACAGAGTTGAACCTCACTTTTGATACAGCAGTTTGGAAACACTCTTTTTGTAGAATCTGCAAGTGGATATTTGGATAACTGTGAAGATTTCGCTGGAAACGGGAATATCTTCATAGAAAATCTAGACAGAAGCATTCTCAGAAACTTCTTTGTGATGTGTGTCCTCAACTAACAGAGTTCAACCTTTCTTTTCATACAGTAATTTGGAAAAACATTTCTTGAAGAATATGCAAGTGGATATTTGGATTACTATGAAGATTTCGTTGGAAACGGGAAAATCTTCATATAAAATCCAGACGCAAGGATTCTCAGAAACTTTTTCTGATTTGTGTCCTCAACTTACAAGGTTCAACCTTTCTTTTGATAGAAGAGTTTGGAAACCCTCTTTTTGTAGAATCTCTAAGTGGATATTTGGATAGTTCTAACGATTACGTAGGAAACGGGAATATCTTCATCTAAAATCTAGACAGAAGCACTCTCAGAAACAACTTTGTGATATCTGCATTCAAGTCACAGAGTTGAACATTCCCTTTCATAGTGCAGGTTTGAAACACTCTTTCTGCTCTATCTGCAGGTGGACATTTCAAGCGCATTCAGGCCTATGGTGAAGAAGGAAATATCTTCCGATAAAATCTAGACAGAAGGATTCTCAGAAACTTCTTTGTGATGTGTGTCCTCAACTAACAGAGTTCAACCTTTCTTTTCATACAGCAATTTTGAAAAACATTTCTTGTAGAATCTGCAAGTGGATATTTAGATTACTGTGAAGATTTCGTTGGAAACGGGAAAATCTTCACAAAAAATCCAGACGGAAGGATTCTCAGAAACTTTTTCTGATGTGTGTCCTCAACTTACAAGGTTCAACCTTTCTTTTGATAGAAGAGTTTGGAAACCCTTTTTTTGTAGAATCTCTAAGTGGATATTTGGATAGCTCTAACGATTACGTAGGAAACGGGAATATCTTCATCTAAAATCTAGACAGAAGCACTCTCAGAAACAACTTTGTGATATCTGCATTCATGTCACAGAGCTGAACATTCCCTTTCATAGAGCGGGATTGAAACACTCTTTCTGTACTCTCTGCAAGTGGACCTCTCAAGCGCTTTGAGGCCTATGGTGTAAAAGGAAATATCTTCCCATAAAATCTAGACAGAAGGATTCTCAGAAGCAAATTTGAGATGTGTGTCCTCAACTGAGTTGAATCTTTCTTTTGATACAGCAGTTTGCAAACACTCTTTTTGTAGAATCGGCAAGTGGATATTTGGATAACTGTGAAGATTTCGTTGGAAACGGGAATATCTTCAAATAAAATCTAGACAGAAGCATTCTCAGAATCTTCTTTGTGATGTGTGTCCTCAACTAACAGAGTTCAACCTTTCTTTTCATACAGTAATTTGGAAACACTTTATTTGCAGAATATGCAAGTGGATATTTGGATAACTGTGAAGATTTCGTTGGAAACGGGAATATCTTCATAGAAAATCTAGACAGAAGCATTCTCAGAATCTTCTTTGTGATGTGTGTCCTCAACTAACAGAGTTCAACCTTTCTTTTCATACAGCAATTTGGAAAAACATTTCTTGTAGAATATGCAAGTGGATATTTGGATTACTGTGAAGATTTCGTTGGAAACGGGAAAATCTTCATATAAAATCCAGACGGAAGGATTCTCAGAAACTTTTTCTGATGTGTGTCCTCAACTTACAAGGTTCAACCTTTCTTTTGATAGAAGAGTTTGGAAACCCTCTTTTTGTAGAATCTCTAAGTGGATATTTGGATAGCTCTTACGATTACGTAGGAAACGGGAATATCTTCATCTAAAATCTAGACAGAAGCACTCTCAGAAACAACTTTGTGATATCTGCATTCAAGTCACAGAGCTGAACATTCCCTTTCATAGTGCAGGTCTGAAACACTCTTTCTGCTCTATCTGCAGGTGGACATTTCATGCGCTTTCAGGCCTATGGTGAAGAAGGAAATATCTTCCGATAAAATCTACACAGAATCATTCTCAGAAACAAATTTGGGATGTGTGTCCTCAACTAACAGAGTTGAACCTCACTTTTGATACAACAGTTTGGAAACACTCTTTTTGTAGAATCTGCAAGTGGATATTTGGATAACTGTGAAGATTTCGCTGGAAACGGGAATATCTTCATATAAAATCTAGACAGAAGCATTCTCAGAAACTTCTTTGTGATGTGTGTCCTCAACTAACAGAGTTCAACCTTTCTTTTCATACAGTAATTTGGAAAAACATTTCTTGAAGAATATGCAAGTGGATATTTGGATTACTGTGAAGATTTCGTTGGAAACGGGAAAATCTTCATATAAAATCCAGACGGAAGGATTCTCAGAAACTTTTTCTGATGTGTGTCCTCAACTTACAAGGTTCAACCTTTCTTTTGATAGAAGAGTTTGGAAACCCTCTTTTTGTAGAATCTCTAAGTGGATATTTGGATAGCTCTAACGATTACGTAGGAAACGGGAATATCTTCATCTAAAATCTAGACAGAAGCACTCTCAGAAACAACTTTGTGATATCTGCATTCAAGTCACAGAGTTGAACATTCCCTTTCATAGTGCAGGTTTGAAACACTCTTTCTGCTCTATCTGCAGGTGGACATTTCAAGCGCATTCAGGCCTATGGTGAAGAAGGAAATATCTTCCGATAAAATCTAGACAGAAGGATTCTCAGAAACTTCTTTGTGATGTGTGTCCTCAACTAACAGAGTTCAACCTTTCTTTTCATACAGCAATTTTGAAAAACATTTCTTGTAGAATCTGCAAGTGGATATTTAGATTACTGTGAAGATTTCGTTGGAAACGGGAAAATCTTCACAAAAAATCCAGACGGAAGGATTCTCAGAAACTTTTTCTGATGTGTGTCCTCAACTTACAAGGTTCAACCTTTCTTTTGATAGAAGAGTTTGGAAACCCTTTTTTTGTAGAATCTCTAAGTGGATATTTGGATAGCTCTAACGATTACGTAGGAAACGGGAATATCTTCATCTAAAATCTAGACAGAAGCACTCTCAGAAACAACTTTGTGATATCTGCATTCATGTCACAGAGCTGAACATTCCCTTTCATAGAGCGGGATTGAAACACTCTTTCTGTACTCTCTGGAAGTGGACCTCTCAAGCGCTTTGAGGCCTATGGTGAAAAAGGAAATATATTCCCTTAAAATCTAGACAGAAGGATTCTCAGCAGCAAATTTGAGATGTGTGTCCTCAAATAACAGAGTTGAACCTTTCTTTTCATACAGCAGTTTGCAAACACTCTTTTTGTGGAATCTGCAAGTGGATATTTGGATAACTGTGAAGATTTCGTTGGAAACGGGAATATCTTCAAATAAAATCTAGACAGAAGCATTCTCAGAAACTTCTTTGTGATGTGTGTCCTCAACTAACAGAGTTCAACCTTTCTTTTCATACAGTAATTTGGAAACACTTTATTTGCAGAATATGCAAGTGGATATTTGGATAACTGTGAAGATTTCGTTGGAAACGGGAATATCTTCATAGAAAATCTAGACAGAAGCATTCTCAGAAACTTCTTTGTGATGTGTGTCCTCAACTAACAGAGTTCAACCTTTCTTTTCATACAGCAATTTGGAAACACTTTTTTTCTAGAATACGCAAGTGGATATTTGGATAACTGTGATGATTTCGTTGGAAACGGGAAAATCTTCATATAAAATCCAGATGGAAGGATTCTCAGAAACTTTTTCTGATGTGTGTCCTCAACTAACAGGGTTCAACTTTTCTTTTGGTAGAACAGTTTGGAACCCCTCTTTTTGTAGAATCTCTAAGTGGATATTTGGATAGCTCTAAAGATTACCTTGGAAAAGGGAATATCTTCATCTAAAATCTAGACAGAAGCAGTCTCGGAAACAACTTTGTGATATCTGCATTCAAGTCACAGAGCTGAACATTCTCTTTCATAGTGCAGGTTTGAAACACTCTTTCTGCACTATCTGCAAGTGGACATTTCAAGCGCGTTCAGTCCTATGGTGAAAAAGGAAACATCTTCTTATAAAATATACACAGAATCATTCTCAGAAACAAATTTGGGATTTGTGTCCTCAACTAACAGAGTTGAACCTCACTTCTGACACAGCAGTTTGGAAACACTCTTTTTGTAGAATCTACAAGGGGATATTTGGAGAACTGCGAAGATTTCGCTGAAAACGGGAATATCTTCATACAAAATCTAGACAGAAGCATTCTCAGAAACTTGTTTGTGATGTCTGTCCTCAACTAACAGAGTTCAACCTTTCTTTTGATACAGCAATTTGGAAACACACTTTTTGTGGAATCTGCAAGTGGATATTTGTATAACTGTGAAGATTTCGTAGGAAACGGGAATATCTTCATATAAAATCAAGACAGAAGCATTCTCAGAAACTTCTTAGCGATGAGAGTCCTCAACTAACAGAGTTCAACCTTTCTTTTCATACAGCAGTTTTTTCAGAATCTGCAAGTGGATATTTGGATAACTGTGAAGATTTCGTTGGAAACGGGAGTTTCTTCATATAAAATCTAGACAGAAGCATTCTCAGAAACTTCTTTGTGATGTGTGTCCTCAACAAACAGAGTTCAACGTTTCTTTTAATAGAGCAGCTGGAAACACTCTTTCTTTGGAATCTCTAAGAGGATACTTGGATAGCTCTAACAATTTCGTTGGAAACGGGAATATCTTCATCTAAAATCTAGACAGAAGCACTCTCAGAAACAACTTTGTGACATCTGCATTCAAGTCACAGAGCTGAACATTCCCTTTCATAGAGCGGGATTGAAACACTCTTTCTGTACTCTCTGCAAGTGGACCTCTCAAGCGCTTTGAGGCCTATGGTGTAAAAGGAAATATCTTCCCATAAAATCTAGACAGAAGGATTCTCAGAAGCAAATTTGAGATGTGTGTCCTCAACTAACAGAGTTGAACCTTTCTTTTGATACAGCAGTTTGCAAACACTCTTTTTGTAGAATCGGCAAGTGGATATTTGGATAACTGTGAAGATTTCGTTGGAAACGGGAATATCTTCAAATAAAATCTAGACAGAAGCATTCTCAGAATCTTCTTTGTGATGTGTGTCCTCAACTAACAGAGTTCAACCTTTCTTTTCATACAGTAATTTGGAAACACTTTATTTGCAGAATATGCAAGTGGATATTTGGATAACTGTGAAGATTTCGTTGGAAACGGGAATATCTTCATAGAAAATCTAGACAGAAGCATTCTCAGAATCTTCTTTGTGATGTGTGTCCTCAACTAACAGAGTTCAACCTTTCTTTTCATACAGCAATTTGGAAAAACATTTCTTGTAGAATATGCAAGTGGATATTTGGATTACTGTGAAGATTTCGTTGGAAACGGGAAAATCTTCATATAAAATCCAGACGGAAGGATTCTCAGAAACTTTTTCTGATGTGTGTCCTCAACTTACAAGGTTCAACCTTTCTTTTGATAGAAGAGTTTGGAAACCCTCTTTTTGTAGAATCTCTAAGTGGATATTTGGATAGCTCTTACGATTACGTAGGAAACGGGAATATCTTCATCTAAAATCTAGACAGAAGCACTCTCAGAAACAACTTTGTGATATCTGCATTCAAGTCACAGAGCTGAACATTCCCTTTCATAGTGCAGGTTTGAAACACTCTTTCTGCTCTATCTGCAGGTGAACATTTCATGCGCTTTCAGGCCTATGGTGAAGAAGGAAATATCTTCCGATAAAATCTACACAGAATCATTCTCAGAAACAAATTTGGGATGTGTGTCCTCAACTAACAGAGTTGAACCTCACTTTTGATACAGCAGTTTGGAAACACTCTTTTTGTAGAATCTGCAAGTGGATATTTGGATAACTGTGAAGATTTCGCTGGAAACGGGAATATCTTCATATAAAATCTAGACAGAAGCATTCTCAGAAACTTCTTTGTGATGTGTGTCCTCAACTAACAGAGTTCAACCTTTCTTTTCATACAGTAATTTGGAAAAACATTTCTTGAAGAATATGCAAGTGGATATTTGGATTACTATGAAGATTTCGTTGGAAACGGGAAAATCTTCATATAAAATCCAGACGCAAGGATTCTCAGAAACTTTTTCTGATGTGTGTCCTCAACTTACAAGGTTCAAACTTTCTTTTGATAGAAGAGTTTGGAAACCCTCTTTTTGTAGAATCTCTAAGTGGATATTTGGATAGCTCTAGCGATTACGTAGGAAACGGGAATATCTTCATCTAAAATCTAGACAGAAGCACTCTCAGAAACAACTTTGTGATATCTGCATTCAAGTCACAGAGTTGAACATTCCCTTTCATAGTGCAGGTTTGAAACACTCTTTCTGCTCTATCTGCAGGTGGACATTTCAAGCGCATTCAGGCCTATGGTGAAGAAGGAAATATCTTCCGATAAAATCTAGACAGAAGGATTCTCAGAAACTTCTTTGTGATGTGTGTCCTCAACTAACAGAGTTCAACCTTTCTTTTCATACAGCAATTTTGAAAAACATTTCTTGTAGAATCTGCAAGTGGATATTTAGATTACTGTGAAGATTTCGTTGGAAACGGGAAAATCTTCACAAAAAATCCAGACGGAAGGATTCTCAGAAACTTTTTCTGATGTGTGTCCTCAACTTACAAGGTTCAACCTTTCTTTTGATAGAAGAGTTTGGAAACCCTTTTTTTGTAGAATCTCTAAGTGGATATTTGGATAGCTCTAACGATTACGTAGGAAACGGGAATATCTTCATCTAAAATCTAGACAGAAGCACTCTCAGAAACAACTTTGTGATATCTGCATTCATGTCACAGAGCTGAACATTCCCTTTCATAGAGCGGGATTGAAACACTCTTTCTGTACTCTCTGGAAGTGGACCTCTCAAGCGCTTTGAGGCCTATGGTGTAAAAGGAAATATCTTCCCATAAAATCTAGACAGAAGGATTCTCAGAAGCAAATTTGAGATGTGTGTCCTCAACTAACAGAGTTGAACCTTTCTTTTGATACAGCAGTTTGCAAACACTCTTTTTGTAGAATCGGCAAGTGGATATTTGGATAACTGTGAAGATTTCGTTGGAAACGGGAATATCTTCCAATAAAATCTAGACAGAAGCATTCTCAGAATCTTCTTTGTGATGTGTGTCCTCAACTAACAGAGTTCAACCTTTCTTTTCATACAGTAATTTGGAAACACTTTATTTGCAGAATATGCAAGTGGATATTTGGATAACTGTGAAGATTTCGTTGGAAACGGGAATATCTTCATAGAAAATCTAGACAGAAGCATTCTCAGAATCTTCTTTGTGATGTGTGTCCTCAACTAACAGAGTTCAACCTTTCTTTTCATACAGCAATTTGGAAAAACATTTCTTGTAGAATATGCAAGTGGATATTTGGATTACTGTGAAGATTTCGTTGGAAACGGGAAAATCTTCATATAAAATCCAGACGGAAGGATTCTCAGAAACTTTTTCTGATGTGTGTCCTCAACTTACAAGGTTCAACCTTTCTTTTGATAGAAGAGTTTGGAAACCCTCTTTTTGTAGAATCTCTAAGTGGATATTTGGATAGCTCTTACGATTACGTAGGAAACGGGAATATCTTCATCTAAAATCTAGACAGAAGCACTCTCAGAAACAACTTTGTGATATCTGCATTCAAGTCACAGAGCTGAACATTCCCTTTCATAGTGCAGGTTTGAAACACTCTTTCTGCTCTATCTGCAGGTGGACATTTCATGCGCTTTCAGGCCTATGGTGAAGAAGGAAATATCTTCCGATAAAATCTACACAGAATCATTCTCAGAAACAAATTTGGGATGTGTGTCCTCAACTAACAGAGTTGAACCTCACTTTTGATACAGCAGTTTGGAAACACTCTTTTTGTAGAATCTGCAAGTGGATATTTGGATAACTGTGAAGATTTCGCTGGAAACGGGAATATCTTCATATAAAATCTAGACAGAAGCATTCTCAGAAACTTCTTTGTGATGTGTGTCCTCAACTAACAGAGTTCAACCTTTCTTTTCATACAGTAATTTGGAAAAACATTTCTTGAAGAATATGCAAGTGGATATTTGGATTACTGTGAAGATTTCGTTGGAAACGGGAAAATCTTCATATAAAATCCAGACGCAAGGATTCTCAGAAACTTTTTCTGATGTGTGTCCTCAACTTACAAGGTTCAACCTTTCTTTTGATAGAAGAGTTTGGAAACCCTCTTTTTGTAGAATCTCTAAGTGGATATTTGGATAGCTCTAACGATTACGTAGGAAACGGGAATATCTTCATCTAAAATCTAGACAGAAGCACTCTCAGAAACAACTTTGTGATATCTGCATTCAAGTCACAGAGTTGAACATTCCCTTTCATAGTGCAGGTTTGAAACACTCTTTCTGCTCTATCTGCAGGTGGACATTTCAAGCGCATTCAGGCCTATGGTGAAGAAGGAAATATCTTCCGATAAAATCTAGACAGAAGGATTCTCAGAAACTTCTTTGTGATGTGTGTCCTCAACTAACAGAGTTCAACCTTTCTTTTCATACAGCAATTTTGAAAAACATTTCTTGTAGAATCTGCAAGTGGATATTTAGATTACTGTGAAGATTTCGTTGGAAACGGGAAAATCTTCACAAAAAATCCAGACGGAAGGATTCTCAGAAACTTTTTCTGATGTGTGTCCTCAACTTACAAGGTTCAACCTTTCTTTTGATAGAAGAGTTTGGAAACCCTTTTTTTGTAGAATCTCTAAGTGGATATTTGGATAGCTCTAACGATTACGTAGGAAACGGGAATATCTTCATCTAAAATCTAGACAGAAGCACTCTCAGAAACAACTTTGTGATATCTGCATTCATGTCACAGAGCTGAACATTCCCTTTCATAGAGCGGGATTGAAACACTCTTTCTGTACTCTCTGGAAGTGGACCTCTCAAGCGCTTTGAGGCCTATGGTGAAAAAGGAAATATATTCCCTTAAAATCTAGACAGAAGGATTCTCAGCAGCAAATTTGAGATGTGTGTCCTCAAATAACAGAGTTGAACCTTTCTTTTCATACAGCAGTTTGCAAACACTCTTTTTGTGGAATCTGCAAGTGGATATTTGGATAACTGTGAAGATTTCGCTGGAAACGGGAATATCTTCAAATAAAATCTAGACAGAAGCATTCTCAGAAACTTCTTTGTGATGTGTGTCCTCAACTAACAGAGTTCAACCTTTCTTTTCATACAGTAATTTGGAAACACTTTATTTGCAGAATATGCAAGTGGATATTTGGATAACTGTGAAGATTTCGTTGGAAACGGGAATATCTTCATAGAAAATCTAGACAGAAGCATTCTCAGAAACTTCTTTGTGATGTGTGTCCTCAACTAACAGAGTTCAACCTTTCTTTTCATACAGCAATTTGGAAACACTTTTTTTCTAGAATACGCAAGTGGATATTTGGATAACTGTGATGATTTCGTTGGAAACGGGAAAATCTTCATATAAAATCCAGATGGAAGGATTCTCAGAAACTTTTTCTGATGTGTGTCCTCAACTAACAGGGTTCAACTTTTCTTTTGGTAGAACAGTTTGGAACCCCTCTTTTTGTAGAATCTCTAAGTGGATATTTGGATAGCTCTAAAGATTACCTTGGAAAAGGGAATATCTTCATCTAAAATCTAGACAGAAGCAGTCTCGGAAACAACTTTGTGATATCTGCATTCAAGTCACAGAGCTGAACATTCTCTTTCATAGTGCAGGTTTGAAACACTCTTTCTGCACTATCTGCAAGTGGACATTTCAAGCGCGTTCAGTCCTATGGTGAAAAAGGAAACATCTTCTTATAAAATATACACAGAATCATTCTCAGAAACAAATTTGGGATTTGTGTCCTCAACTAACAGAGTTGAACCTCACTTCTGACACAGCAGTTTGGAAACACTCTTTTTGTAGAATCTACAAGGGGATATTTGGAGAACTGCGAAGATTTCGCTGAAAACGGGAATATCTTCATACAAAATCTAGACAGAAGCATTCTCAGAAACTTGTTTGTGATGTCTGTCCTCAACTAACAGAGTTCAACCTTTCTTTTGATACAGCAATTTGGAAACACACTTTTTGTGGAATCTGCAAGTGGATATTTGTATAACTGTGAAGATTTCGTAGGAAACGGGAATATCTTCATATAAAATCAAGACAGAAGCATTCTCAGAAACTTCTTTGCGATGTGAGTCCTCAACTAACAGAGTTCAACCTTTCTTTTCATACAGCAGTTTTTTCAGAATCTGCAAGTGGATATTTGGATAACTGTGAAGATTTCGTTGGAAACGGGAGTTTCTTCATATAAAATCTAGACAGAAGCATTCTCAGAAACTTCTTTGTGATGTGTGTCCTCAACAAACAGAGTTCAACGTTTCTTTTAATAGAGCAGCTGGAAACACTCTTTCTTTGGAATCTCTAAGAGGATACTTGGATAGCTCTAACAATTTCGTTGGAAACGGGAATATCTTCATCTAAAATCTAGACAGAAGCACTCTCAGAAACAACTTTGTGACATCTGCATTCAAGTCACAGAGCTGAACATTCCCTTTCATAGAGCGGGATTGAAACACTCTTTCTGTACTCTCTGCAAGTGGACCTCTCAAGCGCTTTGAGGCCTAAGGTGTAAAAGGAAATATCTTCCCATAAAATCTAGACAGAAGGATTCTCAGAAGCAAATTTGAGATGTGTGTCCTCAACTAACAGAGTTGAACCTTTCTTTTGATACAGCAGTTTGCAAACACTCTTTTTGTAGAATCGGCAAGTGGATATTTGGATAACTGTGAAGATTTCGTTGGAAACGGGAATATCTTCAAATAAAATCTAGACAGAAGCATTCTCAGAATCTTCTTTGTGATGTGTGTCCTCAACTAACAGAGTTCAACCTTTCTTTTCATACAGTAATTTGGAAACACTTTATTTGCAGAATATGCAAGTGGATATTTGGATAACTGTGAAGATTTCGTTGGAAACGGGAATATCTTCATAGAAAATCTAGACAGAAGCATTCTCAGAATCTTCTTTGTGATGTGTGTCCTCAACTAACAGAGTTCAACCTTTCTTTTCATACAGCAATTTGGAAAAACATTTCTTGTAGAATATGCAAGTGGATATTTGGATTACTGTGAAGATTTCGTTGGAAACGGGAAAATCTTCATATAAAATCCAGACGGAAGGATTCTCAGAAACTTTTTCTGATGTGTGTCCTCAACTTACAAGGTTCAACCTTTCTTTTGATAGAAGAGTTTGGAAACCCTCTTTTTGTAGAATCTCTAAGTGGATATTTGGATAGCTCTTACGATTACGTAGGAAACGGGAATATCTTCATCTAAAATCTAGACAGAAGCACTCTCAGAAACAACTTTGTGATATCTGCATTCAAGTCACAGAGCTGAACATTCCCTTTCATAGTGCAGGTTTGAAACACTCTTTCTGCTCTATCTGCAGGTGGACATTTCATGCGCTTTCAGGCCTATGGTGAAGAAGGAAATATCTTCCGATAAAATCTACACAGAATCATTCTCAGAAACAAATTTGGGATGTGTGTCCTCAACTAACAGAGTTGAACCTCACTTTTGATACAGCAGTTTGGAAACACTCTTTTTGTAGAATCTGCAAGTGGATATTTGGATAACTGTGAAGATTTCGCTGGAAACGGGAATATCTTCATATAAAATCTAGACAGAAGCATTCTCAGAAACTTCTTTGTGATGTGTGTCCTCAACTAACAGAGTTCAACCTTTCTTTTCATACAGTAATTTGGAAAAACATTTCTTGAAGAATATGCAAGTGGATATTTGGATTACTGTGAAGATTTCGTTGGAAACGGGAAAATCTTCATATAAAATCCAGACGCAAGGATTCTCAGAAACTTTTTCTGATGTGTGTCCTCAACTTACAAGGTTCAACCTTTCTTTTGATAGAAGAGTTTGGAAACCCTCTTTTTGTAGAATCTCTAAGTGGATATTTGGATAGCTCTAACGATTACGTAGGAAACGGGAATATCTTCATCTAAAATCTAGACAGAAGCACTCTCAGAAACAACTTTGTGATATCTGCATTCAAGTCACAGAGTTGAACATTCCCTTTCATAGTGCAGGTTTGAAACACTCTTTCTGCTCTATCTGCAGGTGGACATTTCAAGCGCATTCAGGCCTATGGTGAAGAAGGAAATATCTTCCGATAAAATCTAGACAGAAGGATTCTCAGAAACTTCTTTGTGATGTGTGTCCTCAACTAACAGAGTTCAACCTTTCTTTTCATACAGCAATTTTGAAAAACATTTCTTGTAGAATCTGCAAGTGGATATTTAGATTACTGTGAAGATTTCGTTGGAAACGGGAAAATCTTCACAAAAAATCCAGACGGAAGGATTCTCAGAAACTTTTTCTGATGTGTGTCCTCAACTTACAAGGTTCAACCTTTCTTTTGATAGAAGAGTTTGGAAACCCTTTTTTTGTAGAATCTCTAAGTGGATATTTGGATAGCTCTAACGATTACGTAGGAAACGGGAATATCTTCATCTAAAATCTAGACAGAAGCACTCTCAGAAACAACTTTGTGATATCTGCATTCATGTCACAGAGCTGAACATTCCCTTTCATAGAGCGGGATTGAAACACTCTTTCTGTACTCTCTGGAAGTGGACCTCTCAAGCGCTTTGAGGCCTATGGTGAAAAAGGAAATATATTCCCTTAAAATCTAGACAGAAGGATTCTCAGCAGCAAATTTGAGATGTGTGTCCTCAAATAACAGAGTTGAACCTTTCTTTTCATACAGCAGTTTGCAAACACTCTTTTTGTGGAATCTGCAAGTGGATATTTGGATAACTGTGAAGATTTCGCTGGAAACGGGAATATCTTCAAATAAAATCTAGACAGAAGCATTCTCAGAAACTTCTTTGTGATGTGTGTCCTCAACTAACAGAGTTCAACCTTTCTTTTCATACAGTAATTTGGAAACACTTTATTTGCAGAATATGCAAGTGGATATTTGGATAACTGTGAAGATTTCGTTGGAAACGGGAATATCTTCATAGAAAATCTAGACAGAAGCATTCTCAGAAACTTCTTTGTGATGTGTGTCCTCAACTAACAGAGTTCAACCTTTCTTTTCATACAGCAATTTGGAAACACTTTTTTTCTAGAATACGCAAGTGGATATTTGGATAACTGTGATGATTTCGTTGGAAACGGGAAAATCTTCATATAAAATCCAGATGGAAGGATTCTCAGAAACTTTTTCTGATGTGTGTCCTCAACTAACAGGGTTCAACTTTTCTTTTGGTAGAACAGTTTGGAACCCCTCTTTTTGTAGAATCTCTAAGTGGATATTTGGATAGCTCTAAAGATTACCTTGGAAAAGGGAATATCTTCATCTAAAATCTAGACAGAAGCAGTCTCGGAAACAACTTTGTGATATCTGCATTCAAGTCACAGAGCTGAACATTCTCTTTCATAGTGCAGGTTTGAAACACTCTTTCTGCACTATCTGCAAGTGGACATTTCAAGCGCGTTCAGTCCTATGGTGAAAAAGGAAAGATCTTCTGATAAAATATACACAGAATCATTCTCAGAAACAAATTTGGGATTTGTGTCCTCAACTAACAGAGTTGAACCTCACTTCTGACACAGCAGTTTGGAAACACTTTTTTTGTAGAATCTACAAGGGGATGTTTGGAGAACTGCGAAGAGTTCGCTGAAAACGGGAATATCTTCACACAAAATCTAGACAGAAGCATTCTCAGAAACTTGTTTGTGATGTCTGTCCTCAACTAACAGAGTTCAACCTTTCTTTTGATACAGCAATTTTGAAACACACTTTTTGTGGAATCTGCAAGTGGATATTTGTATAACTGTGAAGATTTCATTGGAAACGGGAATATCTTCATATAAAATCAAGACAGAAGCATTCTCAGAAACTTCTTTGCGCTGTGTGTCCTCAACTCACAGAGTTCAACCTTTCTTTTCATACAGCAGTTTGGAAACACTCTTTTTTCAGAATCTGCATGTGGATATTTGGATAACTGTGAAGATTTCGTTGGAAACGGGAGTTTCTTCATATAAAATCTAGACAGAAGCATTCTCAGAAACTTCTTTGTGATGTGTGTCCTCAACAAACAGAGTTCAACGTTTCTTTTAATAGAGCAGCTGGAAACACTCTTTCTTTGGAATCTCTAAGTGGATACTTGGATAGCTCTAACAATTTCGTTGGAAACGGGAATATCTTCATCTAAAATTTAGACAGAAGCACTCTCAGAAACAACTTTGTGACATCTGCATTCAAGTCACAGAGCTGAACATTCCCTTTCATAGAGCGGGATTGAAACACTCTTTCTGTACTCTCTGCAAGTGGACCTCTCAAGCGCTTTGAGGCCTATGGTGTAAAAGGAAATATCTTCCCATAAAATCTAGACAGAAGGATTCTCAGAAGCAAATTTGAGATGTGTGTCCTCAACTGAGTTCAACCTTTCTTTTGATACAGCAGTTTGCAAACACTCTTTTTGTAGAATCGGCAAGTGGATATTTGGATAACTGTGAAGATTTCGTTGGAAACGGGAATATCTTCAAATAAAATCTAGACAGAAGCATTCTCAGAAACTTCTTTGTGATGTCTGTCCTCAACTAACAGAGTTCAACCTTTCTTTTCATACAGTAATTTGGAAACACTTTATTTGCAGAATATGCAAGTGGATATTTGGATAACTGTGAAGATTTCGTTGGAAACGGGAATATCTTCATAGAAAATCTAGACAGAAGCATTCTCAGAATCTTCTTTGTGATGTGTGTCCTCAACTAACAGAGTTCAACCTTTCTTTTCATACAGCAATTTGGAAAAACATTTCTTGTAGAATATGCAAGTGGATATTTGGATTACTGTGAAGATTTCGTTGGAAACGGGAAAATCTTCATATAAAATCCAGACGGAAGGATTCTCAGAAACTTTTTCTGATGTGTGTCCTCAACTTACAAGGTTCAACCTTTCTTTTGATAGAAGAGTTTGGAAACCCTCTTTTTGTAGAATCTCTAAGTGGATATTTGGATAGCTCTTACGATTACGTAGGAAACGGGAATATCTTCATCTAAAATCTAGACAGAAGCACTCTCAGAAACAACTTTGTGATATCTGCATTCAAGTCACAGAGCTGAACATTCCCTTTCATAGTGCAGGTTTGAAACACTCTTTCTGCTCTATCTGCAGGTGGACATTTCATGCGCTTTCAGGCCTATGGTGAAGAAGGAAATATCTTCCGATAAAATCTACACAGAATCATTCTCAGAAACAAATTTGGGATGTGTGTCCTCAACTAACAGAGTTGAACCTCACTTTTGATACAGCAGTTTGGAAACACTCTTTTTGTAGAATCTGCAAGTGGATATTTGGATAACTGTGAAGATTTCGCTGGAAACGGGAATATCTTCATATAAAATCTAGACAGAAGCATTCTCAGAAACTTCTTTGTGATGTGTGTCCTCAACTAACAGAGTTCAACCTTTCTTTTCATACAGTAATTTGGAAAAACATTTCTTGAAGAATATGCAAGTGGATATTTGGATTACTATGAAGATTTCGTTGGAAACGGGAAAATCTTCATATAAAATCCAGACGCAAGGATTCTCAGAAACTTTTTCTGATGTGTGTCCTCAACTTACAAGGTTCAAACTTTCTTTTGATAGAAGAGTTTGGAAACCCTCTTTTTGTAGAATCTCTAAGTGGATATTTGGATAGCTCTAACGATTACGTAGGAAACGGGAATATCTTCATCTAAAATCTAGACAGAAGCACTCTCAGAAACAACTTTGTGATATCTGCATTCAAGTCACAGAGTTGAACATTCCCTTTCATAGTGCAGGTTTGAAACACTCTTTCTGCTCTATCTGCAGGTGGACATTTCAAGCGCATTCAGGCCTATGGTGAAGAAGGAAATATCTTCCGATAAAATCTAGACAGAAGGATTCTCAGAAACTTCTTTGTGATGTGTGTCCTCAACTAACAGAGTTCAACCTTTCTTTTCATACAGCAATTTTGAAAAACATTTCTTGTAGAATCTGCAAGTGGATATTTAGATTACTGTGAAGATTTCGTTGGAAACGGGAAAATCTTCACAAAAAATCCAGACGGAAGGATTCTCAGAAACTTTTTCTGATGTGTGTCCTCAACTTACAAGGTTCAACCTTTCTTTTGATAGAAGAGTTTGGAAACCCTTTTTTTGTAGAATCTCTAAGTGGATATTTGGATAGCTCTAACGATTACGTAGGAAACGGGAATATCTTCATCTAAAATCTAGACAGAAGCACTCTCAGAAACAACTTTGTGATATCTGCATTCATGTCACAGAGCTGAACATTCCCTTTCATAGAGCGGGATTGAAACACTCTTTCTGTACTCTCTGCAAGTGGACCTCTCAAGCGCTTTGAGGCCTATGGTGTAAAAGGAAATATCTTCCCATAAAATCTAGACAGAAGGATTCTCAGAAGCAAATTTGAGATGTGTGTCCTCAACTAACAGAGTTGAACCTTTCTTTTGATACAGCAGTTTGCAAACACTCTTTTTGTAGAATCGGCAAGTGGATATTTGGATAACTGTGAAGATTTCGTTGGAAACGGGAATATCTTCAAATAAAATCTAGACAGAAGCATTCTCAGAATCTTCTTTGTGATGTGTGTCCTCAACTAACAGAGTTCAACCTTTCTTTTCATACAGTAATTTGGAAACACTTTATTTGCAGAATATGCAAGTGGATATTTGGATAACTGTGAAGATTTCGTTGGAAACGGGAATATCTTCATAGAAAATCTAGACAGAAGCATTCTCAGAATCTTCTTTGTGATGTGTGTCCTCAACTAACAGAGTTCAACCTTTCTTTTCATACAGCAATTTGGAAAAACATTTCTTGTAGAATATGCAAGTGGATATTTGGATTACTGTGAAGATTTCGTTGGAAACGGGAAAATCTTCATATAAAATCCAGACGGAAGGATTCTCAGAAACTTTTTCTGATGTGTGTCCTCAACTTACAAGGTTCAACCTTTCTTTTGATAGAAGAGTTTGGAAACCCTCTTTTTGTAGAATCTCTAAGTGGATATTTGGATAGCTCTTACGATTACGTAGGAAACGGGAATATCTTCATCTAAAATCTAGACAGAAGCACTCTCAGAAACAACTTTGTGATATCTGCATTCAAGTCACAGAGCTGAACATTCCCTTTCATAGTGCAGGTTTGAAACACTCTTTCTGCTCTATCTGCAGGTGGACATTTCATGCGCTTTCAGGCCTATGGTGAAGAAGGAAATATCTTCCGATAAAATCAACACAGAATCATTCTCAGAAACAAATTTGGGATGTGTGTCCTCAACTAACAGAGTTGAACCTCACTTTTGATACAGCAGTTTGGAAACACTCTTTTTGTAGAATCTGCAAGTGGATATTTGGATAACTGTGAAGATTTCGCTGGAAACGGGAATATCTTCATATAAAATCTAGACAGAAGCATTCTCAGAAACTTCTTTGTGATGTGTGTCCTCAACTAACAGAGTTCAACCTTTCTTTTCATACAGTAATTTGGAAAACATTTCTTGAAGAATATGCAAGTGGATATTTGGATTACTGTGAAGATTTCGTTGGAAACGGGAAAATCTTCATATAAAATCCAGACGCAAGGATTCTCAGAAACTTTTTCTGATGTGTGTCCTCAACTTACAAGGTTCAACCTTTCTTTTGATAGAATAGTTTGGAAACCCTCTTTTTGTAGAATCTCTAAGTGGATATTTGGATAGCTCTAACGATTACGTAGGAAACGGGAATATCTTCATCTAAAATCTAGACAGAAGCACTCTCAGAAACAACTTTGTGATATCTGCATTCAAGTCACAGAGTTGAACATTCCCTTTCATAGTGCAGGTTTGAAACACTCTTTCTGCTCTATCTGCAGGTGGACATTTCAAGCGCATTCAGGCCTATGGTGAAGAAGGAAATATCTTCCGATAAAATCTAGACAGAAGGATTCTCAGAAACTTCTTTGTGATGTGTGTCCTCAACTAACAGAGTTCAACCTTTCTTTTCATACAGCAATTTTGAAAAACATTTCTTGTAGAATCTGCAAGTGGATATTTAGATTACTGTGAAGATTTCGTTGGAAACGGGAAAATCTTCACAAAAAATCCAGACGGAAGGATTCTCAGAAACTTTTTCTGATGTGTGTCCTCAACTTACAAGGTTCAACCTTTCTTTTGATAGAAGAGTTTGGAAACCCTTTTTTTGTAGAATCTCTAAGTGGATATTTGGATAGCTCTAACGATTACGTAGGAAACGGGAATATCTTCATCTAAAATCTAGACAGAAGCACTCTCAGAAACAACTTTGTGATATCTGCATTCATGTCACAGAGCTGAACATTCCCTTTCATAGAGCGGGATTGAAACACTCTTTCTGTACTCTCTGGAAGTGGACCTCTCAAGCGCTTTGAGGCCTATGGTGAAAAAGGAAATATATTCCCTTAAAATCTAGACAGAAGGATTCTCAGCAGCAAATTTGAGATGTGTGTCCTCAAATAACAGAGTTGAACCTTTCTTTTCATACAGCAGTTTGCAAACACTCTTTTTGTGGAATCTGCAAGTGGATATTTGGATAACTGTGAAGATTTCGCTGGAAACGGGAATATCTTCAAATAAAATCTAGACAGAAGCATTCTCAGAAACTTCTTTGTGATGTGTGTCCTCAACTAACAGAGTTCAACCTTTCTTTTCATACAGTAATTTGGAAACACTTTATTTGCAGAATATGCAAGTGGATATTTGGATAACTGTGAAGATTTCGTTGGAAACGGGAATATCTTCATAGAAAATCTAGACAGAAGCATTCTCAGAAACTTCTTTGTGATGTGTGTCCTCAACTAACAGAGTTCAACCTTTCTTTTCATACAGCAATTTGGAAACACTTTTTTTCTAGAATACGCAAGTGGATATTTGGATAACTGTGATGATTTCGTTGGAAACGGGAAAATCTTCATATAAAATCCAGATGGAAGGATTCTCAGAAACTTTTTCTGATGTGTGTCCTCAACTAACAGGGTTCAACTTTTCTTTTGGTAGAACAGTTTGGAACCCCTCTTTTTGTAGAATCTCTAAGTGGATATTTGGATAGCTCTAAAGATTACCTTGGAAAAGGGAATATCTTCATCTAAAATCTAGACAGAAGCAGTCTCGGAAACAACTTTGTGATATCTGCATTCAAGTCACAGAGCTGAACATTCTCTTTCATAGTGCAGGTTTGAAACACTCTTTCTGCACTATCTGCAAGTGGACATTTCAAGCGCGTTCAGTCCTATGGTGAAAAAGGAAAGATCTTCTTATAAAATATACACAGAATCATTCTCAGAAACAAATTTGGGATTTGTGTCCTCAACTAACAGAGTTGAACCTCACTTCTGACACAGCAGTTTGGAAACACTCTTTTTGTAGAATCTACAAGGGGATATTTGGAGAACTGCGAAGATTTCGCTGAAAACGGGAATATCTTCATACAAAATCTAGACAGAAGCATTCTCAGAAACTTGTTTGTGATGTCTGTCCTCAACTAACAGAGTTCAACCTTTCTTTTGATACAGCAATTTGGAAACACACTTTTTGTGGAATCTGCAAGTGGATATTTGTATAACTGTGAAGATTTCGTAGGAAACGGGAATATCTTCATATAAAATCAAGACAGAAGCATTCTCAGAAACTTCTTTGCGATGTGAGTCCTCAACTAACAGAGTTCAACCTTTCTTTTCATACAGCAGTTTTTTCAGAATCTGCAAGTGGATATTTGGATAACTGTGAAGATTTCGTTGGAAACGGGAGTTTCTTCATATAAAATCTAGACAGAAGCATTCTCAGAAACTTCTTTGTGATGTGTGTCCTCAACAAACAGAGTTCAACGTTTCTTTTAATAGAGCAGCTGGAAACACTCTTTCTTTGGAATCTCTAAGAGGATACTTGGATAGCTCTAACAATTTCGTTGGAAACGGGAATATCTTCATCTAAAATCTAGACAGAAGCACTCTCAGAAACAACTTTGTGACATCTGCATTCAAGTCACAGAGCTGAACATTCCCTTTCATAGAGCGGGATTGAAACACTCTTTCTGTACTCTCTGCAAGTGGACCTCTCAAGCGCTTTGAGGCCTAAGGTGTAAAAGGAAATATCTTCCCATAAAATCTAGACAGAAGGATTCTCAGAAGCAAATTTGAGATGTGTGTCCTCAACTAACAGAGTTGAACCTTTCTTTTGATACAGCAGTTTGCAAACACTCTTTTTGTAGAATCGGCAAGTGGATATTTGGATAACTGTGAAGATTTCGTTGGAAACGGGAATATCTTCAAATAAAATCTAGACAGAAGCATTCTCAGAATCTTCTTTGTGATGTGTGTCCTCAACTAACAGAGTTCAACCTTTCTTTTCATACAGTAATTTGGAAACACTTTATTTGCAGAATATGCAAGTGGATATTTGGATAACTGTGAAGATTTCGTTGGAAACGGGAATATCTTCATAGAAAATCTAGACAGAAGCATTCTCAGAATCTTCTTTGTGATGTGTGTCCTCAACTAACAGAGTTCAACCTTTCTTTTCATACAGCAATTTGGAAAAACATTTCTTGTAGAATATGCAAGTGGATATTTGGATTACTGTGAAGATTTCGTTGGAAACGGGAAAATCTTCATATAAAATCCAGACGGAAGGATTCTCAGAAACTTTTTCTGATGTGTGTCCTCAACTTACAAGGTTCAACCTTTCTTTTGATAGAAGAGTTTGGAAACCCTCTTTTTGTAGAATCTCTAAGTGGATATTTGGATAGCTCTTACGATTACGTAGGAAACGGGAATATCTTCATCTAAAATCTAGACAGAAGCACTCTCAGAAACAACTTTGTGATATCTGCATTCAAGTCACAGAGCTGAACATTCCCTTTCATAGTGCAGGTTTGAAACACTCTTTCTGCTCTATCTGCAGGTGGACATTTCATGCGCTTTCAGGCCTATGGTGAAGAAGGAAATATCTTCCGATAAAATCTACACAGAATCATTCTCAGAAACAAATTTGGGATGTGTGTCCTCAACTAACAGAGTTGAACCTCACTTTTGATACAGCAGTTTGGAAACACTCTTTTTGTAGAATCTGCAAGTGGATATTTGGATAACTGTGAAGATTTCGCTGGAAACGGGAATATCTTCATATAGAATCTAGACAGAAGCATTCTCAGAAACTTCTTTGTGATGTGTGTCCTCAACTAACAGAGTTCAACCTTTCTTTTCATACAGTAATTTGGAAAAACATTTCTTGAAGAATATGCAAGTGGATATTTGGATTACTGTGAAGATTTCGTTGGAAACGGGAAAATCTTCATATAAAATCCAGACGCAAGGATTCTCAGAAACTTTTTCTGATGTGTGTCCTCAACTTACAAGGTTCAACCTTTCTTTTGATAGAAGAGTTTGGAAACCCTCTTTTTGTAGAATCTCTAAGTGGATATTTGGATAGCTCTAACGATTACGTAGGAAACGGGAATATCTTCATCTAAAATCTAGACAGAAGCACTCTCAGAAACAACTTTGTGATATCTGCATTCAAGTCACAGAGTTGAACATTCCCTTTCATAGTGCAGGTTTGAAACACTCTTTCTGCTCTATCTGCAGGTGGACATTTCAAGCGCATTCAGGCCTGTGGTGAAGAAGGAAATATCTTCCGATAAAATCTAGACAGAAGGATTCTCAGAAACTTCTTTGTGATGTGTGTCCTCAACTAACAGAGTTCAACCTTTCTTTTCATACAGCAATTTTGAAAAACATTTCTTGTAGAATCTGCAAGTGGATATTTAGATTACTGTGAAGATTTCGTTGGAAACGGGAAAATCACAAAAAATCCAGACGGAAGGATTCTCAGAAACTTTTTCTGATGTGTGTCCTCAACTTACAAGGTTCAACCTTTCTTTTGATAGAAGAGTTTGGAAACCCTTTTTTTGTAGAATCTCTAAGTGGATATTTGGATAGCTCTAACGATTACGTAGGAAACGGGAATATCTTCATCTAAAATCTAGACAGAAGCACTCTCAGAAACAACTTTGTGATATCTGCATTCATGTCACAGAGCTGAACATTCCCTTTCATAGAGCGGGATTGAAACACTCTTTCTGTACTCTCTGGAAGTGGACCTCTCAAGCGCTTTGAGGCCTAAGGTGAAAAAGGAAATATATTCCCTTAAAATCTAGACAGAAGGATTCTCAGCAGCAAATTTGAGATGTGTGTCCTCAAATAACAGAGTTGAACCTTTCTTTTCATACAGCAGTTTGCAAACACTCTTTTTGTGGAATCTGCAAGTGGATATTTGGATAACTGTGAAGATTTCGCTGGAAACGGGAATATCTTCAAATAAAATCTAGACAGAAGCATTCTCAGAAACTTCTTTGTGATGTGTGTCCTCAACTAACAGAGTTCAACCTTTCTTTTCATACAGTAATTTGGAAACACTTTATTTGCAGAATATGCAAGTGGATATTTGGATAACTGTGAAGATTTCGTTGGAAACGGGAATATCTTCATAGAAAATCTAGACAGAAGCATTCTCAGAAACTTCTTTGTGATGTGTGTCCTCAACTAACAGAGTTCAACCTTTCTTTTCATACAGCAATTTGGAAACACTTTTTTTCTAGAATACGCAAGTGGATATTTGGATAACTGTGATGATTTCGTTGGAAACGGGAAAATCTTCATATAAAATCCAGATGGAAGGATTCTCAGAAACTTTTTCTGATGTGTGTCCTCAACTAACAGGGTTCAACTTTTCTTTTGGTAGAACAGTTTGGAACCCCTCTTTTTGTAGAATCTCTAAGTGGATATTTGGATAGCTCTAAAGATTACCTTGGAAAAGGGAATATCTTCATCTAAAATCTAGACAGAAGCAGTCTCGGAAACAACTTTGTGATATCTGCATTCAAGTCACAGAGCTGAACATTCTCTTTCATAGTGCAGGTTTGAAACACTCTTTCTGCACTATCTGCAAGTGGACATTTCAAGCGCGTTCAGTCCTATGGTGAAAAAGGAAAGATCTTCTGATAAAATATACACAGAATCATTCTCAGAAACAAATTTGGGATTTGTGTCCTCAACTAACAGAGTTGAACCTCACTTCTGACACAGCAGTTTGGAAACACTTTTTTTGTAGAATCTACAAGGGGATGTTTGGAGAACTGCGAAGAGTTCGCTGAAAACGGGAATATCTTCACACAAAATCTAGACAGAAGCATTCTCAGAAACTTGTTTGTGATGTCTGTCCTCAACTAACAGAGTTCAACCTTTCTTTTGATACAGCAATTTTGAAACACACTTTTTGTGGAATCTGCAAGTGGATATTTGTATAACTGTGAAGATTTCATTGGAAACGGGAATATCTTCATATAAAATCAAGACAGAAGCATTCTCAGAAACTTCTTTGCGCTGTGTGTCCTCAACTCACAGAGTTCAACCTTTCTTTTCATACAGCAGTTTGGAAACACTCTTTTTTCAGAATCTGCATGTGGATATTTGGATAACTGTGAAGATTTCGTTGGAAACGGGAGTTTCTTCATATAAAATCTAGACAGAAGCATTCTCAGAAACTTCTTTGTGATGTGTGTCCTCAACAAACAGAGTTCAACGTTTCTTTTAATAGAGCAGCTGGAAACACTCTTTCTTTGGAATCTCTAAGTGGATACTTGGATAGCTCTAACAATTTCGTTGGAAACGGGAATATCTTCATCTAAAATTTAGACAGAAGCACTCTCAGAAACAACTTTGTGACATCTGCATTCAAGTCACAGAGCTGAACATTCCCTTTCATAGAGCGGGATTGAAACACTCTTTCTGTACTCTCTGCAAGTGGACCTCTCAAGCGCTTTGAGGCCTATGGTGTAAAAGGAAATATCTTCCCATAAAATCTAGACAGAAGGATTCTCAGAAGCAAATTTGAGATGTGTGTCCTCAACTGAGTTGAACCTTTCTTTTGATACAGCAGTTTGCAAACACTCTTTTTGTAGAATCGGCAAGTGGATATTTGGATAACTGTGAAGATTTCGTTGGAAACGGGAATATCTTCAAATAAAATCTAGACAGAAGCATTCTCAGAAACTTCATTGTGATGTCTGTCCTCAACTAACAGAGTTCAACCTTTCTTTTCATACAGTAATTTGGAAACACTTTATTTGCAGAATATGCAAGTGGATATTTGGATAACTGTGAAGATTTCGTTGGAAACGGGAATATCTTCATAGAAAATCTAGACAGAAGCATTCTCAGAATCTTCTTTGTGATGTGTGTCCTCAACTAACAGAGTTCAACCTTTCTTTTCATACAGCAATTTGGAAAAACATTTCTTGTAGAATATGCAAGTGGATATTTGGATTACTGTGAAGATTTCGTTGGAAACGGGAAAATCTTCATATAAAATCCAGACGGAAGGATTCTCAGAAACTTTTTCTGATGTGTGTCCTCAACTTACAAGGTTCAACCTTTCTTTTGATAGAAGAGTTTGGAAACCCTCTTTTTGTAGAATCTCTAAGTGGATATTTGGATAGCTCTTACGATTACGTAGGAAACGGGAATATCTTCATCTAAAATCTAGACAGAAGCACTCTCAGAAACAACTTTGTGATATCTGCATTCAAGTCACAGAGCTGAACATTCCCTTTCATAGTGCAGGTTTGAAACACTCTTTCTGCTCTATCTGCAGGTGGACATTTCAAGCGCTTTCAGGCCTATGGTGAAGAAGGAAATATCTTCCGATAAAATCTACACAGAATCATTCTCAGAAACAAATTTGGGATGTGTGTCCTCAACTAACAGAGTTGAACCTCACTTTTGATACAGCAGTTTGGAAACACTCTTTTTGTAGAATCTGCAAGTGGATATTTGGATAACTGTGAAGATTTCGCTGGAAACGGGAATATCTTCATATAAAATCTAGACAGAAGCATTCTCAGAAACTTCTTTGTGATGTGTGTCCTCAACTAACAGAGTTCAACCTTTCTTTTCATACAGTAATTTGGAAAAACATTTCTTGAAGAATATGCAAGTGGATATTTGGATTACTGTGAAGATTTCGTTGGAAACGGGAAAATCTTCATATAAAATCCAGACGCAAGGATTCTCAGAAACTTTTTCTGATGTGTGTCCTCAACTTACAAGGTTCAACCTTTCTTTTGATAGAAGAGTTTGGAAACCCTCTTTTTGTAGAATCTCTAAGTGGATATTTGGATAGCTCTAACGATTACGTAGGAAACGGGAATATCTTCATCTAAAATCTAGACAGAAGCACTCTCAGAAACAACTTTGTGATATCTGCATTCAAGTCACAGAGTTGAACATTCCCTTTCATAGTGCAGGTTTGAAACACTCTTTCTGCTCTATCTGCAGGTGGACATTTCAAGCGCATTCAGGCCTATGGTGAAGAAGGAAATATCTTCCGATAAAATCTAGACAGAAGGATTCTCAGAAACTTCTTTGTGATGTGTGTCCTCAACTAACAGAGTTCAACCTTTCTTTTCATACAGCAATTTTGAAAAACATTTCTTGTAGAATCTGCAAGTGGATATTTAGATTACTGTGAAGATTTCGTTGGAAACGGGAAAATCTTCACAAAAAATCCAGACGGAAGGATTCTCAGAAACTTTTTCTGATGTGTGTCCTCAACTTACAAGGTTCAACCTTTCTTTTGATAGAAGAGTTTGGACACCCTTTTTTTGTAGAATCTCTAAGTGGATATTTGGATAGCTCTAACGATTACGTAGGAAACGGGAATATCTTCATCTAAAATCTAGACAGAAGCACTCTCAGAAACAACTTTGTGATATCTGCATTCAAGTCACAGAGCTGAACATTCCCTTTCATAGAGCGGGATTGAAACACTCTTTCTGTACTCTCTGGAAGTGGACCTCTCAAGCGCTTTGAGGCCTATGGTGAAAAAGGAAATATATTCCCTTAAAATCTAGACAGAAGGATTCTCAGCAGCAAATTTGAGATGTGTGTCCTCAAATAACAGAGTTGAACCTTTCTTTTCATACAGCAGTTTGCAAACACTCTTTTTGTGGAATCTGCAAGTGGATATTTGGATAACTGTGAAGATTTCGCTGGAAACGGGAATATCTTCAAATAAAATCTAGACAGAAGCATTCTCAGAAACTTCTTTGTGATGTGTGTCCTCAACTAACAGAGTTCAACCTTTCTTTTCATACAGTAATTTGGAAACACTTTATTTGCAGAATATGCAAGTGGATATTTGGATAACTGTGAAGATTTCGTTGGAAACGGGAATATCTTCATAGAAAATCTAGACAGAAGCATTCTCAGAAACTTCTTTGTGATGTGTGTCCTCAACTAACAGAGTTCAACCTTTCTTTTCATACAGCAATTTGGAAACACTTTTTTTCTAGAATATGCAAGTGGATATTTGGATAACTGTGATGATTTCGTTGGAAACGGGAAAATCTTCATATAAAATCCAGATGGAAGGATTCTCAGAAACTTTTTCTGATGTGTGTCCTCAACTAACAGGGTTCAACTTTTCTTTTGGTAGAACAGTTTGGAACCCCTCTTTTTGTAGAATCTCTAAGTGGATATTTGGATAGCTCTAAAGATTACCTTGGAAAAGGGAATATCTTCATCTAAAATCTAGACAGAAGCAGTCTCGGAAACAACTTTGTGATATCTGCATTCAAGTCACAGAGCTGAACATTCTCTTTCATAGTGCAGGTTTGAAACACTCTTTCTGCACTATCTGCAAGTGGACATTTCAAGCGCGTTCAGTCCTATGGTGAAAAAGGAAAGATCTTCTTATAAAATATACACAGAATCATTCTCAGAAACAAATTTGGGATTTGTGTCCTCAACTAACAGAGTTGAACCTCACTTCTGACACAGCAGTTTGGAAACACTCTTTTTGTAGAATCTACAAGGGGATATTTGGAGAACTGCGAAGATTTCGCTGAAAACGGGAATATCTTCATACAAAATCTAGACAGAAGCATTCTCAGAAACTTGTTTGTGATGTCTGTCCTCAACTAACAGAGTTCAACCTTTCTTTTGATGCAGCAATTTGGAAACACACTTTTTGTGGAATCTGCAAGTGGATATTTGTATAACTGTGAAGATTTCGTAGGAAACGGGAATATCTTCATATAAAATCAAGACAGAAGCATTCTCAGAAACTTCTTTGCGATGTGAGTCCTCAACTAACAGAGTTCAACCTTTCTTTTCATACAGCAGTTTTTTCAGAATCTGCAAGTGGATATTTGGATAACTGTGAAGATTTCGTTGGAAACGGGAGTTTCTTCATATAAAATCTAGACAGAAGCATTCTCAGAAACTTCTTTGTGATGTGTGTCCTCAACAAACAGAGTTCAACGTTTCTTTTAATAGAGCAGCTGGAAACACTCTTTCTTTGGAATCTCTAAGAGGATACTTGGATAGCTCTAACAATTTCGTTGGAAACGGGAATATCTTCATCTAAAATCTAGACAGAAGCACTCTCAGAAACAACTTTGTGACATCTGCATTCAAGTCACAGAGCTGAACATTCCCTTTCATAGAGCGGGATTGAAACACTCTTTCTGTACTCTCTGCAAGTGGACCTCTCAAGCGCTTTGAGGCCTAAGGTGTAAAAGGAAATATCTTCCCATAAAATCTAGACAGAAGGATTCTCAGAAGCAAATTTGAGATGTGTGTCCTCAACTAACAGAGTTGAACCTTTCTTTTGATACAGCAGTTTGCAAACACTCTTTTTGTAGAATCGGCAAGTGGATATTTGGATAACTGTGAAGATTTCGTTGGAAACGGGAATATCTTCAAATAAAATCTAGACAGAAGCATTCTCAGAAACTTCTTTGTGATGTCTGTCCTCAACTAACAGAGTTCTACCTTTCTTTTCATACAGTAATTTGGAAACACTTTATTTGCAGAATATGCAAGTGGATATTTGGATAACTGTGAAGATTTCGTTGGAAACGGGAATATCTTCATAGAAAATCTAGACAGAAGCATTCTCAGAATCTTCTTTGTGATGTGTGTCCTCAACTAACAGAGTTCAACCTTTCTTTTCATACAGCAATTTGGAAAAACATTTCTTGTAGAATATGCAAGTGGATATTTGGATTACTGTGAAGATTTCGTTGGAAACGGGAAAATCTTAATATAAAATCCAGACGGAAGGATTCTCAGAAACTTTTTCTGATGTGTGTCCTCAACTTACAAGGTTCAACCTTTCTTTTGATAGAAGAGTTTGGAAACCCTCTTTTTGTAGAATCTCTAAGTGGATATTTGGATAGCTCTTACGATTACGTAGGAAACGGGAATATCTTCATCTAAAATCTAGACAGAAGCACTCTCAGAAACAACTTTGTGATATCTGCATTCAAGTCACAGAGCTGAACATTCCCTTTCATAGTGCAGGTTTGAAACACTCTTTCTGCTCTATCTGCAGGTGGACATTTCATGCGCTTTCAGGCCTATGGTGAAGAAGGAAATATCTTCCGATAAAATCTACACAGAATCATTCTCAGAAACAAATTTGGGATGTGTGTCCTCAACTAACAGAGTTGAACCTCACTTTTGATACAGCAGTTTGGAAACACTCTTATTGTAGAATCTGCAAGTGGATATTTGGATAACTGTGAAGATTTCGCTGGAAACGGGAATATCTTCATATAAAATCTAGACAGAAGCATTCTCAGAAACTTCTTTGTGATGTGTGTCCTCAACTAACAGAGTTCAACCTTTCTTTTCATACAGTAATTTGGAAAAACATTTCTTGAAGAATATGCAAGTGGATATTTGGATTACTGTGAAGATTTCGTTGGAAACGGGAAAATCTTCATATAAAATCCAGACGCAAGGATTCTCAGAAACTTTTTCTGATGTGTGTCCTCAACTTACAAGGTTCAACCTTTCTTTTGATAGAAGAGTTTGGAAACCCTCTTTTTGTAGAATCTCTAAGTGGATATTTGGATAGCTCTAACGATTACGTAGGAAACGGGAATATCTTCATCTAAAATCTAGACAGAAGCACTCTCAGAAACAACTTTGTGATATCTGCATTCAAGTCACAGAGTTGAACATTCCCTTTCATAGTGCAGGTTTGAAACACTCTTTCTGCTCTATCTGCAGGTGGACATTTCAAGCGCATTCAGGCCTATGGTGAAGAAGGAAATATCTTCCGATAAAATCTAGACAGAAGGATTCTCAGAAACTTCTTTGTGATGTGTGTCCTCAACTAACAGAGTTCAACCTTTCTTTTCATACAGCAATTTTGAAAAACATTTCTTGTAGAATCTGCAAGTGGATATTTAGATTACTGTGAAGATTTCGTTGGAAACGGGAAAATCTTCACAAAAAATCCAGACGGAAGGATTCTCAGAAACTTTTTCTGATGTGTGTCCTCAACTTACAAGGTTCAACCTTTCTTTTGATAGAAGAGTTTGGAAACCCTTTTTTTGTAGAATCTCTAAGTGGATATTTGGATAGCTCTAACGATTACGTAGGAAACGGGAATATCTTCATCTAAAATCTAGACAGAAGCACTCTCAGAAACAACTTTGTGATATCTGCATTCATGTCACAGAGCTGAACATTCCCTTTCATAGAGCGGGATTGAAACACTCTTTCTGTACTCTCTGCAAGTGGACCTCTCAAGCGCTTTGAGGCCTATGGTGAAAAAGGAAATATATTCCCTTAAAATCTAGACAGAAGGATTCTCAGCAGCAAATTTGAGATGTGTGTCCTCAAATAACAGAGTTGAACCTTTCTTTTCATACAGCAGTTTGCAAACACTCTTTTTGTGGAATCTGCAAGTGGATATTTGGATAACTGTGAAGATTTCGTTGGAAACGGGAATATCTTCAAATAAAATCTAGACAGAAGCATTCTCAGAAACTTCTTTGTGATGTGTGTCCTCAACTAACAGAGTTCAACCTTTCTTTTCATACAGTAATTTGGAAACACTTTATTTGCAGAATATGCAAGTGGATATTTGGATAACTGTGAAGATTTCGTTGGAAACGGGAATATCTTCATAGAAAATCTAGACAGAAGCATTCTCAGAAACTTCTTTGTGATGTGTGTCCTCAACTAACAGAGTTCAACCTTTCTTTTCATACAGCAATTTGGAAACACTTTTTTTCTAGAATACGCAAGTGGATATTTGGATAACTGTGATGATTTCGTTGGAAACGGGAAAATCTTCATATAAAATCCAGATGGAAGGATTCTCAGAAACTTTTTCTGATGTGTGTCCTCAACTAACAGGGTTCAACTTTTCTTTTGGTAGAACAGTTTGGAACCCCTCTTTTTGTAGAATCTCTAAGTGGATATTTGGATAGCTCTAAAGATTACCTTGGAAAAGGGAATATCTTCATCTAAAATCTAGACAGAAGCAGTCTCGGAAACAACTTTGTGATATCTGCATTCAAGTCACAGAGCTGAACATTCTCTTTCATAGTGCAGGATTGAAACACTCTTTCTGCACTATCTGCAAGTCGACATTTCAAGCGCGTTCAGTCCTATGGTGAAAAAGGAAACATCTTCTTATAAAATATACACAGAATCATTCTCAGAAACAAATTTGGGATTTGTGTCCTCAACTAACAGAGTTGAACCTCACTTCTGACACAGCAGTTTGGAAACACTCTTTTTGTAGAATCTACAAGGGGATATTTGGAGAACTGCGAAGATTTCGCTGAAAACGGGAATATCTTCATACAAAATCTAGACAGAAGCATTCTCAGAAACTTGTTTGTGATGTCTGTCCTCAACTAACAGAGTTCAACCTTTCTTTTGATACAGCAATTTGGAAACACACTTTTTGTGGAATCTGCAAGTGGATATTTGTATAACTGTGAAGATTTCGTAGGAAACGGGAATATCTTCATATAAAATCAAGACAGAAGCATTCTCAGAAACTTCTTAGCGATGAGAGTCCTCAACTAACAGAGTTCAACCTTTCTTTTCATACAGCAGTTTTTTCAGAATCTGCAAGTGGATATTTGGATAACTGTGAAGATTTCGTTGGAAACGGGAGTTTCTTCATATAAAATCTAGACAGAAGCATTCTCAGAAACTTCTTTGTGATGTGTGTCCTCAACAAACAGAGTTCAACGTTTCTTTTAATAGAGCAGCTGGAAACACTCTTTCTTTGGAATCTCTAAGAGGATACTTGGATAGCTCTAACAATTTCGTTGGAAACGGGAATATCTTCATCTAAAATCTAGACAGAAGCACTCTCAGAAACAACTTTGTGACATCTGCATTCAAGTCACAGAGCTGAACATTCCCTTTCATAGAGCGGGATTGAAACACTCTTTCTGTACTCTCTGCAAGTGGACCTCTCAAGCGCTTTGAGGCCTATGGTGTAAAAGGAAATATCTTCCCATAAAATCTAGACAGAAGGATTCTCAGAAGCAAATTTGAGATGTGTGTCCTCAACTAACAGAGTTGAACCTTTCTTTTGATACAGCAGTTTGCAAACACTCTTTTTGTAGAATCGGCAAGTGGATATTTGGATAACTGTGAAGATTTCGTTGGAAACGGGAATATCTTCAAATAAAATCTAGACAGAAGCATTCTCAGAAACTTCTTTGTGATGTCTGTCCTCAACTAACAGAGTTCAACCTTTCTTTTCATACAGTAATTTGGAAACACTTTATTTGCAGAATATGCAAGTGGATATTTGGATAACTGTGAAGATTTCGTTGGAAACGGGAATATCTTCATAGAAAATCTAGACAGAAGCATTCTCAGAATCTTCTTTGTGATGTGTGTCCTCAACTAACAGAGTTCAACCTTTCTTTTCATACAGCAATTTGGAAAAACATTTCTTGTAGAATATGCAAGTGGATATTTGGATTACTGTGAAGATTTCGTTGGAAACGGGAAAATCTTCATATAAAATCCAGACGGAAGGATTCTCAGAAACTTTTTCTGATGTGTGTCCTCAACTTACAAGGTTCAACCTTTCTTTTGATAGAAGAGTTTGGAAACCCTCTTTTTGTAGAATCTCTAAGTGGATATTTGGATAGCTCTTACGATTACGTAGGAAACGGGAATATCTTCATCTAAAATCTAGACAGAAGCACTCTCAGAAACAACTTTGTGATATCTGCATTCAAGTCACAGAGCTGAACATTCCCTTTCATAGTGCAGGTTTGAAACACTCTTTCTGCTCTATCTGCAGGTGGACATTTCATGCGCTTTCAGGCCTATGGTGAAGAAGGAAATATCTTCCGATAAAATCTACACAGAATCATTCTCAGAAACAAATTTGAGATGTGTGTCCTCAACTAACAGAGTTGAACCTCACTTTTGATACAGCAGTTTGGAAACACTCTTTTTGTAGAATCTGCAAGTGGATATTTGGATAACTGTGAAGATTTCGCTGGAAACGGGAATATCTTCATATAAAATCTAGACAGAAGCATTCTCAGAAACTTCTTTGTGATGTGTGTCCTCAACTAACAGAGTTCAACCTTTCTTTTCATACAGCAATTTTGAAAAACATTTCTTGTAGAATCTGCAAGTGGATATTTAGATTACTGTGAAGATTTCGTTGGAAACGGGAAAATCTTCACAAAAAATCCAGACGGAAGGATTCTCAGAAACTTTTTCTGATGTGTGTCCTCAACTTACAAGGTTCAACCTTTCTTTTGATAGAAGAGTTTGGAAACCCTTTTTTTGTAGAATCTCTAAGTGGATATTTGGATAGCTCTAACGATTACGTAGGAAACGGGAATATCTTCATCTAAAATCTAGACAGAAGCACTCTCAGAAACAACTTTGTGATATCTGCATTCATGTCACAGAGCTGAACATTCCCTTTCATAGAGCGGGATTGAAACACTCTTTCTGTACTCTCTGCAAGTGGACCTCTCAAGCGCTTTGAGGCCTATGGTGTAAAAGGAAATATCTTCCCATAAAATCTAGACAGAAGGATTCTCAGAAGCAAATTTGAGATGTGTGTCCTCAACTAACAGAGTTGAACCTTTCTTTTGATACAGCAGTTTGCAAACACTCTTTTTGTAGAATCGGCAAGTGGATATTTGGATAACTGTGAAGATTTCGTTGGAAACGGGAATATCTTCCAATAAAATCTAGACAGAAGCATTCTCAGAATCTTCTTTGTGATGTGTGTCCTCAACTAACAGAGTTCAACCTTTCTTTTCATACAGTAATTTGGAAACACTTTATTTGCAGAATATGCAAGTGGATATTTGGATAACTGTGAAGATTTCGTTGGAAACGGGAATATCTTCATAGAAAATCTAGACAGAAGCATTCTCAGAATCTTCTTTGTGATGTGTGTCCTCAACTAACAGAGTTCAACCTTTCTTTTCATACAGCAATTTGGAAAAACATTTCTTGTAGAATATGCAAGTGGATATTTGGATTACTGTGAAGATTTCGTTGGAAACGGGAAAATCTTCATATAAAATCCAGACGGAAGGATTCTCAGAAACTTTTTCTGATGTGTGTCCTCAACTTACAAGGTTCAACCTTTCTTTTGATAGAAGAGTTTGGAAACCCTCTTTTTGTAGAATCTCTAAGTGGATATTTGGATAGCTCTTACGATTACGTAGGAAACGGGAATATCTTCATCTAAAATCTAGACAGAAGCACTCTCAGAAACAACTTTGTGATATCTGCATTCAAGTCACAGAGCTGAACATTCCCTTTCATAGTGCAGGTTTGAAACACTCTTTCTGCTCTATCTGCAGGTGGACATTTCATGCGCTTTCAGGCCTATGGTGAAGAAGGAAATATCTTCCGATAAAATCTACACAGAATCATTCTCAGAAACAAATTTGGGATGTGTGTCCTCAACTAACAGAGTTGAACCTCACTTTTGATACAGCAGTTTGGAAACACTCTTTTTGTAGAATCTGCAAGTGGATATTTGGATAACTGTGAAGATTTCGCTGGAAACGGGAATATCTTCATATAAAATCTAGACAGAAGCATTCTCAGAAACTTCTTTGTGATGTGTGTCCTCAACTAACAGAGTTCAACCTTTCTTTTCATACAGTAATTTGGAAAAACATTTCTTGAAGAATATGCAAGTGGATATTTGGATTACTGTGAAGATTTCGTTGGAAACGGGAAAATCTTCATATAAAATCCAGACGCAAGGATTCTCAGAAACTTTTTCTGATGTGTGTCCTCAACTTACAAGGTTCAACCTTTCTTTTGATAGAAGAGTTTGGAAACCCTCTTTTTGTAGAATCTCTAAGTGGATATTTGGATAGCTCTAACGATTACGTAGGAAATGGGAATATCTTCATCTAAAATCTAGACAGAAGCACTCTCAGAAACAACTTTGTGATATCTGCATTCAAGTCACAGAGTTGAACATTCCCTTTCATAGTGCAGGTTTGAAACACTCTTTCTGCTCTATCTGCAGGTGGACATTTCAAGCGCATTCAGGCCTATGGTGAAGAAGGAAATATCTTCCGATAAAATCTAGACAGAAGGATTCTCAGAAACTTCTTTGTGATGTGTGTCCTCAACTAACAGAGTTCAACCTTTCTTTTCATACAGCAATTTTGAAAAACATTTCTTGTAGAATCTGCAAGTGGATATTTAGATTACTGTGAAGATTTCGTTGGAAACGGGAAAATCTTCACAAAAAATCCAGACGGAAGGATTCTCAGAAACTTTTTCTGATGTGTGTCCTCAACTTACAAGGTTCAACCTTTCTTTTGATAGAAGAGTTTGGAAACCCTTTTTTTGTAGAATCTCTAAGTGGATATTTGGATAGCTCTAACGATTACGTAGGAAACGGGAATATCTTCATCTAAAATCTAGACAGAAGCACTCTCAGAAACAACTTTGTGATATCTGCATTCATGTCACAGAGCTGAACATTCCCTTTCATAGAGCGGGATTGAAACACTCTTTCTGTACTCTCTGGAAGTGGACCTCTCAAGCGCTTTGAGGCCTATGGTGAAAAAGGAAATATATTCCCTTAAAATCTAGACAGAAGGATTCTCAGCAGCAAATTTGAGATGTGTGTCCTCAAATAACAGAGTTGAACCTTTCTTTTCATACAGCAGTTTGCAAACACTCTTTTTGTGGAATCTGCAAGTGGATATTTGGATAACTGTGAAGATTTCGCTGGAAACGGGAATATCTTCAAATAAAATCTAGACAGAAGCATTCTCAGAAACTTCTTTGTGATGTGTGTCCTCAACTAACAGAGTTCAACCTTTCTTTTCATACAGTAATTTGGAAACACTTTATTTGCAGAATATGCAAGTGGATATTTGGATAACTGTGAAGATTTCGTTGGAAACGGGAATATCTTCATAGAAAATCTAGACAGAAGCATTCTCAGAAACTTCTTTGTGATGTGTGTCCTCAACTAACAGAGTTCAACCTTTCTTTTCATACAGCAATTTGGAAACACTTTTTTTCTAGAATACGCAAGTGGATATTTGGATAACTGTGATGATTTCGTTGGAAACGGGAAAATCTTCATATAAAATCCAGATGGAAGGATTCTCAGAAACTTTTTCTGATGTGTGTCCTCAACTAACAGGGTTCAACTTTTCTTTTGGTAGAACAGTTTGGAACCCCTCTTTTTGTAGAATCTCTAAGTGGATATTTGGATAGCTCTAAAGATTACCTTGGAAAAGGGAATATCTTCATCTAAAATCTAGACAGAAGCAGTCTCGGAAAC
Organism: Gorilla gorilla gorilla; assembly: GCF_029281585.2. NCBI lineage: Eukaryota > Metazoa > Chordata > Mammalia > Primates > Hominidae > Gorilla > Gorilla gorilla. The sequence continues at coordinate 34,556,341 of NC_073241.2, read as the reverse complement.
AACTTTGTGATATCTGCATTCAAGTCACAGAGCTGAACATTCTCTTTCATAGTGCAGGTTTGAAACACTCTTTCTGCACTATCTGCAAGTGGACATTTCAAGCGCGTTCAGTCCTATGGTGAAAAAGGAAACATCTTCTTATAAAATATACACAGAATCATTCTCAGAAACAAATTTGGGATTTGTGTCCTCAACTAACAGAGTTGAACCTCACTTCTGACACAGCAGTTTGGAAACACTCTTTTTGTAGAATCTACAAGGGGATATTTGGAGAACTGCGAAGATTTCGCTGAAAACGGGAATATCTTCATACAAAATCTAGACAGAAGCATTCTCAGAAACTTGTTTGTGATGTCTGTCCTCAACTAACAGAGTTCAACCTTTCTTTTGATACAGCAATTTGGAAACACACTTTTTGTGGAATCTGCAAGTGGATATTTGTATAACTGTGAAGATTTCGTAGGAAACGGGAATATCTTCATATAAAATCAAGACAGAAGCATTCTCAGAAACTTCTTTGCGATGTGAGTCCTCAACTAACAGAGTTCAACCTTTCTTTTCATACAGCAGTTTTTTCAGAATCTGCAAGTGGATATTTGGATAACTGTGAAGATTTCGTTGGAAACGGGAGTTTCTTCATATAAAATCTAGACAGAAGCATTCTCAGAAACTTCTTTGTGATGTGTGTCCTCAACAAACAGAGTTCAACGTTTCTTTTAATAGAGCAGCTGGAAACACTCTTTCTTTGGAATCTCTAAGAGGATACTTGGATAGCTCTAACAATTTCGTTGGAAACGGGAATATCTTCATCTAAAATCTAGACAGAAGCACTCTCAGAAACAACTTTGTGACATCTGCATTCAAGTCACAGAGCTGAACATTCCCTTTCATAGAGCGGGATTGAAACACTCTTTCTGTACTCTCTGCAAGTGGACCTCTCAAGCGCTTTGAGGCCTAAGGTGTAAAAGGAAATATCTTCCCATAAAATCTAGACAGAAGGATTCTCAGAAGCAAATTTGAGATGTGTGTCCTCAACTAACAGAGTTGAACCTTTCTTTTGATACAGCAGTTTGCAAACACTCTTTTTGTAGAATCGGCAAGTGGATATTTGGATAACTGTGAAGATTTCGTTGGAAACGGGAATATCTTCAAATAAAATCTAGACAGAAGCATTCTCAGAATCTTCTTTGTGATGTGTGTCCTCAACTAACAGAGTTCAACCTTTCTTTTCATACAGTAATTTGGAAACACTTTATTTGCAGAATATGCAAGTGGATATTTGGATAACTGTGAAGATTTCGTTGGAAACGGGAATATCTTCATAGAAAATCTAGACAGAAGCATTCTCAGAATCTTCTTTGTGATGTGTGTCCTCAACTAACAGAGTTCAACCTTTCTTTTCATACAGCAATTTGGAAAAACATTTCTTGTAGAATATGCAAGTGGATACTTGGATTACTGTGAAGATTTCGTTGGAAACGGGAAAATCTTCATATAAAATCCAGACGGAAGGATTCTCAGAAACTTTTTCTGATGTGTGTCCTCAACTTACAAGGTTCAACCTTTCTTTTGATAGAAGAGTTTGGAAACCCTCTTTTTGTAGAATCTCTAAGTGGATATTTGGATAGCTCTTACGATTACGTAGGAAACGGGAATATCTTCATCTAAAATCTAGACAGAAGCACTCTCAGAAACAACTTTGTGATATCTGCATTCAAGTCACAGAGCTGAACATTCCCTTTCATAGTGCAGGTTTGAAACACTCTTTCTGCTCTATCTGCAGGTGGACATTTCATGCGCTTTCAGGCCTATGGTGAAGAAGGAAATATCTTCCGATAAAATCTACACAGAATCATTCTCAGAAACAAATTTGGGATGTGTGTCCTCAACTAACAGAGTTGAACCTCACTTTTGATACAGCAGTTTGGAAACACTCTTATTGTAGAATCTGCAAGTGGATATTTGGATAACTGTGAAGATTTCGCTGGAAACGGGAATATCTTCATATAAAATCTAGACAGAAGCATTCTCAGAAACTTCTTTGTGATGTGTGTCCTCAACTAACAGAGTTCAACCTTTCTTTTCATACAGTAATTTGGAAAAACATTTCTTGAAGAATATGCAAGTGGATATTTGGATTACTGTGAAGATTTCGTTGGAAACGGGAAAATCTTCATATAAAATCCAGACGCAAGGATTCTCAGAAACTTTTTCTGATGTGTGTCCTCAACTTACAAGGTTCAACCTTTCTTTTGATAGAAGAGTTTGGAAACCCTCTTTTTGTAGAATCTCTAAGTGGATATTTGGATAGCTCTAACGATTACGTAGGAAACGGGAATATCTTCATCTAAAATCTAGACAGAAGCACTCTCAGAAACAACTTTGTGATATCTGCATTCAAGTCACAGAGTTGAACATTCCCTTTCATAGTGCAGGTTTGAAACACTCTTTCTGCTCTATCTGCAGGTGGACATTTCAAGCGCATTCAGGCCTATGGTGAAGAAGGAAATATCTTCCGATAAAATCTAGACAGAAGGATTCTCAGAAACTTCTTTGTGATGTGTGTCCTCAACTAACAGAGTTCAACCTTTCTTTTCATACAGCAATTTTGAAAAACATTTCTTGTAGAATCTGCAAGTGGATATTTAGATTACTGTGAAGATTTCGTTGGAAACGGGAAAATCTTCACAAAAAATCCAGACGGAAGGATTCTCAGAAACTTTTTCTGATGTGTGTCCTCAACTTACAAGGTTCAACCTTTCTTTTGATAGAAGAGTTTGGAAACCCTTTTTTTGTAGAATCTCTAAGTGGATATTTGGATAGCTCTAACGATTACGTAGGAAACGGGAATATCTTCATCTAAAATCTAGACAGAAGCACTCTCAGAAACAACTTTGTGATATCTGCATTCATGTCACAGAGCTGAACATTCCCTTTCATAGAGCGGGATTGAAACACTCTTTCTGTACTCTCTGCAAGTGGACCTCTCAAGCGCTTTGAGGCCTATGGTGAAAAAGGAAATATATTCCCTTAAAATCTAGACAGAAGGATTCTCAGCAGCAAATTTGAGATGTGTGTCCTCAAATAACAGAGTTGAACCTTTCTTTTCATACAGCAGTTTGCAAACACTCTTTTTGTGGAATCTGCAAGTGGATATTTGGATAACTGTGAAGATTTCGTTGGAAACGGGAATATCTTCAAATAAAATCTAGACAGAAGCATTCTCAGAAACTTCTTTGTGATGTGTGTCCTCAACTAACAGAGTTCAACCTTTCTTTTCATACAGTAATTTGGAAACACTTTATTTGCAGAATATGCAAGTGGATATTTGGATAACTGTGAAGATTTCGTTGGAAACGGGAATATCTTCATAGAAAATCTAGACAGAAGCATTCTCAGAAACTTCTTTGTGATGTGTGTCCTCAACTAACAGAGTTCAACCTTTCTTTTCATACAGCAATTTGGAAACACTTTTTTTCTAGAATACGCAAGTGGATATTTGGATAACTGTGATGATTTCGTTGGAAACGGGAAAATCTTCATATAAAATCCAGATGGAAGGATTCTCAGAAACTTTTTCTGATGTGTGTCCTCAACTAACAGGGTTCAACTTTTCTTTTGGTAGAACAGTTTGGAACCCCTCTTTTTGTAGAATCTCTAAGTGGATATTTGGATAGCTCTAAAGATTACCTTGGAAAAGGGAATATCTTCATCTAAAATCTAGACAGAAGCAGTCTCCGAAACAACTTTGTGATATCTGCATTCAAGTCACAGAGCTGAACATTCTCTTTCATAGTGCAGGATTGAAACACTCTTTCTGCACTATCTGCAAGTCGACATTTCAAGCGCGTTCAGTCCTATGGTGAAAAAGGAAACATCTTCTTATAAAATATACACAGAATCATTCTCAGAAACAAATTTGGGATTTGTGTCCTCAACTAACAGAGTTGAACCTCACTTCTGACACAGCAGTTTGGAAACACTCTTTTTGTAGAATCTACAAGGGGATATTTGGAGAACTGCGAAGATTTCGCTGAAAACGGGAATATCTTCATACAAAATCTAGACAGAAGCATTCTCAGAAACTTGTTTGTGATGTCTGTCCTCAACTAACAGAGTTCAACCTTTCTTTTGATACAGCAATTTGGAAACACACTTTTTGTGGAATCTGCAAGTGGATATTTGTATAACTGTGAAGATTTCGTAGGAAACGGGAATATCTTCATATAAAATCAAGACAGAAGCATTCTCAGAAACTTCTTAGCGATGAGAGTCCTCAACTAACAGAGTTCAACCTTTCTTTTCATACAGCAGTTTTTTCAGAATCTGCAAGTGGATATTTGGATAACTGTGAAGATTTCGTTGGAAACGGGAGTTTCTTCATATAAAATCTAGACAGAAGCATTCTCAGAAACTTCTTTGTGATGTGTGTCCTCAACAAACAGAGTTCAACGTTTCTTTTAATAGAGCAGCTGGAAACACTCTTTCTTTGGAATCTCTAAGAGGATACTTGGATAGCTCTAACAATTTCGTTGGAAACGGGAATATCTTCATCTAAAATCTAGACAGAAGCACTCTCAGAAACAACTTTGTGACATCTGCATTCAAGTCACAGAGCTGAACATTCCCTTTCATAGAGCGGGATTGAAACACTCTTTCTGTACTCTCTGCAAGTGGACCTCTCAAGCGCTTTGAGGCCTATGGTGTAAAAGGAAATATCTTCCCATAAAATCTAGACAGAAGGATTCTCAGAAGCAAATTTGAGATGTGTGTCCTCAACTAACAGAGTTGAACCTTTCTTTTGATACAGCAGTTTGCAAACACTCTTTTTGTAGAATCGGCAAGTGGATATTTGGATAACTGTGAAGATTTCGTTGGAAACGGGAATATCTTCAAATAAAATCTAGACAGAAGCATTCTCAGAAACTTCTTTGTGATGTCTGTCCTCAACTAACAGAGTTCAACCTTTCTTTTCATACAGTAATTTGGAAACACTTTATTTGCAGAATATGCAAGTGGATATTTGGATAACTGTGAAGATTTCGTTGGAAACGGGAATATCTTCATAGAAAATCTAGACAGAAGCATTCTCAGAATCTTCTTTGTGATGTGTGTCCTCAACTAACAGAGTTCAACCTTTCTTTTCATACAGCAATTTGGAAAAACATTTCTTGTAGAATATGCAAGTGGATATTTGGATTACTGTGAAGATTTCGTTGGAAACGGGAAAATCTTCATATAAAATCCAGACGGAAGGATTCTCAGAAACTTTTTCTGATGTGTGTCCTCAACTTACAAGGTTCAACATTTCTTTTGATAGAAGAGTTTGGAAACCCTCTTTTTGTAGAATCTCTAAGTGGATATTTGGATAGCTCTTACGATTACGTAGGAAACGGGAATATCTTCATCTAAAATCTAGACAGAAGCACTCTCAGAAACAACTTTGTGATATCTGCATTCAAGTCACAGAGCTGAACATTCCCTTTCATAGTGCAGGTTTGAAACACTCTTTCTGCTCTATCTGCAGGTGGACATTTCATGCGCTTTCAGGCCTATGGTGAAGAAGGAAATATCTTCCGATAAAATCTACACAGAATCATTCTCAGAAACAAATTTGGGATGTGTGTCCTCAACTAACAGAGTTGAACCTCACTTTTGATACAGCAGTTTGGAAACACTCTTTTTGTAGAATCTGCAAGTGGATATTTGGATAACTGTGAAGATTTCGCTGGAAACGGGAATATCTTCATATAAAATCTAGACAGAAGCATTCTCAGAAACTTCTTTGTGATGTGTGTCCTCAACTAACAGAGTTCAACCTTTCTTTTCATACAGCAATTTTGAAAAACATTTCTTGTAGAATCTGCAAGTGGATATTTAGATTACTGTGAAGATTTCGTTGGAAACGGGAAAATCTTCACAAAAAATCCAGACGGAAGGATTCTCAGAAACTTTTTCTGATGTGTGTCCTCAACTTACAAGGTTCAACCTTTCTTTTGATAGAAGAGTTTGGAAACCCTTTTTTTGTAGAATCTCTAAGTGGATATTTGGATAGCTCTAACGATTACGTAGGAAACGGGAATATCTTCATCTAAAATCTAGACAGAAGCACTCTCAGAAACAACTTTGTGATATCTGCATTCATGTCACAGAGCTGAACATTCCCTTTCATAGAGCGGGATTGAAACACTCTTTCTGTACTCTCTGCAAGTGGACCTCTCAAGCGCTTTGAGGCCTATGGTGTAAAAGGAAATATCTTCCCATAAAATCTAGACAGAAGGATTCTCAGAAGCAAATTTGAGATGTGTGTCCTCAACTAACAGAGTTGAACCTTTCTTTTGATACAGCAGTTTGCAAACACTCTTTTTGTAGAATCGGCAAGTGGATATTTGGATAACTGTGAAGATTTCGTTGGAAACGGGAATATCTTCCAATAAAATCTAGACAGAAGCATTCTCAGAATCTTCTTTGTGATGTGTGTCCTCAACTAACAGAGTTCAACCTTTCTTTTCATACAGTAATTTGGAAACACTTTATTTGCAGAATATGCAAGTGGATATTTGGATAACTGTGAAGATTTCGTTGGAAACGGGAATATCTTCATAGAAAATCTAGACAGAAGCATTCTCAGAATCTTCTTTGTGATGTGTGTCCTCAACTAACAGAGTTCAACCTTTCTTTTCATACAGCAATTTGGAAAAACATTTCTTGTAGAATATGCAAGTGGATACTTGGATTACTGTGAAGATTTCGTTGGAAACGGGAAAATCTTCATATAAAATCCAGACGGAAGGATTCTCAGAAACTTTTTCTGATGTGTGTCCTCAACTTACAAGGTTCAACCTTTCTTTTGATAGAAGAGTTTGGAAACCCTCTTTTTGTAGAATCTCTAAGTGGATATTTGGATAGCTCTTACGATTACGTAGGAAACGGGAATATCTTCATCTAAAATCTAGACAGAAGCACTCTCAGAAACAACTTTGTGATATCTGCATTCAAGTCACAGAGCTGAACATTCCCTTTCATAGTGCAGGTTTGAAACACTCTTTCTGCTCTATCTGCAGGTGGACATTTCATGCGCTTTCAGGCCTATGGTGAAGAAGGAAATATCTTCCGATAAAATCTACACAGAATCATTCTCAGAAACAAATTTGGGATGTGTGTCCTCAACTAACAGAGTTGAACCTCACTTTTGATACAGCAGTTTGGAAACACTCTTTTTGTAGAATCTGCAAGTGGATATTTGGATAACTGTGAAGATTTCGCTGGAAACGGGAATATCTTCATATAAAATCTAGACAGAAGCATTCTCAGAAACTTCTTTGTGATGTGTGTCCTCAACTAACAGAGTTCAACCTTTCTTTTCATACAGTAATTTGGAAAAACATTTCTTGAAGAATATGCAAGTGGATATTTGGATTACTGTGAAGATTTCGTTGGAAACGGGAAAATCTTCATATAAAATCCAGACGCAAGGATTCTCAGAAACTTTTTCTGATGTGTGTCCTCAACTTACAAGGTTCAACCTTTCTTTTGATAGAAGAGTTTGGAAACCCTCTTTTTGTAGAATCTCTAAGTGGATATTTGGATAGCTCTAACGATTACGTAGGAAACGGGAATATCTTCATCTAAAATCTAGACAGAAGCACTCTCAGAAACAACTTTGTGATATCTGCATTCAAGTCACAGAGTTGAACATTCCCTTTCATAGTGCAGGTTTGAAACACTCTTTCTGCTCTATCTGCAGGTGGACATTTCAAGCGCATTCAGGCCTATGGTGAAGAAGGAAATATCTTCCGATAAAATCTAGACAGAAGGATTCTCAGAAACTTCTTTGTGATGTGTGTCCTCAACTAACAGAGTTCAACCTTTCTTTTCATACAGCAATTTTGAAAAACATTTCTTGTAGAATCTGCAAGTGGATATTTAGATTACTGTGAAGATTTCGTTGGAAACGGGAAAATCTTCACAAAAAATCCAGACGGAAGGATTCTCAGAAACTTTTTCTGATGTGTGTCCTCAACTTACAAGGTTCAACCTTTCTTTTGATAGAAGAGTTTGGAAACCCTTTTTTTGTAGAATCTCTAAGTGGATATTTGGATAGCTCTAACGATTACGTAGGAAACGGGAATATCTTCATCTAAAATCTAGACAGAAGCACTCTCAGAAACAACTTTGTGATATCTGCATTCATGTCACAGAGCTGAACATTCCCTTTCATAGAGCGGGATTGAAACACTCTTTCTGTACTCTCTGGAAGTGGACCTCTCAAGCGCTTTGAGGCCTATGGTGAAAAAGGAAATATATTCCCTTAAAATCTAGACAGAAGGATTCTCAGCAGCAAATTTGAGATGTGTGTCCTCAAATAACAGAGTTGAACCTTTCTTTTCATACAGCAGTTTGCAAACACTCTTTTTGTGGAATCTGCAAGTGGATATTTGGATAACTGTGAAGATTTCGCTGGAAACGGGAATATCTTCAAATAAAATCTAGACAGAAGCATTCTCAGAAACTTCTTTGTGATGTGTGTCCTCAACTAACAGAGTTCAACCTTTCTTTTCATACAGTAATTTGGAAACACTTTATTTGCAGAATATGCAAGTGGATATTTGGATAACTGTGAAGATTTCGTTGGAAACGGGAATATCTTCATAGAAAATCTAGACAGAAGCATTCTCAGAAACTTCTTTGTGATGTGTGTCCTCAACTAACAGAGTTCAACCTTTCTTTTCATACAGCAATTTGGAAACACTTTTTTTCTAGAATACGCAAGTGGATATTTGGATAACTGTGATGATTTCGTTGGAAACGGGAAAATCTTCATATAAAATCCAGATGGAAGGATTCTCAGAAACTTTTTCTGATGTGTGTCCTCAACTAACAGGGTTCAACTTTTCTTTTGGTAGAACAGTTTGGAACCCCTCTTTTTGTAGAATCTCTAAGTGGATATTTGGATAGCTCTAAAGATTACCTTGGAAAAGGGAATATCTTCATCTAAAATCTAGACAGAAGCAGTCTCGGAAACAACTTTGTGATATCTGCATTCAAGTCACAGAGCTGAACATTCTCTTTCATAGTGCAGGTTTGAAACACTCTTTCTGCACTATCTGCAAGTGGACATTTCAAGCGCGTTCAGTCCTATGGTGAAAAAGGAAAGATCTTCTTATAAAATATACACAGAATCATTCTCAGAAACAAATTTGGGATTTGTGTCCTCAACTAACAGAGTTGAACCTCACTTCTGACACAGCAGTTTGGAAACACTCTTTTTGTAGAATCTACAAGGGGATATTTGGAGAACTGCGAAGATTTCGCTGAAAACGGGAATATCTTCATACAAAATCTAGACAGAAGCATTCTCAGAAACTTGTTTGTGATGTCTGTCCTCAACTAACAGAGTTCAACCTTTCTTTTGATACAGCAATTTGGAAACACACTTTTTGTGGAATCTGCAAGTGGATATTTGTATAACTGTGAAGATTTCGTAGGAAACGGGAATATCTTCATATAAAATCAAGACAGAAGCATTCTCAGAAACTTCTTTGCGATGTGAGTCCTCAACTAACAGAGTTCAACCTTTCTTTTCATACAGCAGTTTTTTCAGAATCTGCAAGTGGATATTTGGATAACTGTGAAGATTTCGTTGGAAACGGGAGTTTCTTCATATAAAATCTAGACAGAAGCATTCTCAGAAACTTCTTTGTGATGTGTGTCCTCAACAAACAGAGTTCAACGTTTCTTTTAATAGAGCAGCTGGAAACACTCTTTCTTTGGAATCTCTAAGAGGATACTTGGATAGCTCTAACAATTTCGTTGGAAACGGGAATATCTTCATCTAAAATCTAGACAGAAGCACTCTCAGAAACAACTTTGTGACATCTGCATTCAAGTCACAGAGCTGAACATTCCCTTTCATAGAGCGGGATTGAAACACTCTTTCTGTACTCTCTGCAAGTGGACCTCTCAAGCGCTTTGAGGCCTAAGGTGTAAAAGGAAATATCTTCCCATAAAATCTAGACAGAAGGATTCTCAGAAGCAAATTTGAGATGTGTGTCCTCAACTAACAGAGTTGAACCTTTCTTTTGATACAGCAGTTTGCAAACACTCTTTTTGTAGAATCGGCAAGTGGATATTTGGATAACTGTGAAGATTTCGTTGGAAACGGGAATATCTTCAAATAAAATCTAGACAGAAGCATTCTCAGAAACTTCTTTGTGATGTCTGTCCTCAACTAACAGAGTTCTACCTTTCTTTTCATACAGTAATTTGGAAACACTTTATTTGCAGAATATGCAAGTGGATATTTGGATAACTGTGAAGATTTCGTTGGAAACGGGAATATCTTCATAGAAAATCTAGACAGAAGCATTCTCAGAAACTTCTTTGTGATGTGTGTCCTCAACTAACAGAGTTCAACCTTTCTTTTCATACAGCAATTTGGAAAAACATTTCTTGTAGAATATGCAAGTGGATATTTTGATTACTGTGAAGATTTCGTTGGAAACGGGAAAATCTTCATATAAAATCCAGACGGAAGGATTCTCAGAAACTTTTTCAGATGTGTGTCCTCAACTTACAAGGTTCAACTTTTCTTTTGATAGAAGAGTTTGGAAACCCTCTTTTTGTAGAATCTCTAAGTGGATATTTGGATAGCTCTTACGATTACGTAGGAAACGGGAATATCTTCATCTAAAATCTAGACAGAAGCACTCTCAGAAACAACTTTGTGATATCTGCATTCAAGTCACAGAGCTGAACATTCCCTTTCATAGTGCAGGTTTGAAACACTCTTTCTGCTCTATCTGCAGGTGGACATTTCAAGCGCTTTCAGGCCTATGGTGAAGAAGGAAATATCTTCCGATAAAATCTACACAGAATCATTCTCAGAAACAAATTTGGGATGTGTGTCCTCAACTAACAGAGTTGAACCTCACTTTTGATACAGCAGTTTGGAAACACCCTTTTTGTAGAATCTGCAAGTGGATATTTGGATAACTGTGAAGATTTCGCTGGAAACGGGAATATCTTCATATAAAATCTAGACAGAAGCATACTCAGAAACTTCTTTGTGATGTGTGTCCTCAACTAACAGAGTTCAACCTTTCTTTTCATACAGTAATTTGGAAAAACATTTCTTGAAGAATATGCAAGTGGATATTTGGATTACTGTGAAGATTTCGTTGGAAACGGGAAAATCTTCATATAAAATCCAGACGCAAGGATTCTCAGAAACTTTTTCTGATGTGTGTCCTCAACTTACAAGGTTCAACCTTTCTTTTGATAGAAGAGTTTGGAAACCCTCTTTTTGTAGAATCTCTAAGTGGATATTTGGATAGCTCTAACGATTACGTAGGAAACGGGAATATCTTCATCTAAAATCTAGACAGAAGCACTCTCAGAAACAACTTTGTGATATCTGCATTCAAGTCACAGAGTTGAACATTCCCTTTCATAGTGCAGGTTTGAAACACTCTTTCTGCTCTATCTGCAGGTGGACATTTCAAGCGCATTCAGGCCTATGGTGAAGAAGGAAATATCTTCCGATAAAATCTAGACAGAAGGATTCTCAGAAACTGCTTTGTGATGTGTGTCCTCAACTAACAGAGTTCAACCTTTCTTTTCATACAGCAATTTTGAAAAACATTTCTTGTAGAATCTGCAAGTGGATATTTAGATTACTGTGAAGATTTCGTTGGAAACGGGAAAATCTTCACAAAAAATCCAGACGGAAGGATTCTCAGAAACTTTTTCTGATGTGTGTCCTCAACTTACAAGGTTCAACCTTTCTTTTGATAGAAGAGTTTGGAAACCCTTTTTTTGTAGAATCTCTAAGAGGATATTTGGATAGCTCTAACGATTACGTAGGAAACGGGAATATCTTCATCTAAAATCTAGACAGAAGCACTCTCAGAAACAACTTTGTGATATCTGCATTCATGTCACAGAGCTGAACATTCCCTTTCATAGAGCGGGATTGAAACACTCTTTCTGTACTCTCTGCAAGTGGATCTCTCAAGCGCTTTGAGGCCTATGGTGTAAAAGGAAATATCTTCCCTTAAAATCTAGACAGAAGGATTCTCAGAAGCAAATTTGAGATGTGTGTCCTCAAATAACAGAGTTGAACCTTTCTTTTCATACAGCAGTTTGCAAACACTCTTTTTGTGGAATCTGCAAGTGGATATTTGGATAACTGTGAAGATTTCGCTGGAAACGGGAATATCTTCAAATAAAATCTAGACAGAAGCATTCTCAGAAACTTCTTTGTGATGTGTGTCCTCAACTAACAGAGTTCAACCTTTCTTTTCATACAGTAATTTGGAAACACTTTATTTGCAGAATATGCAAGTGGATATTTGGATAACTGTGAAGATTTCGTTGGAAACGGGAATATCTTCATAGAAAATCTAGACAGAAGCATTCTCAGAAACTTCTTTGTGATGTGTGTCCTCAACTAACAGAGTTCAACCTTTCTTTTCATACAGCAATTTGGAAACACTTTTTTTGTAGAATATGCAAGTGGATGTTTGGATAACTGTGATGATTTCGTTGGAAACGGGAAAATCTTCATATAAAATCCAGATGGAAGGATTCTCAGAAACTTTTTCTGATGTGTGTCCTCAACTAACAGGGTTCAACTTTTCTTTTGGTAGAACAGTTTGGAACCCCTCTTTTTGTAGAATCTCTAAGTGGATATTTGGATAGCTCTAAAGATTACCTTGGAAAACGGAATATCTTCATCTAAAATCTAGACAGAAGCAGTCTCGGAAACAACTTTGTGATATCTGCATTCAAGTCACAGAGCTGAACATTCTCTTTCATAGTGCAGGTTTGAAACACTCTTTCTGCACTATCTGCAAGTGGACATTTCAAGCGCGTTCAGTCCTATGGTGAAAAAGGAAACATCTTCTGATAAAATATACACAGAATCATTCTCAGAAACAAATTTGGGATTTGTGTCCTCAACTAACAGAGTTGAACCTCACTTCTGACACAGCAGTTTGGAAACACTTTTTTTGTAGAATCTACAAGGGGATGTTTGGAGAACTGCGAAGAGTTCGCTGAAAACGGGAATATCTTCACACAAAATCTAGACAGAAGCATTCTCAGAAACTTGTTTGTGATGTCTGTCCTCAACTAACAGAGTTCAACCTTTCTTTTGATACAGCAATTTTGAAACACACTTTTTGTGGAATCTGCAAGTGGATATTTGTATAACTGTGAAGATTTCATTGGAAACGGGAATATCTTCATATAAAATCAAGACAGAAGCATTCTCAGAAACTTCTTTGCGCTGTGTGTCCTCAACTCACAGAGTTCAACCTTTCTTTTCATACAGCAGTTTGGAAACACTCTTTTTTCAGAATCTGCATGTGGATATTTGGATAACTGTGAAGATTTCGTTGGAAACGGGAGTTTCTTCATATAAAATCTAGACAGAAGCATTCTCAGAAACTTCTTTGTGATGTGTGTCCTCAACAAACAGAGTTCAACGTTTCTTTTAATAGAGCAGCTGGAAACACTCTTTCTTTGGAATCTCTAAGTGGATACTTGGATAGCTCTAACAATTTCGTTGGAAACGGGAATATCTTCATCTAAAATTTAGACAGAAGCACTCTCAGAAACAACTTTGTGACATCTGCATTCAAGTCACAGAGCTGAACATTCCCTTTCATAGAGCGGGATTGAAACACTCTTTCTGTACTCTCTGCAAGTGGACCTCTCAAGCGCTTTGAGGCCTATGGTGTAAAAGGAAATATCTTCCCATAAAATCTAGACAGAAGGATTCTCAGAAGCAAATTTGAGATGTGTGTCCTCAACTGAGTTGAACCTTTCTTTTGATACAGCAGTTTGCAAACACTCTTTTTGTAGAATCGGCAAGTGGATATTTGGATAACTGTGAAGATTTCGTTGGAAACGGGAATATCTTCAAATAAAATCTAGACAGAAGCATTCTCAGAAACTTCTTTGTGATGTCTGTCCTCAACTAACAGAGTTCAACCTTTCTTTTCATACAGTAATTTGGAAACACTTTATTTGCAGAATATGCAAGTGGATATTTGGATAACTGTGAAGATTTCGTTGGAAACGGGAATATCTTCATAGAAAATCTAGACAGAAGCATTCTCAGAATCTTCTTTGTGATGTGTGTCCTCAACTAACAGAGTTCAACCTTTCTTTTCATACAGCAATTTGGAAAAACATTTCTTGTAGAATATGCAAGTGGATATTTGGATTACTGTGAAGATTTCGTTGGAAACGGGAAAATCTTCATATAAAATCCAGACGGAAGGATTCTCAGAAACTTTTTCTGATGTGTGTCCTCAACTTACAAGGTTCAACCTTTCTTTTGATAGAAGAGTTTGGAAACCCTCTTTTTGTAGAATCTCTAAGTGGATATTTGGATAGCTCTTACGATTACGTAGGAAACGGGAATATCTTCATTTAAAATCTAGACAGAAGCAGTCTCGGAAACAACTTTGTGATATCTGCATTCAAGTCACAGAGCTGAACATTCCCTTTCATAGTGCAGGTTTGAAACACTCTTTCTGCTCTATCTGCAGGTGGACATTTCAAGCGCTTTCAGGCCTATGGTGAAGAAGGAAATATCTTCCGATAAAATCTACACAGAATCATTCTCAGAAACAAATTTGGGATGTGTGTCCTCAGCTAACAGAGTTGAACCTCACTTTTGATACAGCAGTTTGGAAACACTCTTTTTGTAGAATCTGCAAGTGGATATTTGGATAACTGTGAAGATTTCGCTGGAAACGGGAATATCTTCATATAAAATCTAGACAGAAGCATTCTCAGAAACTTCTTTGTGATGTGTGTCCTCAACTAACAGAGTTCAACCTTTCTTTTCATACAGTAATTTGGAAAAACATTTCTTGAAGAATATGCAAGTGGATATTTGGATTACTGTGAAGATTTCGTTGGAAACGGGAAAATCTTCATATAAAATCCAGACGCAAGGATTCTCAGAAACTTTTTCTGATGTGTGTCCTCAACTTACAAGGTTCAACCTTTCTTTTGATAGAAGAGTTTGGAAACCCTCTTTTTGTAGAATGTCTAAGTGGATATTTGGATAGCTCTAACGATTACGTAGGAAACGGGAATATCTTCATCTAAAATCTAGACAGAAGCACTCTCAGAAACAACTTTGTGATATCTGCATTCAAGTCACAGAGTTGAACATTCCCTTTCATAGTGCAGGTTTGAAACACTCTTTCTGCTCTATCTGCAGGTGGACATTTCAAGCGCATTCAGGCCTATGGTGAAGAAGGAAATATCTTCCGATAAAATCTAGACAGAAGGATTCTCAGAAACTGCTTTGTGATGTGTGTCCTCAACTAACAGAGTTCAACCTTTCTTTTCATACAGCAATTTTGAAAAACATTTCTTGTAGAATCTGCAAGTGGATATTTAGATTACTGTGAAGATTTCGTTGGAAACGGGAAAATCTTCACAAAAAATCCAGACGGAAGGATTCTCAGAAACTTTTTCTGATGTGTGTCCTCAACTTACAAGGTTCAACCTTTCTTTTGATAGAAGAGTTTGGAAACCCTTTTTTTGTAGAATCTCTAAGAGGATATTTGGATAGCTCTAACGATTACGTAGGAAACGGGAATATCTTCATCTAAAATCTAGACAGAAGCACTCTCAGAAACAACTTTGTGATATCTGCATTCATGTCACAGAGCTGAACATTCCCTTTCATAGAGCGGGATTGAAACACTCTTTCTGTACTCTCTGCAAGTGGATCTCTCAAGCGCTTTGAGGCCTATGGTGTAAAAGGAAATATCTTCCCTTAAAATCTAGACAGAAGGATTCTCAGAAGCAAATTTGAGATGTGTGTCCTCAAATAACAGAGTTGAACCTTTCTTTTCATACAGCAGTTTGCAAACACTCTTTTTGTGGAATCTGCAAGTGGATATTTGGATAACTGTGAAGATTTCGCTGGAAACGGGAATATCTTCAAATAAAATCTAGACAGAAGCATTCTCAGAAACTTCTTTGTGATGTGTGTCCTCAACTAACAGAGTTCAACCTTTCTTTTCATACAGTAATTTGGAAACACTTTATTTGCAGAATATGCAAGTGGATATTTGGATAACTGTGAAGATTTCGTTGGAAACGGGAATATCTTCATAGAAAATCTAGACAGAAGCATTCTCAGAAACTTCTTTGTGATGTGTGTCCTCAACTAACAGAGTTCAACCTTTCTTTTCATACAGCAATTTGGAAACACTTTTTTTGTAGAATATGCAAGTGGATGTTTGGATAACTGTGATGATTTCGTTGGAAACGGGAAAATCTTCATATAAAATCCAGATGGAAGGATTCTCAGAAACTTTTTCTGATGTGTGTCCTCAACTAACAGGGTTCAACTTTTCTTTTGGTAGAACAGTTTGGAACCCCTCTTTTTGTAGAATCTCTAAGTGGATATTTGGATAGCTCTAAAGATTACCTTGGAAAACGGAGTATCTTCATCTAAAATCTAGACAGAAGCAGTCTCGGAAACAACTTTGTGATATCTGCATTCAAGTCACAGAGCTGAACATTCTCTTTCATAGTGCAGGTTTGAAACACTCTTTCTGCACTATCTGCAAGTGGACATTTCAAGCGCGTTCAGTCCTATGGTGAAAAAGGAAACATCTTCTGATAAAATATACACAGAATCATTCTCAGAAACAAATTTGGGATTTGTGTCCTCAACTAACAGAGTTGAACCTCACTTCTGACACAGCAGTTTGGAAACACTTTTTTTGTAGAATCTACAAGGGGATGTTTGGAGAACTGCGAAGAGTTCGCTGAAAACGGGAATATCTTCACACAAAATCTAGACAGAAGCATTCTCAGAAACTTGTTTGTGATGTCTGTCCTCAACTAACAGAGTTCAACCTTTCTTTTGATACAGCAATTTTGAAACACACTTTTTGTGGAATCTGCAAGTGGATATTTGTATAACTGTGAAGATTTCATTGGAAACGGGAATATCTTCATATAAAATCAAGACAGAAGCATTCTCAGAAACTTCTTTGCGCTGTGTGTCCTCAACTCACAGAGTTCAACCTTTCTTTTCATACAGCAGTTTGGAAACACTCTTTTTTCAGAATCTGCATGTGGATATTTGGATAACTGTGAAGATTTCGTTGGAAACGGGAGTTTCTTCATATAAAATCTAGACAGAAGCATTCTCAGAAACTTCTTTGTGATGTGTGTCCTCAACAAACAGAGTTCAACGTTTCTTTTAATAGAGCAGCTGGAAACACTCTTTCTTTGGAATCTCTAAGTGGATACTTGGATAGCTCTAACAATTTCGTTGGAAACGGGAATATCTTCATCTAAAATTTAGACAGAAGCACTCTCAGAAACAACTTTGTGACATCTGCATTCAAGTCACAGAGCTGAACATTCCCTTTCATAGAGCGGGATTGAAACACTCTTTCTGTACTCTCTGCAAGTGGACCTCTCAAGCGCTTTGAGGCCTATGGTGTAAAAGGAAATATCTTCCCATAAAATCTAGACAGAAGGATTCTCAGAAGCAAATTTGAGATGTGTGTCCTCAACTGAGTTGAACCTTTCTTTTGATACAGCAGTTTGCAAACACTCTTTTTGTAGAATCGGCAAGTGGATATTTGGATAACTGTGAAGATTTCGTTGGAAACGGGAATATCTTCAAATAAAATCTAGACAGAAGCATTCTCAGAAACTTCTTTGTGATGTCTGTCCTCAACTAACAGAGTTCAACCTTTCTTTTCATACAGTAATTTGGAAACACTTTATTTGCAGAATATGCAAGTGGATATTTGGATAACTGTGAAGATTTCGTTGGAAACGGGAATATCTTCATAGAAAATCTAGACAGAAGCATTCTCAGAATCTTCTTTGTGATGTGTGTCCTCAACTAACAGAGTTCAACCTTTCTTTTCATACAGCAATTTGGAAAAACATTTCTTGTAGAATATGCAAGTGGATATTTGGATTACTGTGAAGATTTCGTTGGAAACGGGAAAATCTTCATATAAAATCCAGACGGAAGGATTCTCAGAAACTTTTTCTGATGTGTGTCCTCAACTTACAAGGTTCAACCTTTCTTTTGATAGAAGAGTTTGGAAACCCTCTTTTTGTAGAATCTCTAAGTGGATATTTGGATAGCTCTTACGATTACGTAGGAAACGGGAATATCTTCATCTAAAATCTAGACAGAAGCACTCTCAGAAACAACTTTGTGATATCTGCATTCAAGTCACAGAGCTGAACATTCCCTTTCATAGTGCAGGTTTGAAACACTCTTTCTGCTCTATCTGCAGGTGGACATTTCAAGCGCTTTCAGGCCTATGGTGAAGAAGGAAATATCTTCCGATAAAATCTACACAGAATCATTCTCAGAAACAAATTTGGGATGTGTGTCCTCAACTAACAGAGTTGAACCTCACTTTTGATACAGCAGTTTGGAAACACTCTTTTTGTAGAATCTGCAAGTGGATATTTGGATAACTGTGAAGATTTCGCTGGAAACGGGAATATCTTCATATAAAATCTAGACAGAAGCATTCTCAGAAACTTCTTTGTGATGTGTGTCCTCAACTAACAGAGTTCAACCTTTCTTTTCATACAGTAATTTGGAAAAACATTTCTTGAAGAATATGCAAGTGGATATTTGGATTACTGTGAAGATTTCGTTGGAAACGGGAAAATCTTCATATAAAATCCAGACGCAAGGATTCTCAGAAACTTTTTCTGATGTGTGTCCTCAACTTACAAGGTTCAACCTTTCTTTTGATAGAAGAGTTTGGAAACCCTCTTTTTGTAGAATCTCTAAGTGGATATTTGGATAGCTCTAACGATTACGTAGGAAACGGGAATATCTTCATCTAAAATCTAGACAGAAGCACTCTCAGAAACAACTTTGTGATATCTGCATTCAAGTCACAGAGTTGAACATTCCCTTTCATAGTGCAGGTTTGAAACACTCTTTCTGCTCTATCTGCAGGTGGACATTTCAAGCGCATTCAGGCCTATGGTGAAGAAGGAAATATCTTCCGATAAAATCTAGACAGAAGGATTCTCAGAAACTTCTTTGTGATGTGTGTCCTCAACTAACAGAGTTCAACATTTCTTTTCATACAGCAATTTGGAAAAACATTTCTTGTAGAATCTGCAAGTGGATATTTAGATTACTGTGAAGATTTCGTTGGAAACGGGAAAATCTTCACAAAAAATCCAGACGGAAGGATTCTCAGAAACTTTTTCTGATGTGTGTCCTCAACTTACAAGGTTCAACCTTTCTTTTGATAGAAGAGTTTGGACACCCTTTTTTTGTAGAATCTCTAAGTGGATATTTGGATAGCTCTAACGATTACGTAGGAAACGGGAATATCTTCATCTAAAATCTAGACAGAAGCACTCTCAGAAACAACTTTGTGATATCTGCATTCAAGTCACAGAGCTGAACATTCCCTTTCATAGAGCGGGATTGAAACACTCTTTCTGTACTCTCTGGAAGTGGACCTCTCAAGCGCTTTGAGGCCTATGGTGAAAAAGGAAATATATTCCCTTAAAATCTAGACAGAAGGATTCTCAGAAGCAAATTTGAGATGTGTGTCCTCAAATAACAGAGTTGAACCTTTCTTTTCATACAGCAGTTTGCAAACACTCTTTTTGTGGAATCTGCAAGTGGATATTTGGATAACTGTGAAGATTTCGCTGGAAACGGGAATATCTTCAAATAAAATCTAGACAGAAGCATTCTCAGAAACTTCTTTGTGATGTGTGTCCTCAACTAACAGAGTTCAACCTTTCTTTTCATACAGTAATTTGGAAACACTTTATTTGCAGAATATGCAAGTGGATATTTGGATAACTGTGAAGATTTCGTTGGAAACGGGAATATCTTCATAGAAAATCTAGACAGAAGCATTCTCAGAAACTTCTTTGTGATGTGTGTCCTCAACTAACAGAGTTCAACCTTTCTTTTCATACAGCAATTTGGAAACACTTTTTTTGTAGAATATGCAAGTGGATGTTTGGATAACTGTGATGATTTCGTTGGAAACGGGAAAATCTTCATATAAAATCCAGATGGAAGGATTCTCAGAAACTTTTTCTGATGTGTGTCCTCAACTAACAGGGTTCAACTTTTCTTTTGGTAGAACAGTTTGGAACCCCTCTTTTTGTAGAATCTCTAAGTGGATATTTGGATAGCTCTAAAGATTACCTTGGAAAACGGAATATCTTCATCTAAAATCTAGACAGAAGCAGTCTCGGAAACAACTTTGTGATATCTGCATTCAAGTCACAGAGCTGAACATTCTCTTTCATAGTGCAGGTTTGAAACACTCTTTCTGCACTATCTGCAAGTGGACATTTCAAGCGCGTTCAGTCCTATGGTGAAAAAGGAAACATCTTCTGATAAAATATACACAGAATCATTCTCAGAAACAAATTTGGGATTTGTGTCCTCAACTAACAGAGTTGAACCTCACTTCTGACACAGCAGTTTGGAAACACTTTTTTTGTAGAATCTACAAGGGGATGTTTGGAGAACTGCGAAGAGTTCGCTGAAAACGGGAATATCTTCACACAAAATCTAGACAGAAGCATTCTCAGAAACTTGTTTGTGATGTCTGTCCTCAACTAACAGAGTTCAACCTTTCTTTTGATACAGCAATTTTGAAACACACTTTTTGTGGAATCTGCAAGTGGATATTTGTATAACTGTGAAGATTTCATTGGAAACGGGAATATCTTCATATAAAATCAAGACAGAAGCATTCTCAGAAACTTCTTTGCGCTGTGTGTCCTCAACTCACAGAGTTCAACCTTTCTTTTCATACAGCAGTTTGGAAACACTCTTTTTTCAGAATCTGCATGTGGATATTTGGATAACTGTGAAGATTTCGTTGGAAACGGGAGTTTCTTCATATAAAATCTAGACAGAAGCATTCTCAGAAACTTCTTTGTGATGTGTGTCCTCAACAAACAGAGTTCAACGTTTCTTTTAATAGAGCAGCTGGAAACACTCTTTCTTTGGAATCTCTAAGTGGATACTTGGATAGCTCTAACAATTTCGTTGGAAACGGGAATATCTTCATCTAAAATTTAGACAGAAGCACTCTCAGAAACAACTTTGTGACATCTGCATTCAAGTCACAGAGCTGAACATTCCCTTTCATAGAGCGGGATTGAAACACTCTTTCTGTACTCTCTGCAAGTGGACCTCTCAAGCGCTTTGAGGCCTATGGTGTAAAAGGAAATATCTTCCCATAAAATCTAGACAGAAGGATTCTCAGAAGCAAATTTGAGATGTGTGTCCTCAACTGAGTTGAACCTTTCTTTTGATACAGCAGTTTGCAAACACTCTTTTTGTAGAATCGGCAAGTGGATATTTGGATAACTGTGAAGATTTCGTTGGAAACGGGAATATCTTCAAATAAAATCTAGACAGAAGCATTCTCAGAAACTTCTTTGTGATGTCTGTCCTCAACTAACAGAGTTCAACCTTTCTTTTCATACAGTAATTTGGAAACACTTTATTTGCAGAATATGCAAGTGGATATTTGGATAACTGTGAAGATTTCGTTGGAGACGGGAATATCTTCATAGAAAATCTAGACAGAAGCATTCTCAGAATCTTCTTTGTGATGTGTGTCCTCAACTAACAGAGTTCAACCTTTCTTTTCATACAGCAATTTGGAAAAACATTTCTTGTAGAATATGCAAGTGGATATTTGGATTACTGTGAAGATTTCGTTGGAAACGGGAAAATCTTCATATAAAATCCAGACGGAAGGATTCTCAGAAACTTTTTCTGATGTGTGTCCTCAACTTACAAGGTTCAACCTTTCTTTTGATAGAAGAGTTTGGAAACCCTCTTTTTGTAGAATCTCTAAGTGGATATTTGGATAGCTCTTACGATTACGTAGGAAACGGGAATATCTTCATCTAAAATCTAGACAGAAGCACTCTCAGAAACAACTTTGTGATATCTGCATTCAAGTCACAGAGCTGAACATTCCCTTTCATAGTGCAGGTTTGAAACACTCTTTCTGCTCTATCTGCAGGTGGACATTTCAAGCGCTTTCAGGCCTATGGTGAAGAAGGAAATATCTTCCGATAAAATCTACACAGAATCATTCTCAGAAACAAATTTGGGATGTGTGTCCTCAACTAACAGAGTTGAACCTCACTTTTGATACAGCAGTTTGGAAACACTCTTTTTGTAGAATCTGCAAGTGGATATTTGGATAACTGTGAAGATTTCGCTGGAAACGGGAATATCTTCATATAAAATCTAGACAGAAGCATTCTCAGAAACTTCTTTGTGATGTGTGTCCTCAACTAACAGAGTTCAACCTTTCTTTTCATACAGTAATTTGGAAAAACATTTCTTGAAGAATATGCAAGTGGATATTTGGATTACTGTGAATATTTCGTTGGAAACGGGAAAATCTTCATATAAAATCCAGACGCAAGGATTCTCAGAAACTTTTTCTGATGTGTGTCCTCAACTTACAAGGTTCAACCTTTCTTTTGATAGAAGAGTTTGGAAACCCTCTTTTTGTAGAATCTCTAAGTGGATATTTGGATAGCTCTAACGATTACGTAGGAAACGGGAATATCTTCATCTAAAATCTAGACAGAAGCACTCTCAGAAACAACTTTGTGATATCTGCATTCAAGTCACAGAGTTGAACATTCCCTTTCATAGTGCAGGTTTGAAACACTCTTTCTGCTCTATCTGCAGGTGGACATTTCAAGCGCATTCAGGCCTATGGTGAAGAAGGAAATATCTTCCGATAAAATCTAGACAGAAGGATTCTCAGAAACTGCTTTGTGATGTGTGTCCTCAACTAACAGAGTTCAACCTTTCTTTTCATACAGCAATTTTGAAAAACATTTCTTGTAGAATCTGCAAGTGGATATTTAGATTACTGTGAAGATTTCGTTGGAAACGGGAAAATCTTCACAAAAAATCCAGACGGAAGGATTCTCAGAAACTTTTTCTGTTGTGTGTCCTCAACTTACAAGGTTCAACCTTTCTTTTGATAGAAGAGTTTGGACACCCTTTTTTTGTAGAATCTCTAAGTGGATATTTGGATAGCTCTAACGATTACGTAGGAAACGGGAATATCTTCATCTAAAATCTAGACAGAAGCACTCTCAGAAACAACTTTGTGATATCTGCATTCATGTCACAGAGCTGAACATTCCCTTTCATAGAGCGGGATTGAAACACTCTTTCTGTACTCTCTGCAAGTGGATCTCTCAAGCGCTTTGAGGCCTATGGTGTAAAAGGAAATATCTTCCCTTAAAATCTAAACAGAAGGATTCTCAGAAGCAAATTTGAGATGTGTGTCCTCAAATAACAGAGTTGAACCTTTCTTTTCATACAGCAGTTTGCAAACACTCTTTTTGTGGAATCTGCAAGTGGATATTTGGATAACTGTGAAGATTTCGCTGGAAACGGGAATATCTTCAAATAAAATCTAGACAGAAGCATTCTCAGAAACTTCTTTGTGATGTGTGTCCTCAACTAACAGAGTTCAACCTTTCTTTTCATACAGTAATTTGGAAACACTTTATTTGCAGAATATGCAAGTGGATATTTGGATAACTGTGAAGATTTCGTAGGAAACGGGAATATCTTCATAGAAAATCTAGACAGAAGCATTCTCAGAAACTTCTTTGTGATGTGTGTCCTCAACTAACAGAGTTCAACCTTTCTTTTCATACAGCAATTTGGAAACACTTTTTTTGTAGAATATGCAAGTGGATGTTTGGATAACTGTGATGATTTCGTTGGAAACGGGAAAATCTTCATATAAAATCCAGATGGAAGGATTCTCAGA
This sequence comes from Gorilla gorilla gorilla, assembly GCF_029281585.2. Classification (NCBI taxonomy): domain Eukaryota; kingdom Metazoa; phylum Chordata; class Mammalia; order Primates; family Hominidae; genus Gorilla; species Gorilla gorilla. The sequence goes on along the minus strand of NC_073241.2, from coordinate 34,532,486 downwards.
AACTTTTTCTGATGTGTGTCCTCAACTAACAGGGTTCAACTTTTCTTTTGGTAGAACAGTTTGGAACCCCTCTTTTTGTAGAATCTCTAAGTGGATATTTGGATAGCTCTAAAGATTACCTTGGAAAACGGAATATCTTCATCTAAAATCTAGACAGAAGCAGTCTCGGAAACAACTTTGTGATATCTGCATTCAAGTCACAGAGCTGAACATTCTCTTTCATAGTGCAGGTTTGAAACACTCTTTCTGCACTATCTGCAAGTGGACATTTCAAGCGCGTTCAGTCCTATGGTGAAAAAGGAAACATCTTCTGATAAAATATACACAGAATCATTCTCAGAAACAAATTTGGGATTTGTGTCCTCAACTAACAGAGTTGAACCTCACTTCTGACACAGCAGTTTGGAAACACTTTTTTTGTAGAATCTACAAGGGGATGTTTGGAGAACTGCGAAGAGTTCGCTGAAAACGGGAATATCTTCACACAAAATCTAGACAGAAGCATTCTCAGAAACTTGTTTGTGATGTCTGTCCTCAACTAACAGAGTTCAACCTTTCTTTTGATACAGCAATTTTGAAACACACTTTTTGTGGAATCTGCAAGTGGATATTTGTATAACTGTGAAGATTTCATTGGAAACGGGAATATCTTCATATAAAATCAAGACAGAAGCATTCTCAGAAACTTCTTTGCGCTGTGTGTCCTCAACTCACAGAGTTCAACCTTTCTTTTCATACAGCAGTTTGGAAACACTCTTTTTTCAGAATCTGCATGTGGATATTTGGATAACTGTGAAGATTTCGTTGGAAACGGGAGTTTCTTCATATAAAATCTAGACAGAAGCATTCTCAGAAACTTCTTTGTGATGTGTGTCCTCAACAAACAGAGTTCAACGTTTCTTTTAATAGAGCAGCTGGAAACACTCTTTCTTTGGAATCTCTAAGTGGATACTTGGATAGCTCTAACAATTTCGTTGGAAACGGGAATATCTTCATCTAAAATTTAGACAGAAGCACTCTCAGAAACAACTTTGTGACATCTGCATTCAAGTCACAGAGCTGAACATTCCCTTTCATAGAGCGGGATTGAAACACTCTTTCTGTACTCTCTGCAAGTGGACCTCTCAAGCGCTTTGAGGCCTATGGTGTAAAAGGAAATATCTTCCCATAAAATCTAGACAGAAGGATTCTCAGAAGCAAATTTGAGATGTGTGTCCTCAACTAACAGAGTTGAACCTTTCTTTTGATACAGCAGTTTGCAAACACTCTTTTTGTAGAATCGGCAAGTGGATATTTGGATAACTGTGAAGATTTCGTTGGAAACGGGAATATCTTCAAATAAAATCTAGACAGAAGCATTCTCAGAAACTTCTTTGTGATGTCTGTCCTCAAATAACAGAGTTCAACCTTTCTTTTCATACAGTAATTTGGAAACACTTTATTTGCAGAATATGAAAGTGGATATTTGGATAACTGTGAAGATTTCGTAGGAAACGGGAATATCTTCATATAAAATCAAGACAGAAGCATTCTCAGAAACTTCTTTGCGATGTGAGTCCTCAACTAACAGAGTTCAACCTTTCTTTTCATACAGCAGTGTTTTCAGAATCTGCAAGTGGATATTTGGATAACTGTGAAGATTTCGTTGGAAACGGGAGTTTCTTCATATAAAATCTAGACAGAAGCATTCTCACAAACTTCTTTGTGATGTGTGTCCTCAACAAACAGAGTTCAACGTTTCTTTTAATAGAGCAGCTGGAAACCCTCTTTCTTTGGAATCTCTAAGTGGATACTTGGATAGCTCTAACAATTTCGTTGGAAACGGGAATATCTTCATCTAAAATTTAGACAGAAGCACTCTCAGAAACAACTTTGTGACATCTGCATTCAAGTCACAGAGCTGAACATTCCCTTTCATAGAGCGGGATTGAAACACTCTTTCTGTACTCTCTGCAAGTGGACCTCTCAAGCGCTTTGAGGCCTATGGTGTAAAAGGAAATATCTTCCCATAAAATCTAGACAGAAGGATTCTCAGAAGCAAATTTGAGATGTGTGTCCTCAACTAACAGAGTTGAACCTTTCTTTTGATACAGCAGTTTGCAAACACTCTTTTTGTAGAATCGGCAAGTGGATATTTGGATAACTGTGAAGATTTCGTTGGAAACGGGAATATCTTCAAATAAAATCTAGACAGAAGCATTCTCAGAAACTTCTTTGTGATGTCTGTCCTCAAATAACAGAGTTCAACCTTTCTTTTCATACAGTAATTTGGAAACACTTTATTTGCAGAATATGAAAGTGGATATTTGGATAACTGTGAAGATTTCGTTGGAAACGGGAATATCTTCAAATAAAATCTAGACAGAAGCATTCTCAGAAACTTCTTTGTGATGTGTGTCCTCAACTAACAGAGTTCAACCTTTCTTTTCGTACAGCAATTTGGAAAAACATTTCTTGTAGAATCTGCAAGTGGATATTTGGATTACTGTGAAGATTTCGTTGGAAACGGGAAAATCTTCATATAAAATCCAGACGGAAGGATTCTCAGAAACTTTTTCTGATGTGTGTCCTCAACTTACAAGGTTCAACCTTTCTTTTGATAGAAGAGTTTGGAAACCCTCTTTTTGTAGAATCTCTAAGTGGATATTTGGATAGCTCTAACGATTACGTAGGAAACGGGAATATCTTCATCTAAAATCTAGACAGAAGCACTCTCAGAAACAACTTTGTGATATCTGCATTCAAGTCACAGAGCTGAACATTCCCTTTCATAGTGCAGGTTTGAAACACTCTTTCTGCTCTATCTGCAGGTGGACATTTCAAGCGCTTTCAGGCCTATGGTGAAGAAGGAAATATCTTCCGATAAAATCTACACAGAATCATTCTCAGAAACAAATTTGGGATGTGTGTCCTCAACTAACAGAGTTGAACCTCACTTTTGATACAGCAGTTTGGAAACACTCTTTTTGTAGAATCTGCAAGTGGATATTTGGATAACTGTGAAGATTTCGCTGGAAACGGGAATATCTTCATATAAAATCTAGACAGAAGCATTCTCAGAAACTTCTTTGTGATGTGTGTCCTCAACTAACAGAGTTCAACCTTTCTTTTCATACAGTAATTTGGAAAAACATTTCTTGAAGAATATGCAAGTGGATATTTGGATTACTGTGAAGATTTCGTTGGAAACGGGAAAATCTTCATATAAAATCCAGACGCAAGGATTCTCAGAAACTTTTTCTGATGTGTGTCCTCAACTTACAAGGTTCAACCTTTCTTTTGATAGAAGAGTTTGGAAACCCTCTTTTTGTAGAATCTCTAAGTGGATATTTGGATAGCTCTAACGATTACGTAGGAAACGGGAATATCTTCATCTAAAATCTAGACAGAAGCACTCTCAGAAACAACTTTGTGATATCTGCATTCAAGTCACAGAGCTGAACATTCCCTTTCATAGTGCAGGTTTGAAACACTCTTTCTGCTCTATCTGCAGGTGGACATTTCAAGCGCATTCAGGCCTATGGTGAAGAAGGAAATATCTTCCGATAAAATCTAGACAGAAGGATTCTCAGAAACTTCTTTGTGATGTGTGTCCTCAACTAACAGAGTTCAACCTTTCTTTTCATACAGCAATTTTGAAAAACATTTCTTGTAGAATCTGCAAGTGGATATTTAGATTACTGTGAAGATTTCGTTGGAAACGGGAAAATCTTCACAAAAAATCCAGACGGAAGGATTCTCAGAAACTTTTTCTGATGTGTGTCCTCAACTTACAAGGTTCAACCTTTCTTTCGATAGAAGAGTTTGGAAACCCTCTTTTTGTAGAATCTCTAAGAGGATATTTGGATAGCTCTAACGATTACGTAGGAAACGGGAATATCTTCATCTAAAATCTAGACAGAAGCACTCTCAGAAACAACTCTGTGATATCTGCATTCAAGTCACAGAGCTGAACATTCCCATTCATAGTGCAGGTTTGAAACACTCTTTCTGCTCTATCTGCAGGTGGACATTTCAAGCGCTTTCAGGCCTATGGTGAAGAAGGAAATATCTTCCGAAAAAATCTACGCAGAGTCATTCTCAGAAACAAATTTGGGATGTGTGTCCTCAACTAACAGAGTTGAAACTCACTTTTGATACAGCAGTTTGGAAACACTCTTTTTGTAGAATCTGCAAGTGGATATTTGGATAACTGTGAAGATTTCGCTGGAAACGGGAATATCTTCAAATAAAATCTAGACAGAAGCATTCTCAGAAACTTCTTTGTGATGTGTGTCCTCAACTAACAGAGTTCAACCTTTCTTTTCATACAGCAAGTTGGAAAAACATTTCTTGTAGAATATGCAAGTGGATATTTGGATTACTGTGAAGATTTCGTTGGAAACGGGAAAATCTTCATATAAAATCCAGACGGAAGGATTCTCAGAAACTTTTTCTGATGTGTGTCCTCAACTTACAAGGTTCAACCTTTCTTTTGTTAGAAGAGTTTGGAAACCCTCTTTTTGTAGAATCTCTAAGTGGATATTTGGATAGCTCTAACGATTACGTAGGAAACGGGAATATCTTCATCTAAAATCTAGACAGAAGCACTCTCAGAAACAACTTTGTGATATCTGCATTCAAGTCACAGAGCTGAACATTCCCTTTCATAGTGCAGGTTTGAAACACTCTTTCTGCTCTATCTGCAGGTGGACATTTCAAGTGCATTCAGGCGTATGGTGAAGAAGGAAATATCTTCCGATAAAATCTAGACAGAAGGATTCTCAGAAACTTCTTTGTGATGTGTGTCCTCAACTAACAGAGTTCAACCTTTCTTTTCGTACAGCAATTTGGAAAAACATTTCTTGTAGAATCTGCAAGTGGATATTTGGATTACTGTGAAGATTTCGTTGGAAACGGGAAAATCTTCATATAAAATCCAGACGGAAGGAATCTCAGAAACTTTTTCTGATGTGTGTCCTCAACTTACAAGGTTCAACCTTTCTTTTGATAGAAGAGTTTGGAAACCCTCTTTTTGTAGAATCTCTAAGTGGATATTTGGATAGCTCTAACGATTACGTAGGAAACGGGAATATCTTCATCTAAAATCTAGACAGAAGCACTCTCAGAAACAACTTTGTGATATCTGCATTCATGTCACAGAGCTGAACGTTCCCTTTCATAGAGCGGGATTGAAACACTCTTTCTGTACTCTCTGCAAGTGGACCTCTCAAGCGCTTTGAGGCCTATGGTGAAAAAGGAAATATATTCCCTTAAAATCTAGACAGAAGGATTCTCAGAAGCAAATTTGAGATGTGTGTCCTCAAATAACAGAGTTGAACCTTTCTTTTCATACAGCAGTTTGCAAACACTCTTTTTGTGGAATCTGCAAGTGGATATTTGGATAACTGTGAAGATTTCGCTGGAAACGGGAATATCTTCAAATAAAATCTAGACAGAAGCATTCTCAGAAACTTCTTTGTGATGTGTGTCCTCAACCTACAGAGTTCAACCTTTCTTTTGATACAGCAATTTGGAAACACACTTTTTGTGGAATCTGCAAGTGGATATTTGTATAACTGTGAAGATTTCGTAGGAAACGGGAATATCTTCATATATAATCAAGACAGAAGCATTCTCAGAAACTTCTTTGCGATGTGTGTCCTCAACTAACAGAGTTCAACCTTTCTTTTCATACAGCAGTTTGGAAACACTCTTTTTTCAGAATCTGCAAGTGGATATTTGGATAACTGTGAAGATTTCGTTGGAAACGGGAGTTTCTTCATATAAAATCTAGACAGAAACATTCTCAGAAACTTCTTTGTGATGTGTGTCCTCCACAAACAGAGTTCAACGTTTCTTTTAATAGAGCAGCTGGAAACACTCTTTCTTTGGAATCTCTAAGAGGATACTTGGATAGCTCTAACAATTTCGTTGGAAACGGGAATATCTTCATCTAAAATCTAGACAGAAGCACTCTCAGAAACAACTTTGTGACATCTGCATTCAAGTCACAGAGCTGAACATTCCCTTTCATAGAGCGGGATTGAAACACTCTTTCTGTACTCTCTGCAAGTGGACCTCTCAAGCGCTTTGAGGCCTATGGTGTAAAAGGAAATATCTTCCCATAAAATCTAGACAGAAGGATTCTCAGAAGCAAATTTGAGATGTGTGTCCTCAACTAACAGAGTTGAACCTTTCTTTTGATACAGCAGTTTGCAAACACTCTTTTTGTAGAATCGGCAAGTGGATATTTGGATAACTGTGAAGATTTCGATGGAAACGGGAATATCTTCAAATAAAATCTAGACAGAAGCATTCTCAGAAACTTCTTTGTGATGTCTGTCCTCAAATAACAGAGTTCAACCTTTCTTTTCATACAGTAATTTGGAAACACTTTATTTGCAGAATATGCAAGTGGATATTTGATTAACTGTGAAGATTTCGTTGGAAACGGGAATATCTTCATAGAAAATCTAGACAGAAGCATTCTCAGAAACTTCTTTGTGATGTGTGTCCTCAACTAACAGAGTTCAACCTTTCTTTTCATACAGCAATTTGGAAAAACATTTCTTGTAGAATCTGCAAGTGGATATTTGGATTACTGTGAAGATTTCGTTGGAAACGGGAAAATCTTCATATAAAATCCAGACGGAAGGATTCTCAAACTTTTTCTGATGTGTGTCCTCAACTTACAAGGTTCAACCTTTCTTTCGATAGAAGAGTTTGGAAACCCTCTTTTTGTAGAATCTCTAAGTGGATATTTGGATAGCTCTAACGATTACGTAGGAAACGGGAATATCTTCATCTAAAATCTAGACAGAAGCACTCTCAGAAACAACTCTGTGATATCTGCATTCAAGTCACAGAGCTGAACATTCCCTTTCATAGTGCAGGTTTGAAACACTCTTTCTGCTCTATCTGCAGGTGGACATTTCAAGCGCTTTCAGGCCTATGGTGAAGAAGGAAATATCTTCCGATAAAATCTACACAGAGTCATTCTCAGAAACAAATTTGGGATGTGTGTCCTCAACTAACAGAGTTGAACCTCACTTTTGATACAGCAGTTTGGAAACACTCTTTTTGTAGAATCTGCAAGTGGATATTTGGATAACTGTGAAGATTTCGCTGGAAACGGGAATATCTTCATAGAAAATCTAGACAGAAGCATTCTCAGAAACTTCTTAGTGATGTTTGTCCTCAACTAACAGAGTTCAACCTTTCTTTTCATACAGTAATTTGGAAAAACATTTCTTGAAGAATCTGCAAGTGGATATTTGGATTACTGTGAAGATTTCGTTGGAAACGGGAAAATCTTCATATAAAATCCAGACGGAAGGATTCTCAGAAACTTTTTCTGATGTGTGTCCTCAACTTACAAGGTTCAACCTTTCTTTTGATAGAAGAGTTTGGAAACCCTCTTTTTGTAGAATCTCTAAGTGGATATTTGGATAGCTCTAACGATTACGTAGGAAACGGGAATATCTTCATCTAAAATCTAGACAGAAGCACTCTCAGAAACAACTTTGTGATATCTGCATTCATGTCACAGAGCTGAACATTCCCTTTCATAGAGCCGGATTGAAACACTCTTTCTGTACTCTCTGCAAGTGGACCTCTCAAGCGCTTTGAGGCCTATGGTGAAAAAGGAAATATATTCCCTTAAAATCTAGACAGAAGGATTCTCAGAAGCAAATTTGAGATGTGTGTCCTCAAATAACAGAGTTGAACCTTTCTTTTCATACAGCAGTTTGCAAACACTCTTTTTGTGGAATCTGCAAGTGGATATTTGGATAACTGTGAAGATTTAGCTGGAAACGGGAATATCTTCAAATAAAATCTAGACAGAAGCATTCTCAGAAACTTCTTTGTGATGTGTGTCCTCAACTAAGAGAGTTCAACCTTTCTTTTGATACAGCAATTTGGAAACACACTTTTTGTGGAATCTGCAAGTGGATATTTGTATAACTGTGAAGATTTCGTAGGAAACGGGAATATCTTCATATAAAATCAAGACAGAAGCATTCTCAGAAACTTCTTTGCGATGTGTGTCCTCAACTAACAGAGTTCAACCTTTCTTTTCATACAGCAGTTTGGAAACACTCTTTTTTCAGAATCTGCAAGTGGATATTTGGATAACTGTGAAGATTTCGTTGGAAACGGGAGTTTCTTCATATAAAATCTAGACAGAAGCATTCTCAGAAACTTCTTTGTGATGTGTGTCCTCAACAAACAGAGTTCAACGTTTCTTTTAATAGAGCAGCTGGAAACACTCTTTCTTTGGAATCTCTAAGAGGATACTTGGATAGCTCTAACAATTTCGTTGGAAACGGGAATATCTTCATCTAAAATCTAGACAGAAGCACTCTCAGAAACAACTTTGTGACATCTGCATTCAAGTCACAGAGCTGAACATTCCCTTTCATAGAGCGGGATTGAAACACTCTTTCTGTACTCTCTGCAAGTGGACCTCTCAAGCGCTTTGAGGCCTATGGTGTAAAAGGAAATATCTTCCCATAAAATCTAGACAGAAGGATTCTCAGAAGCAAATTTGAGATGTGTGTCCTCAACTAACAGAGTTGAACCTTTCTTTTGATACAGCAGTTTGCAAACACTCTTTTTGTAGAATCGGCAAGTGGATATTTGGATAACTGTGAAGATTTCGATGGAAACGGGAATATCTTCAAATAAAATCTAGACAGAAGCATTCTCAGAAACTTCTTTGTGATCTCTGTCCTCAACTAACAGAGTTCAACCTTTCTTTTCATACAGTAATTTGGAAACACTTTATTTGCAGAATATGCAAGTGGATATTTGGATAACGGTGAAGATTTCGTTGGAAACGGGAATATCTTCATAGAAAATCTAGACAGAAGCATTCTCAGAAACTTCTTTGTGATGTGTGTCCTCAACTAACAGAGTTCAACCTTTCTTTTCATACAGCAATTTGGAAAAACATTTCTTGTAGAATATGCAAGTGGATATTTGGATTACTGTGAAGATTTCGTTGGAAACGGGAAAATCTTCATATAAAATCCAGACGGAAGGATTCTCAAACTTTTTCTGATGTGTGTCCTCAACTTACAAGGTTCAACCTTTCTTTCGATAGAAAAGTTTGGAAACCCTCTTTTTGTAGAATCTCTAAGTGGATATTTGGATAGCTCTAACGATTACGTAGGAAACGGGAATATCTTCATCTAAAATCTAGACAGAAGCACTCTCAGAAACAACTCTGTGATATCTGCATTCAAGTCACAGAGCTGAACATTCCCTTTCATAGTGCAGGTTTGAAACACTCTTTCTGCTCTATCTGCAGGTGGACATTTCAAGCGCTTTCAGGCCTATGGTGAAGAAGGAAATATCTTCCGATAAAATCTACACAGAGTCATTCTCAGAAACAAATTTGGGATGTGTGTCCTCAACTAACAGAGTTGAACCTCACTTTTGATACAGCAGTTTGGAAACACTCTTTTTGTAGAATCTGCAAGTGGATATTTGGATAACTGTGAAGATTTCGCTGGAAACGGGAATATCTTCATAGAAAATCTAGACAGAAGCATTCTCAGAAACTTCTTTGTGATGTGTGTCCTCAACTAACAGAGTTCAACCTTTCTTTTCATACAGCAATTTGGAAAAACATTTCTTGTAGAATATGCAAGTGGATATTTGGATTACTGTGAAGATTTCGTTGGAAACGGGAAAATCTTCATATAAAATCCAGACGGAAGGATTCTCAGAAACTTTTTCTGATGTGTGTCATCAACTTACAAGGTTCAACCTTTCTTTTGATAGAAGAGTTTGGAAACCCTCTTTTTGTAGAATCTCTAAGTGGATATTTGGATAGCTCTAACGATTACGTAGGAAACGGGAATATCTTCATCTAAAATCTAGACAGAAGCACTCTCAGAAACAACTTTGTGATATCTGCATTCAAGTCACAGAGCTGAACATTCCCTTTCATAGTGCAGGTTTGAAACACTCTTTCTGCTCTATCTGCAGGTGGACATTTCAAGCGCATTCAGGCCTATGGTGAAGAAGGAAATATCTTCCGATAAAATCTAGACAGAAGGATTCTCAGAAACTTCTTAGTGATGTTTGTCCTCAACTAACAGAGTTCAACCTTTCTTTTCGTACAGCAATTTGGAAAAACATTTCTTGTAGAATCTGCAAGTGGATATTTGGATTACTGTGAAGATTTCGTTGGAAACGGGAAAATCTTCATATAAAATCCAGACGGAAGGTTTCTCAGAAACATTTTCTGATGTGTGTCCTCAACTTACAAGGTTCAACCTTTCTTTTGATAGAAGAGTTTGGAAACCCTCTTTTTGTAGAATCTCTAAGTGGATATTTGGATAGCTCTAACGACTACGTAGGAAACGGGAATATCTTCATCTAAAATCTAGACAGAAGCACTCTCAGAAACAACTTTGTGATATCTGCATTCATGTCACAGAGCTGAACATTCCCTTTCATAGAGCGGGATTGAAACACTCTTTCTGTACTCTCTGCAAGTGGACCTCTCAAGCGCTTTGAGGCCTATGGTGAAAAAGGAAATATATTCCCTTAAAATCTAGACAGAAGGATTCTCAGAAGCAAATTTGAGATGTGTGTCCTCAAATAACAGAGTTGAACCTTTCTTTTCATACAGCAGTTTGCAAACACTCTTTTTGTGGAATCTGCAAGTGGATATTTGGATAACTGTGAAGATTTCGCTGGAAACGGGAATATCTTCAAATAAAATCTAGACAGAAGCATTCTCAGAAACTTCTTTGTGATGTGTGTCCTCAACTAAGAGAGTTCAACCTTTCTTTTGATACAGCAATTTGGAAACACACTTTTTGTGGAATCTGCAAGTGGATATTTGTATAACTGTGAAGATTTCGTAGGAAACGGGAATATCTTCATATAAAATCAAGACAGAAGCATTCTCAGAAACTTCTTTGCGATGTGTGTCCTCAACTAACAGAGTTCAACCTTTCTTTTCATACAGCAGTTTGGAAACACTCTTTTTTCAGAATCTGCAAGTGGATATTTGGATAACTGTGAAGATTTCGTTGGAAACGGGAGTTTCTTCATATAAAATCTAGACAGAAGCATTCTCAGAAACTTCTTTGTGATGTGTGTCCTCAACAAACAGAGTTCAACGTTTCTTTTAATAGAGCAGCTGGAAACACTCTTTCTTTGGAATCTCTAAGAGGATACTTGGATAGCTCTAACAATTTAGTTGGAAACGGGAATATCTTCATCTAAAATCTAGACAGAAGCACTCTCAGAAACAACTTTGTGACATCTGCATTCAAGTCACAGAGCTGAACATTCCCTTTCATAGAGCGGGATTGAAACACTCTTTCTGTACTCTCTGCAAGTGGACCTCTCAAGCGCTTTGAGGCCTATGGTGTAAAAGGAAATATCTTCCCATAAAATCTAGACAGAAGGATTCTCAGAAGCAAATTTGAGATGTGTGTCCTCAACTAACAGAGTTGAACCTTTCTTTTGATACAGCAGTTTGCAAACACTCTTTTTGTAGAATCGGCAAGTGGATATTTGGATAACTGTGAAGATTTCGATGGAAACGGGAATATCTTCAAATAAAATCTAGACAGAAGCATTCTCAGAAACTTCTTTGTGATGTCTGTCCTCAACTAACAGAGTTCAACCTTTCTTTTCATACAGTAATTTGGAAACACTTTATTTGCAGAATATGCAAGTGGATATTTGGATAACTGTGAAGATTTCGTTGGAAACGGGAATATCTTCATAGAAAATCTAGACAGAAGCATTCTCAGAAACTTCTTTGTGATGTGTGTCCTCAACTAACAGAGTTCAACCTTTCTTTTCATACAGCAATTTGGAAAAACATTTCTTGTAGAATATGCAAGTGGATATTTGGATTACTGTGAAGATTTCGTTGGAAACGGGAAAATCTTCATATAAAATCCAGACGGAAAGATTCTCAAACTTTTTCTGATGTGTGTCCTCAACTTACAAGGTTCAACATTTCTTTCGATAGAAAAGTTTGGAAACCCTCTTTTTGTAGAATCTCTAAGTGGATATTTGGATAGCTCTAACGATTACGTAGGAAACGGGAATATCTTCATCTAAAATCTAGACAGAAGCACTCTCAGAAACAACTCTGTGATATCTGCATTCAAGTCACAGAGCTGAACATTCCCTTTCATAGTGCAGGTTTGAAACACTCTTTCTGCTCTATCTGCAGGTGGACATTTCAAGCGCTTTCAGGCCTATGGTGAAGAAGGAAATATCTTCCGATAAAATCTACACAGAGTCATTCTCAGAAACAAATTTGGGATGTGTGTCCTCAACTAACAGAGTTGAACCTCACTTTTGATACAGCAGTTTGGAAACACTCTTTTTGTAGAATCTGCAAGTGGATATTTGGATAACTGTGAAGATTTCGCTGGAAACGGGAATATCTTCATAGAAAATCTAGACAGAAGCATTCTCAGAAACTTCTTTGTGATGTGTGTCCTCAACTAACAGAGTTCAACCTTTCTTTTCATACAGCAATTTGGAAAAACATTTCTTGTAGAATATGCAAGTGGATATTTGGATTACTGTGAAGATTTCGTTGGAAACGGGAAAATCTTCATATAAAATCCAGACGGAAGGATTCTCAGAAACTTTTTCTGATGTGTGTCATCAACTTACAAGGTTCAACCTTTCTTTTCATAGAAGAGTTTGGAAACCCTCTTTTTGTAGAATCTCTAAGTGGATATTTGGATAGCTCTAACGATTACGTAGGAAACGGGAATATCTTCATCTAAAATCTAGACAGAAGCACTCTCAGAAACAACTTTGTGATATCTGCATTCAAGTCACAGAGCTGAACATTCCCTTTCATAGTGCAGGTTTGAAACACTCTTTCTGCTCTATCTGCAGGTGGACATTTCAAGCGCATTCAGGCCTATGGTGAAGAAGGAAATATCTTCCGATAAAATCTAGACAGAAGGATTCTCAGAAACTTCTTAGTGATGTTTGTCCTCAACTAACAGAGTTCAACCTTTCTTTTCGTACAGCAATTTGGAAAAACATTTCTTGTAGAATCTGCAAGTGGATATTTGGATTACTGTGAAGATTTCGTTGGAAACGGGAAAATCTTCATATAAAATCCAGACGGAAGGTTTCTCAGAAACATTTTCTGATGTGTGTCCTCAACTTACAAGGTTCAACCTTTCTTTTGATAGAAGAGTTTGGAAACCCTCTTTTTGTAGAATCTCTAAGTGGATATTTGGATAGCTCTAACGACTACGTAGGAAACGGGAATATCTTCATCTAAAATCTAGACAGAAGCACTCTCAGAAACAACTTTGTGATATCTGCATTCATGTCACAGAGCTGAACATTCCCTTTCATAGAGCGGGATTGAAACACTCTTTCTGTACTCTCTGCAAGTGGACCTCTCAAGCGCTTTGAGGCCTATGGTGAAAAAGGAAATATATTCCCTTAAAATCTAGACAGAAGGATTCTCAGAAGCAAATTTGAGATGTGTGTCCTCAAATAACAGAGTTGAACCTTTCTTTTCATACAGCAGTTTGCAAACAATCTTTTTGTGGAATCTGCAAGTGGATATTTGGATAACTGTGAAGATTTCGCTGGCAACGGGAATATCTTCATACAAAATCTAGACAGAAGCATTCTCAGAAACTTCTTTGTGATGTGTGTCCTCAACTAAGAGAGTTCAACCTTTCTTTTGATACAGCAATTTGGAAACACACTTTTTGTGGAATCTGCAAGTGGATATTTGTATAACTGTGAAGATTTCGTAGGAAACGGGAATATCTTCATATAAAATCAAGACAGAAGCATTCTCAGAAACTTCTTTGCGATGTGTGTCCTCAACTAACAGAGTTCAACCTTTCTTTTCATACAGCAGTTTGGAAACACTCTTTTTTCAGAATCTGCAAGTGGATATTTGGATAACTGTGAAGATTTCGTTGGAAACGGGAGTTTCTTCATATAAAATCTAGACAGAAGCATTCTCAGAAACTTCTTTGTGATGTGTGTCCTCAACAAACAGAGTTCAACGTTTCTTTTAATAGAGCAGCTGGAAACACTCTTTCTTTGGAATCTCTAAGAGGATACTTGGATAGCTGTAACAATTTCGTTGGAAACGGGAATATCTTCATCTAAAATCTAGACAGAAGCACTCTCAGAAACAACTTTGTGACATCTGCATTCAAGTCACAGAGCTGAACATTCCCTTTCATAGAGCGGGATTGAAACACTCTTTCTGTACTCTCTGCAAGTGGACCTCTCAAGCGCTTTGAGGCCTATGGTGTAAAAGGAAATATCTTCCCATAAAATCTAGACAGAAGGATTCTCAGAAGCAAATTTGAGATGTGTGTCCTCAACTAACAGAGTTGAACCTTTCTTTTGATACAGCAGTTTGCAAACACTCTTTTTGTAGAATCGGCAAGTGGATATTTGGATAACTGTGAAGATTTCGATGGAAACGGGAATATCTTCAAATAAAATCTAGACAGAAGCATTCTCAGAAACTTCTTTGTGATGTCTGTCCTCAACTAACAGAGTTCAACCTTTCTTTTCATACAGTAATTTGGAAACACTTTATTTGCAGAATATGCAAGTGGATATTTGGATAACTGTGAAGATTTCGTTGGAAACGGGAATATCTTCATAGAAAATCTAGACAGAAGCATTCTCAGAAACTTCTTTGTGATGTGTGTCCTCAACTAACAGAGTTCAACCTTTCTTTTCATACAGCAATTTGGAAAAACATTTCTTGTAGAATATGCAAGTGGATATTTGGATTACTGTGAAGATTTCGTTGGAAACGGGAAAATCTTCATATAAAATCCAGACGGAAGGATTCTCAAACTTTTTCTGATGTGTGTCCTCAACTTACAAGGTTCAACCTTTCTTTCGATAGAAGAGTTTGGAAACCCTCTTTTTGTAGAATCTCTAAGTGGATATTTGGATAGCTCTAACGATTACGTAGGAAACGGGAATATCTTCATCTAAAATCTAGACAGAAGCACTCTCAGAAACAACTCTGTGATATCTGCATTCAAGTCACAGAGCTGAACATTCCCTTTCATAGTGCAGGTTTGAAACACTCTTTCTGCTCTATCTGCAGGTGGACATATCAAGCGCTTTCAGGCCTATGGTGAAGAAGGAAATATCTTCCGATAAAATCTACACAGAGTCATTCTCAGAAACAAATTTGGGATGTGTGTCCTCAACTAACAGAGTTGAACCTCACTTTTGATACAGCAGTTTGGAAACACTCTTTTTGTAGAATCTGCAAGTGGATATTTGGATAACTGTGAAGATTTCGCTGGAAACGGGAATATCTTCATAGAAAATCTAGACAGAAGCATTCTCAGAAACTTCTTTGTGATGTGTGTCCTCAACTAACAGAGTTCAACCTTTCTTTTCATACAGTAATTTGGAAAAACATTTCTTGTAGAATATGCAAGTGGATATTTGGATTACTGTGAAGATTTCGTTGGAAACGGGAAAATCTTCATATAAAATCCAGACGGAAGGATTCTCAGAAACTTTTTCTGATGTGTGTCCTCAACTTACAAGGTTCAACCTTTCTTTTGATAGAAGAGTTTGGAAATCCTCTTTTTGTAGAATCTCTAAGTGGATATTTGGATAGCTCTAACGATTACGTAGGAAACGGGAATATCTTCATCTAAAATCTAGACAGAAGCACTCTCAGAAACAACTTTGTGATATCTGCATTCAAGTCACAGAGCTGAACATTCCCTTTCATAGTGCAGGTTTGAAACACTCTTTCTGCTCTATCTGCAGGTGGACATTTCAAGCGCATTCAGGCCTATGGTGAAGAAGGAAATATCTTCCGATAAAATCTAGACAGAAGGATTCTCAGAAACTTCTTTGTGATGTTTGTCCTCAACTAACAGAGTTCAACCTTTCTTTTCGTACTGCAATTTGGAAAAACATTTCTTGTAGAATCTGCAAGTGGATATTTGGATTACTGTGAAGATTTCGTTGGAAACGGGAAAATCTTCATATAAAATCCAGACGGAAGGATTCTCAGAAACTTTTTCTGATGTGTGTCCTCAACTTACAAGGTTCAACCTTTCTTTTGATAGAAGAGTTTGGAAACCCTCTTTTTGTAGAATCTCTAAGTGGATATTTGGATAGCTCTAACGATTACGTAGGAAACGGGAATATCTTCATCTAAAATCTAGACAGAAGCACTCTCAGAAACAACTTTGTGATATCTGCATTCATGTCACAGAGCTGAACATTCCCTTTCATAGAGCGGGATTGAAACACTCTTTCTGTACTCTCTGCAAGTGGACATCTCAAGCGCTTTGAGGCCTATGGTGAAAAAGGAGGTATATCCCCTTAAAATCTAGACAGAAGGATTCTCAGAAGCAAATTTGAGATGTGTGTCCTCAAATAACAGAGTTGAACCTTTCTTTTCATACAGCAGTTTGCAAACACTCTTTTTGTGGAATCTGCAAGTGGATATTTGGATAACTGTGAAGATTTCGCTGGAAACGGGAATATCTTCAAATAAAATCTAGACAGAAGCATTCTCAGAAACTTCTTTGTGATGTGTGTCCTCAACTAACAGAGTTCAACCTTTCTTTTGATACAGCAATTTGGAAACACACTTTTTGTGGAATCTGCAAGTGGATATTTGTATAACTGTGAAGATTTCGTAGGAAACTGGAATATCTTCATATAAAATCAAGACAGAAGCATTCTCAGAAACTTCTTTGCGATGTGTGTCCTCAACTAACAGAGTTCAACCTTTCTTTTCATACAGCAGTTTGGAAACAATCTTTTTTCAGAATCTGCAAGTGGATATTTGGATAACTGTGAAGATTTCGTTGGAAACGGGAGTTTCTTCATATAAAATCTAGACAGAAGCATTCTCAGAAACTTCTTTGTGATGTGTGTCCTCAACAAACAGAGTTCAACGTTTCTTTTAATAGAGCAGCTGGAAACACTCTTTCTTTGGAATCTCTAAGAGGATACTTTGATAGCTCTAACAATTTCGTTGGAAACGGGAATATCTTCATCTAAAATCTAGACAGAAGCACTCTCAGAAACAACTTTGTGACATCTGCATTCAAGTCACAGAGCTGAACATTCCCTTTCATAGAGCGGGATTGAAACACACTTTCTGTACTCTCTGCAAGTGGACCTCTCAAGCGCTTTGAGGCCTATGGTGTAAAAGGAAATATCTTCCCATAAAATCTAGACAGAAGGATTCTCAGAAGCAAATTTGAGATGTGTGTCCTCAACTAACAGAGTTGAACCTTTCTTTTGATACAGCAGTTTGCAAACACTCTTTTTGTAGAATCGGCAAGTGGATATTTGGATAACTGTGAAGATTTCGATGGAAACGGGAATATCTTCAAATAAAATCTAGACAGAAGCATTCTCAGAAACTTCTTTGTGATGTGTGTCCTCAACTAACAGAGTTCAACCTTTCTTTTCATACAGCAGTTTGGAAACACTCTTTTTTCAGAATCTGCAAGTGGATATTTGGATAACTGTGAAGATTTCGTTGGAAACGGGAGTTTCTTCATATAAAATCTAGACAGAAGCATTCTCAGAAACTTCTTTGTGATGTGTGTCCTCAACAAACAGAGTTCAACGTTTCTTTTAATAGAGCAGCTGGAAACACTCTTTCTTTGGAATCTCTAAGAGGATACTTGGATAGCTCTAACAATTTCGTTGGAAACGGGAATATCTTCATCTAAAATCTAGACAGAAGCACTCTCAGAAACAACTTTGTGACATCTGCATTCAAGTCACAGAGCTGAACATTCCCTTTCATAGAGCGGGATTGAAACACTCTTTCTGTACTCTCTGCAAGTGGACCTCTCAAGCGCTTTGAGGCCTATGGTGTAAAAGGAAATATCTTCCCATAAAATCTAGACAGAAGGATTCTCAGAAGCAAATTTGAGATGTGTGTCCTCAACTAACAGAGTTGAACCTTTCTTTTGATACAGCAGTTTGCAAACACTCTTTTTGTAGAATCGGCAAGTGGATATTTGGATAACTGTGAAGATTTCGATGGAAACGGGAATATCTTCAAATAAAATCTAGACAGAAGCATTCTCAGAAACTTCTTTGTGATGTCTGTCCTCAAGTAACAGAGTTCAACCTTTCTTTTCATACAGTAATTTGGAAACACTTTATTTGCAGAATATGCAAGTGGATATTTGGATAACTGTGAAGATTTCGTTGGAAACGGGAATATCTTCATAGAAAATCTAGACAGAAGCATTCTCAGAAACTTCTTTGTGATGTGTGTCCTCAACTAACAGAGTTCAACCTTTCTTTTCATACAGCAATTTGGAAAAACATTTCTTGTAGAATATGCAAGTGGATATTTGGATTACTGTGAAGATTTCGTTGGAAACGGGAAAATCTTCATATAAAATCCAGACGGAAGGATTCTCAAACTTTTTCTGATGTGTGTCCTCAACTTACAAGGTTCAACCTTTCTTTCGATAGAAGAGTTTGGAAACCCTCTTTTTGTAGAATCTCTAAGTGGATATTTGGATAGCTCTAACGATTACGTAGGAAACGGGAATATCTTCATCTAAAATCTAGACAGAAGCACTCTCAGAAACAACTCTGTGATATCTGCATTCAAGTCACAGAGCTGAACATTCCCTTTCATAGTGCAGGTTTGAAACACTCTTTCTGCTCTATCTGCAGGTGGACATATCAAGCGCTTTCAGGCCTATGGTGAAGAAGGAAATATCTTCCGATAAAATCTACACAGAGTCATTCTCAGAAACAAATTTGGGATGTGTGTCCTCAACTAACAGAGTTGAACCTCACTTTTGATACAGCAGTTTGGAAACACTCTTTTTGTAGAATCTGCAAGTGGATATTTGGATAACTGTGAAGATTTCGCTGGAAACGGGAATATCTTCATAGAAAATCTAGACAGAAGCATTCTCAGAAACTTCTTTGTGATGTGTGTCCTCAACTAACAGAGTTCAACCTTTCTTTTCATACAGTAATTTGGAAAAACATTTCTTGTAGAATATGCAAGTGGATATTTGGATTACTGTGAAGATTTCGTTGGAAACGGGAAAATCTTCATATAAAATCCAGACGGAAGGATTCTCAGAAACTTTTTCTGATGTGTGTCCTCAACTTACAAGGTTCAACCTTTCTTTTGATAGAAGAGTTTGGAAACCCTCTTTTTGTAGAATCTCTAAGTGGATATTTGGATAGCTCTAACGATTACGTAGGAAACGGGAATATCTTCATCTAAAATCTAGACAGAAGCACTCTCAGAAACAACTTTGTGATATCTGCATTCAAGTCACAGAGCTGAACATTCCCTTTCATAGTGCAGGTTTGAAACACTCTTTCTGCTCTATCTGCAGGTGGACATTTCAAGCGCATTCAGGCCTATGGTGAAGAAGGAAATATCTTCCGATAAAATCTAGACAGAAGGATTCTCAGAAACTTCTTTGTGATGTTTGTCCTCAACTAACAGAGTTCAACCTTTCTTTTCGTACTGCAATTTGGAAAAACATTTCTTGTAGAATCTGCAAGTGGATATTTGGATTACTGTGAAGATTTCGTTGGAAACGGGAAAATCTTCATATAAAATCCAGACGGAAGGATTCTCAGAAACTTTTTCTGATGTGTGTCCTCAACTTACAAGGTTCAACCTTTCTTTTGATAGAAGAGTTTGGAAACCCTCTTTTTGTAGAATCTCTAAGTGGATATTTGGATAGCTCTAACGATTACGTAGGAAACGGGAATATCTTCATCTAAAATCTAGACAGAAGCACTCTCAGAAACAACTTTGTGATATCTGCATTCATGTCACAGAGCTGAACATTCCCTTTCATAGAGCGGGATTGAAACACTCTTTCTGTACTCTCTGCAAGTGGACATCTCAAGCGCTTTGAGGCCTATGGTGAAAAAGGAAATATATCCCCTTAAAATCTAGACAGAAGGATTCTCAGAAGCAAATTTGAGATGTGTGTCCTCAAATAACAGAGTTGAACCTTTCTTTTCATACAGCAGTTTGCAAACACTCTTTTTGTGGAATCTGCAAGTGGATATTTGGATAACTGTGAAGATTTCGCTGGAAACGGGAATATCTTCAAATAAAATCTAGACAGAAGCATTCTCAGAAACTTCTTTGTGATGTGTGTCCTCAACTAACAGAGTTCAACCTTTCTTTTGATACAGCAATTTGGAAACACACTTTTTGTGGAATCTGCAAGTGGATATTTGTATAACTGTGAAGATTTCGTAGGAAACTGGAATATCTTCATATAAAATCAAGACAGAAGCATTCTCAGAAACTTCTTTGCGATGTGTGTCCTCAACTAACAGAGTTCAACCTTTCTTTTCATACAGCAGTTTGGAAACAATCTTTTTTCAGAATCTGCAAGTGGATATTTGGATAACTGTGAAGATTTCGTTGGAAACGGGAGTTTCTTCATATAAAATCTAGACAGAAGCATTCTCAGAAACTTCTTTGTGATGTGTGTCCTCAACAAACAGAGTTCAACGTTTCTTTTAATAGAGCAGCTGGAAACACTCTTTCTTTGGAATCTCTAAGAGGATACTTTGATAGCTCTAACAATTTCGTTGGAAACGGGAATATCTTCATCTAAAATCTAGACAGAAGCACTCTCAGAAACAACTTTGTGACATCTGCATTCAAGTCACAGAGCTGAACATTCCCTTTCATAGAGCGGGATTGAAACACTCTTTCTGTACTCTCTGCAAGTGGACCTCTCAAGCGCTTTGAGGCCTATGGTGTAAAAGGAAATATCTTCCCATAAAATCTAGACAGAAGGATTCTCAGAAGCAAATTTGAGATGTGTGTCCTCAACTAACAGAGTTGAACCTTTCTTTTGATACAGCAGTTTGCAAACACTCTTTTTGTAGAATCGGCAAGTGGATATTTGGATAACTGTGAAGATTTCGATGGAAACGGGAATATCTTCAAATAAAATCTAGACAGAAGCATTCTCAGAAACTTCTTTGTGATGTCTGTCCTCAACTAACAGAGTTCAACCTTTCTTTTCATACAGTAATTTGGAAACACTTTATTTGCAGAATATGCAAGTGGATATTTGGATAACTGTGAAGATTTCGTTGGAAACGGGAATATATTCATAGAAAATCTAGACAGAAGCATTCTCAGAAACTTCTTTGTGATGTGTGTCCTCAACTAACAGAGTTCAACCTTTCTTTTCATACAGCAATTTGGAAAAACATTTCTTGTAGAATATGCAAGTGGATATTTGGATTACTGTGAAGATTTCGTTGGAAACGGGAAAATCTTCATATAAAATCCAGACGGAAGGATTCCCAGAAACTTTTTCTGATGTGTGTCCTCAACTTACAAGGTTCAACCTTTCTTTCGATAGAAGAGTTTGGAAACCCTCTTTTTGTAGAATCTCTAAGTGGATATTTGGATAGCTCTAACGATTACGTAGGAAACGGGAATATCTTCATCTAAAATCTAGACAGAAGCACTCTCAGAAACAACTCTGTGATATCTGCATTCAAGTCACAGAGCTGAACATTCCCTTTCATAGTGCAGGTTTGAAACACTCTTTCTGCTCTATCTGCAGGTGGACATATCAAGCGCTTTCAGGCCTATGGTGAAGAAGGAAATATCTTCCGATAAAATCTACACAGAGTCATTCTCAGAAACAAATTTGGGATGTGTGTCCTCAACTAACAGAGTTGAACCTCACTTTTGATACAGCAGATTGGAAACACTCTTTTTGTAGAATCTGCAAGTGGATATTTGGATAACTGTGAAGATTTCGCTGGAAACGGGAATATCTTCATAGAAAATCTAGACAGAAGCATTCTCAGAAACTTCTTTGTGATGTGTGTCCTCAACTAACAGAGTTCAACCTTTCTTTTCATACAGCAAGTTGGAAAAACATTTCTTGTAGAATATGCAAGTGGATATTTGGATTACTGTGAAGATTTCGTTGGAAACGGGAAAATCTTCATATAAAATCCAGACGGAAGGATTCTCAGAAACTTTTTCTGATGTGTGTCATCAACTTACAAGGTTCAACCTTTCTTTTGATAGAAGAGTTTGGAAACCCTCTTTTTGTAGAATCTCTAAGTGGATATTTGGATAGCTCTAACGATTACGTAGGAAACGGGAATATCTTCATCTAAAATCTAGACAGAAGCACTCTCAGAAACAACTTTGTGATATCTGCATTCAAGTCACAGAGCTGAACATTCCCTTTCATAGTGCAGGTTTGAAACACTCTTTCTGCTCTATCTGCAGGTGGACATTTCAAGCGCATTCAGGCCTACGGTGAAGAAGTAAATATCTTCCGATAAAATCTAGACAGAAGGATTCTCAGAAACTTCTTAGTGATGTTTGTCCTCAACTAACAGAGTTCAACCTTTCTTTTCGTACAGCAATTTGGAAAAACATTTCTTGTAGAATCTGCAAGTGGATATTTGGATTACTGTGAAGATTTCGTTGGAAACGGGAAAATCTTCATATAAAATCCAGACGGAAGGTTTCTCAGAAACATTTTCTGATGTGTGTCCTCAACTTACAAGGTTCAACCTTTCTTTTGATAGAAGAGTTTGGAAACCCTCTTTTTGTAGAATCTCTAAGTGGATATTTGGATAGCTCTAACGACTACGTAGGAAACGGGAATATCTTCATCTAAAATCTAGACAGAAGCACTCTCAGAAACAACTTTGTGATATCTGCATTCATGTCACAGAGCTGAACATTCCCTTTCATAGAGCGGGATTGAAACACTCTTTCTGTACTCTCTGCAAGTGGACCTCTCAAGCGCTTTGAGGACTATGGTGAAAAAGGAAATATATTCCCTTAAAATCTAGACAGAAGGATTCTCAGAAGCAAATTTGAGATGTGTGTCCTCAAATAACAGAGTTGAACCTTTCTTTTCATACAGCAGTTTGCAAACACTCTTTTTGTGGAATCTGCAAGTGGATATTTGGATAACTGTGAAGATTTCGCTGGAAACGGGAATATCTTCAAATAAAATCTAGACAGAAGCATTCTCAGAAACTTCTTTGTGATGTGTGTCCTCAACTAAGAGAGTTCAACCTTTCTTTTGATACAGCAATTTGGTAACACACTTTTTGTGGAATCTGCAAGTGGATATTTGTATAACTGTGAAGATTTCGTAGGAAACGGGAATATCTTCATATAAAATCAAGACAGAAGCATTCTCAGAAACTTCTTTGCGATGTGTGTCCTCAACTAACAGAGTTCAACCTTTCTTTTCATACAGCAGTTTGGAAACACTCTTTTTTCAGAATCTGCAAGTGGATATTTGGATAACTGTGAAGATTTCGTTGGAAACGGGAGTTTCTTCATATAAAATCTAGACAGAAGCATTCTCAGAAACTTCTTTGTGATGTGTGTCCTCAACAAACAGAGTTCAACGTTTCTTTTAATAGAGCAGCTGGAAACACTCTTTCTTTGGAATCTCTAAGAGGATACTTGGATAGCTCTAACAATTTCGTTGGAAACGGGAATATCTTCATCTAAAATCTAGACAGAAGCACTCTCAGAAACAACTTTGTGACATCTGCATTCAAGTCACAGAGCTGAACATTCCCTTTCATAGAGCGGGATTGAAACACTCTTTCTGTACTCTCTGCAAGTGGACCTCTCAAGCGCTTTGAGGCCTATGGTGTAAAAGGAAATATCTTCCCATAAAATCTAGACAGAAGGATTCTCAGAAGCAAATTTGAGATGTGTGTCCTCAACTAACAGAGTTGAACCTTTCTTTTGATACAGCAGTTTGCAAACACTCTTTTTGTAGAATCGGCAAGTGGATATTTGGATAACTGTGAAGATTTCGATGGAAACGGGAATATCTTCAAATAAAATCTAGACAGAAGCATTCTCAGAAACTTCTTTGTGATGTCTGTCCTCAAGTAACAGAGTTCAACCTTTCTTTTCATACAGTAATTTGGAAACACTTTATTTGCAGAATATGCAAGTGGATATTTGGATAACTGTGAAGATTTCGTTGGAAACGGGAATATCTTCATAGAAAATCTAGACAGAAGCATTCTCAGAAACTTCTTTGTGATGTGTGTCCTCAACTAACAGAGTTCAACCTTTCTTTTCATACAGCAATTTGGAAAAACATTTCTTGTAGAATATGCAAGTGGATATTTGGATTACTGTGAAGATTTCGTTGGAAACGGGAAAATCTTCATATAAAATCCAGACGGAAGGATTCTCAAACTTTTTCTGATGTGTGTCCTCAACTTACAAGGTTCAACCTTTCTTTCGATAGAAGAGTTTGGAAACCCTCTTTTTGTAGAATCTCTAAGTGGATATTTGGATAGCTCTAACGATTACGTAGGAAACGGGAATATCTTCATCTAAAATCTAGACAGAAGCACTCTCAGAAACAACTCTGTGATATCTGCATTCAAGTCACAGAGCTGAACATTCCCTTTCATAGTGCAGGTTTGAAACACTCTTTCTGCTCTATCTGCAGGTGGACATATCAAGCGCTTTCAGGCCTATGGTGAAGAAGGAAATATCTTCCGATAAAATCTACACAGAGTCATTCTCAGAAACAAATTTGGGATGTGTGTCCTCAACTAACAGAGTTGAACCTCACTTTTGATACAGCAGTTTGGAAACACTCTTTTTGTAGAATCTGCAAGTGGATATTTGGATAACTGTGAAGATTTCGCTGGAAACGGGAATATCTTCATAGAAAATCTAGACAGAAGCATTCTCAGAAACTTCTTTGTGATGTGTGTCCTCAACTAACAGAGTTCAACCTTTCTTTTCATACAGTAATTTGGAAAAACATTTCTTGTAGAATATGCAAGTGGATATTTGGATTACTGTGAAGATTTCGTTGGAAACGGGAAAATCTTCATATAAAATCCAGACGGAAGGATTCTCAGAAACTTTTTCTGATGTGTGTCCTCAACTTACAAGGTTCAACCTTTCTTTTGATAGAAGAGTTTGGAAACCCTCTTTTTGTAGAATCTCTAAGTGGATATTTGGATAGCTCTAACGATTACGTAGGAAACGGGAATATCTTCATCTAAAATCTAGACAGAAGCACTCTCAGAAACAACTTTGTGATATCTGCATTCAAGTCACAGAGCTGAACATTCCCTTTCATAGTGCAGGTTTGAAACACTCTTTCTGCTCTATCTGCAGGTGGACATTTCAAGCGCATTCAGGCCTATGGTGAAGAAGGAAATATCTTCCGATAAAATCTAGACAGAAGGATTCTCAGAAACTTCTTTGTGATGTTTGTCCTCAACTAACAGAGTTCAACCTTTCTTTTCGTACTGCAATTTGGAAAAACATTTCTTGTAGAATCTGCAAGTGGATATTTGGATTACTGTGAAGATTTCGTTGGAAACGGGAAAATCTTCATATAAAATCCAGACGGAAGGATTCTCAGAAACTTTTTCTGATGTGTGTCCTCAACTTACAAGGTTCAACCTTTCTTTTGATAGAAGAGTTTGGAAACCCTCTTTTTGTAGAATCTCTAAGTGGATATTTGGATAGCTCTAACGATTACGTAGGAAACGGGAATATCTTCATCTAAAATCTAGACAGAAGCACTCTCAGAAACAACTTTGTGATATCTGCATTCATGTCACAGAGCTGAACATTCCCTTTCATAGAGCGGGATTGAAACACTCTTTCTGTACTCTCTGCAAGTGGACATCTCAAGCGCTTTGAGGCCTATGGTGAAAAAGGAAATATATCCCCTTAAAATCTAGACAGAAGGATTCTCAGAAGCAAATTTGAGATGTGTGTCCTCAAATAACAGAGTTGAACCTTTCTTTTCATACAGCAGTTTGCAAACACTCTTTTTGTGGAATCTGCAAGTGGATATTTGGATAACTGTGAAGATTTCGCTGGAAACGGGAATATCTTCAAATAAAATCTAGACAGAAGCATTCTCAGAAACTTCTTTGTGATGTGTGTCCTCAACTAACAGAGTTCAACCTTTCTTTTGATACAGCAATTTGGAAACACACTTTTTGTGGAATCTGCAAGTGGATATTTGTATAACTGTGAAGATTTCGTAGGAAACTGGAATATCTTCATATAAAATCAAGACAGAAGCATTCTCAGAAACTTCTTTGCGATGTGTGTCCTCAACTAACAGAGTTCAACCTTTCTTTTCATACAGCAGTTTGGAAACAATCTTTTTTCAGAATCTGCAATTGGATATTTGAATAACTGTGAAGATTTCGTTGGAAACGGGAGTTTCTTCATATAAAATCTAGACAGAAGCATTCTCAGAAACTTCTTTGTGATGTGTGTCCTCAACAAACAGAGTTCAACGTTTCTTTTAAAAGAGCAGCTGGAAACACTCTTTCTTTGGAATCTCTAAGAGGATACTTTGATAGCTCTAACAATTTCGTTGGAAACGGGAATATCTTCATCTAAAATCTAGACAGAAGCACTCTCAGAAACAACTTTGTGACATCTGCATTCAAGTCACAGAGCTGAACATTCCCTTTCATAGAGCGGGATTGAAACACTCTTTCTGTACTCTCTGCAAGTGGACCTCTCAAGCGCTTTGAGGCCTATGGTGTAAAAGGAAATATCTTCCCATAAAATCTAGACAGAAGGATTCTCAGAAGCAAATTTGAGATGTGTGTCCTCAACTAACAGAGTTGAACCTTTCTTTTGATACAGCAGTTTGCAAACACTCTTTTTGTAGAATCGGCAAGTGGATATTTGGATAACTGTGAAGATTTCGATGGAAACGGGAATATCTTCAAATAAAATCTAGACAGAAGCATTCTCAGAAACTTCTTTGTGATGTCTGTCCTCAACTAACAGAGTTCAACCTTTCTTTTCATACAGTAATTTGGAAACACTTTATTTGCAGAATATGCAAGTGGATATTTGGATAACTGTGAAGATTTCGTTGGAAACGGGAATATATTCATAGAAAATCTAGACAGAAGCATTCTCAGAAACTTCTTTGTGATGTGTGTCCTCAACTAACAGAGTTCAACCTTTCTTTTCATACAGCAATTTGGAAAAACATTTCTTGTAGAATATGCAAGTGGATATTTGGATTACTGTGAAGATTTCGTTGGAAACGGGAAAATCTTCATATAAAATCCAGACGGAAGGATTCCCAGAAACTTTTTCTGATGTGTGTCCTCAACTTACAAGGTTCAACCTTTCTTTCGATAGAAGAGTTTGGAAACCCTCTTTTTGTAGAATCTCTAAGTGGATATTTGGATAGCTCTAACGATTACGTAGGAAACGGGAATATCTTCATCTAAAATCTAGACAGAAGCACTCTCAGAAACAACTCTGTGATATCTGCATTCAAGTCACAGAGCTGAACATTCCCTTTCATAGTGCAGGTTTGAAACACTCTTTCTGCTCTATCTGCAGGTGGACATTTCAAGCGCATTCAGGCCTATGGTGAAGAAGGAAATATCTTCCGATAAAATCTAGACAGAAGGATTCTCAGAAACTTCTTTGTGATGTGTGTCCTCAACTAACAGAGTTCAACCTTTCTTTTCGTACAGCAATTTGGAAAAACATTTCTTGTAGAATATGCAAGTGGATATTTGGATTACTGTGAAGATTTCGTTGGAAACGGGAAAATCTTCATATAAAATCCAGACGGAAGGATTCTCAGAAACTTTTTCTGATGTGTGTCCTCAACTTACAAGGTTCAACCTTTCTTTTGATAGAAGAGTTTGGAAACCCTCTTTTTGTAGAATCTCTAAGTGGATATTTGGATAGCTCTAACGATTACGTAGGAAACGGGAATATCTTCATCTAAAATCTAGACAGAAGCACTCTCAGAAACAACTGTGTGATATCTGCATTCAAGTCACAGAGCTGAACATTCCGTTTCATAGTGCAGGTTTGAAACACTCTTTCTGCTCTATCTACAGATGGATATTTTAAGCGCTTTCAGGCCTATGGTGAAGAAGGAAATATCTTCCGATAAAATCTACACAGAATCATTCTCAGAAACAAATTTGGGATGTGTGTCCTCAACTAACAGAGTTGAACCTCACTTTTGATACAGCAGTTTGGAAACACTCTTTTTGTAGAATCTGCAAGTGGATATTTGGATAACTGTGAAGATTTCGCTGGAAACGGGAATATCTTCATAGAAAATCTAGACAGAAGCATTCTCAGAAACTTCTTTGTGATGTGTGTCCTCAACTAACAGAGTTCAACCTTTCTTTTCATACAGTAATTTGGAAAAACATTTCTTGTAGAATATGCAAGTGGATATTTGGATTACTGTGAAGATTTCGTTGGAAACGGGAAAATCTTCATATAAAATCCAGACGGAAGGATTCTCAGAAACTTTTTCTGATGTGTGTCCTCAACTTACAAGGTTCAACCTTTCTTTTGATAGAAGAGTTTGGAAACCCTCTTTTTGTAGAATCTCTAAGTGGATATTTGGATAGCTCTAACGATTACGTAGGAAACGGGAATATCTTCATCTAAAATCTAGACAGAAGCACTCTCAGAAACAACTTTGTGATATCTGCATTCATGTCACAGAGCTGAACATTCCCTTTCATAGAGCGGGATTGAAACACTCTTTCTGTACTCTCTGCAAGTGGACATCTCAAGCGCTTTGAGGCCTATGGTGAAAAAGGAAATATATCCCCTTAAAATCTAGACAGAAGGATTCTCAGAAGCAAATTTGAGATGTGTGTCCTCAAATAACAGAGTTGAACCTTTCTTTTCTTACAGCAGTTTGCAAACACTCTTTTTGTGGAATCTGCAAGTGGATATTTGGATAACTGTGAAGATTTCGCTGGAAACGGGAATATCTTCAAATAAAATCTAGACAGAAGCATTCTCAGAAACTTCTTTGTGATGTGTGTCCTCAACTAACAGAGTTCAACCTTTCTTTTGATACAGCAATTTGGAAACACACTTTTTGTGGAATCTGCAAGTGGATATTTGTATAACTGTGAAGATTTCGTAGGAAACGGGAATATCTTCATATAAAATCAAGACAGAAGCATTCTCAGAAACTTCTTTGCGATGTGTGTCCTCAACTAACAGAGTTCAACCTTTCTTTTCATACAGCAGTTTGGAAACAATCTTTTTTCAGAATCTGCAAGTGGATATTTGGATAACTGTGAAGATTTCGTTGGAAACGGGAGTTTCTTCATATAAAATCTAGACAGAAGCATTCTCAGAAACTTCTTTGTGATGTGTGTCCTCAACAAACAGAGTTCAACGTTTCTTTTAATAGAGCAGCTGGAAACACTCTTTCTTTGGAATCTCTAAGAGGATACTTGGATAGCTCTAACAATTTCGTTGGAAACGGGAATATCTTCATCTAAAATCTAGACAGAAGCACTCTCAGAAACAACTTTGTGACATCTGCATTCAAGTCACAGAGCTGAACATTCCCTTTCATAGAGCGGGATTGAAACACTCTTTCTGTACTCTCTGCAAGTGGACCTCTCAAGCGCTTTGAGGCCTATGGTGTAAAAGGAAATATCTTCCCATAAAATCTAGACAGAAGGATTCTCAGAAGCAAATTTGAGATGTGTGTCCTCAACTAACAGAGTTGAACCTTTCTTTTGATACAGCAGTTTGCAAACACTCTTTTTGTAGAATCGGCAAGTGGATATTTGGATAACTGTGAAGATTTCGATGGAAACGGGAATATCTTCAAATAAAATCTAGACAGAAGCATTCTCAGAAACTTCTTTGTGATGTCTGTCCTCAACTAACAGAGTTCAACCTTTCTTTTCATACAGTAATTTGGAAACACTTTATTTGCAGAATATGCAAGTGGATATTTGGATAACTGTGAAGATTTCGTTGGAAACGGGAATATCTTCATAGAAAATCTAGACAGAAGCATTCTCAGAAACTTCTTTGTGATGTGTGTCCTCAACTAACAGAGTTCAACCTTTCTTTTCATACAACAATTTGGAAAAACATTTCTTGTAGAATATGCAAGTGGATATTTGGATTACTGTGAAGATTTCGTTGGAAACGGGAAAATCTTCATATAAAATCCAGACGGAAGGATTCTCAGAAACTTTTTCTGATGTGTGTCCTCAACTTACAAGGTTCAACCTTTCTTTCGATAGAAGAGTTTGGAAACCCTCTTTTTGTAGAATCTCTAAGTGGATATTTGGATAGCTCTAACGATTACGTAGGAAACGGGAATATCTTCATCAAAAATCTAGACAGAAGCACTCTCAGAAACAACTCTGTGATACCTGCATTCAAGTCACAGAGCTGAACATTCCCTTTCATAGTGCAGGTTTGAAACACTCTTTCTGCTCTATCTGCAGGTGGACATTTCATGCGCTTTCAGGCCTATGGTGAAGAAGGAAATATCTTCCGATAAAATCTACACAGAGTCATTCTCAGAAACAAATTTTGGATGTGTGTCCTCAACTAACAGAGTTGAACCTCACTTTTGATACAGCAGTTTGGAAACACTCTTTTTGTAGAATCTGGAAGTGGATATTTGGATAACTGTGAAGATTTCGCTGGAAACGGGAATATCTTCATAGAAAATCTAGACAGAAGGATTCTCAGAAACTTCTTTGTGATGTGTGTCCTCAACTAACAGAGTTCAACCTTTCTTTTCGTACAGCAATTTGGAAAAACATTTCTTGTAGAATATGCAAGTGGATATTTGTATTACTGTGAAGATTTCGTTGGAAACGGGAAAATCTTCATATAAAATCCAGACGGAAGGATTCTCAGAAACTTTTTCTGATGTGTGTCCTGAACTTACAAGGTTCAACCTTTCTTTTGATAGAAGAGTTTGGAAACCCTCTTTTTGTAGAATCTCTAAGTGGATATTTGGATAGCTCTAACGATTACGTAGGAAACGGGAATATCTTCATCTAAAATCTAGACAGAAGCACTCTCAGAAACAACTTTGTGATATCTGCATTCATGTCACAGAGCTGAACATTCCCTTTCATAGAGCGGGATTGAAACACTCTTTCTGTACTCTCTGCAAGTGGACCTCTCAAGCGCTTTGAGGCCTATGGTGAAAAAGGAAATATATTCCCTTAAAATCTAGACAGAAGGATTCTCAGAAGCAAATTTGAAATGTGTGTCCTCAAATAACAGTGTTGAACCTTTCTTTTGATACAGCAGTTTGCAAACACTCTTTTTGTGGAATCTGCAAGTGGATATTTGGATAACTGTGAAGATTTCGCTGGAAACGGGAATATCTTCAAATAAAATCTAGACAGAAGCATTCTCAGAAACTTCTTTGTGATGTGTGTCCTCAACTAACAGAGTTCAACCTTTCTTTTCATACAGTAATTTGGAAACACTTTATTTGCAGAATATGCAAGTGGATATTTGGATAACTGTGAAGATTTCGTTGGAAACGGGAATATCTTCATAGAAAATCTAGAAAGAAGCATTCTCAGAAACTTCTTTGTGATGTGTGTCCTCAACTAACAGAGTTCAACCTTTCTTTTCATACAGCAATTTGGAAACACTTTTTTTGTAGAATATGCAAGTGGATAATTGGATAACTGAGATGATTTCGTTGGAAACGGGAAAATCTTCATATAAAATCCAGATGGAAGGATTCTCAGAAACTTTTTCTGATGTGTGTCCTCAACTAACAGGGTTCAACTTTTCTTTTGGTAGAACAGTTTGGAACCCCTCTTTTTGTAGAATCTCTAAGTGGATATTTGGATAGCTCTAAAGATTACCTTGGAAAAGGGAATATCTTCATCTAAAATCTAGACAGAAGCAGTCTCGGAAACAACTTTGTGATATCTGCATTCAAGTCACAGAGCTGAACATTCTCTTTCATAGTGCAGGTTTGAAACACTCTTTCTGCACTATCTGCAAGTGGACATTTCAAGTGCGTTCAGTCCTATGGTGAAAAAGGAAACATCTTCTGATAAAATATACACAGAATCATTCTCAGAAACAAATTTGGGATTTGTGTCCTCAACTAACAGAGTTGAACCTCACTTCTGACACAGCAGTTTGGAAACACTTTTTTTGTGGAATCTACAAGGGGATGTTTGGAGAACTGCGAAGATTTCGCTGAAAACGGGAATATCTTCATACAAAATCTAGACAGAAGCATTCTCAGAAACTTGTTTGTGATGTCTGTCCTCAATTAACAGAGTTCAACCTTTCTTTTGATACAGCAGTTTGGAAACACACTTCTTGTGGAATCTGCAAGTGGATATTTGTATAACTGTGAAGATTTCGTTGGAAACGGGAATATCTTCATATAAAATCAAGACAGAAGCATTCTCAGAAACTTCTTTGTGATGTGTGTCCTCAACTAACAGAGTTCAAACTTTCTTTTCATACAGCAGTTTGGAAACACTCTTTTTTCAGAATCTGCAAGTGGATATTTGGATAACTGTGAAGATTTCGTTGGAAACGGGAGTTTCTTCATATAAAATCTAGACAGAAGCATTCTCAGAAACTTCTTTGTGATGTGTGTCCTCAACAAACAGAGTTCAACGTTTCTTTTAATAGAGCAGCTGGAAACACTCTTTCTTTGGAATCTCTAAGAGGATACTTGGATAGCTCTAACAATTTCGTTGGAAACGGGAATATCTTCATCTAAAATCTAGACAGAAGCACTCTCAGAAACAACTTTGTGACATCTGCATTCAAGTCACAGAGCTGAACATTCCCTTTCATAGAGCAGGATTGAAACACTCTTTCTGTACTCTCTGCAAGTGGACCTCTCAAGCGCTTTGAGGCCTAACGTGTAAAAGGAAATATCTTCCCATAAAATCTAGACAGAAGGATTCTCAGAAGCAAATTTGAGATGTGTGTCCTCAACTAACAGAGTTGAACCTTTCTTTTGATACAGCAGTTTGCAAACACTCTTTTTGTAGAATCGGCAAGTGGATATTTGGATAACTGTGAAGATTTCGTTGGAAACGGGAATATCTTCAAATAAAATCTAGACAGAAGCATTCTCAGAAACTTCTTTGTGATGTCTGTCCTCAACTAACAGAGTTCAACCTTTCTTTTCATACAGTAATTTGGAAACACTTTCTTTGCAGAATATGCAAGTGGATATTTGGATAACTGTGAAGATTTTGTTGGAAACGGGAATATCTTCATAGAAAATCTAGACAGAAGCATTCTCAGAAACTTCTTTGTGATGTGTGTCCTCAACTAACAGAGTTCAACCTTTCTTTTCATACAGCAATTTGGAAAAACATTTCTTGTAGAATATGCAAGTGGATATTTGGATTACTGTGAAGATTTCGTTGGAAACGGGAAAATCTTCATATAAAATCCAGACGGAAGGATTCTCAGAAACTTTTTCTGATGTGTGTCCTCAACTTACAAGGTTCAACCTTTCTTTCGATAGAAGAGTTTGGAAACCCTCTTTTTGTAGAATCTCTAAGTGGATAATTGGATAGCTCTAACGATTACGTAGGAAACGGGAATATCTTCATCTAAAATCTAGACAGAAGCACTCTCAGAAACAACTTTGTGATATCTGCATTCAAGTCACAGAGCTGAACATTCCCTTTCATAGTGCAGGTTTGAAACACTCTTTCTGCTCTATCTGCAGGTGGACATTTCAAGCGCTTTCAGGCCTATGGTGAAGAAGGAAATATCTTCCGATAAAATCTACACAGAGTCATTCTCAGAAACAAATTTGGGATGTGTGTCCTCAACTAACAGAGTTGAACCTCACTTTTGATACAGCAGTTTGGAAACACTCTTTTTGTAGAATCTGCAAGTGGATATTTGGATAACTGTGAAGATTTCGCTGGAAACGGGAATATCTTCAAATAAAATCTAGACAGAAGCATTCTCAGAAACTTCTTTGTGATGTGTGTCCTCAACTAACAGAGTTCAACCTTTCTTTTCATACAGTAATTTGGAAACACTTTATTTGCAGAATATGCAAGTGGATATTTGGATAACTGTGAAGATTTCGTTGGAAACGGGAATATCTTCATAGAAAATCTAGAAAGAAGCATTCTCAGAAACTTCTTTGTGATGTGTGTCCTCAACTAACAGAGTTCAACCTTTCTTTTCATACAGCAATTTGGAAACACTTTTTTTGTAGAATATGCAAGTGGATAATTGGATAACTGTGATGATTTCGTTGGAAACGGGAAAATCTTCATATAAAATCCAGATGGAAGGATTCTCAGAAACTTTTTCTGATGTGTGTCCTCAACTGACAGGGTTCAACTTTTCTTTTGGTAGAACAGTTTGGAACCCCTCTTTTTGTAGAATCTCTAAGTGGATATTTGGATAGCTCTAAAGATTACCTTGGAAAAGGGAATATCTTCATCTAAAATCTAGACAGAAGCAGTCTCGGAAACA
The DNA here is from genome assembly GCF_029281585.2 of Gorilla gorilla gorilla. NCBI lineage: Eukaryota > Metazoa > Chordata > Mammalia > Primates > Hominidae > Gorilla > Gorilla gorilla. The sequence goes on along the minus strand of NC_073241.2, from coordinate 34,498,183 downwards.
ACTTTGTGATATCTGCATTCAAGTCACAGAGCTGAACATTCTCTTTCATAGTGCAGGTTTGAAACACTCTTTCTGCACTATCTGCAAGTGGACATTTCAAGTGCGTTCAGTCCTATGGTGAAAAAGGAAACATCTTCTGATAAAATATACACAGAATCATTCTCAGAAACAAATTTGGGATTTGTGTCCTCAACTAACAGAGTTGAACCTCACTTCTGACACAGCAGTTTGGAAACACTTTTTTTGTAGAATCTACAAGGGGATGTTTGGAGAACTGCGAAGATTTCGCTGAAAACGGGAATATCTTCATACAAAATCTAGACAGAAGCATTCTCAGAAACTTGTTTGTGATGTCTGTCCTCAATTAACAGAGTTCAACCTTTCTTTTGATACAGCAGTTTGGAAACACACTTCTTGTGGAATCTGCAAGTGGATATTTGTATAACTGTGAAGATTTCGTTGGAAACGGGAATATCTTCATATAAAATCAAGACAGAAGCATTCTCAGAAACTTCTTTGCGATGTGTGTCCTCAACTAACAGAGTTCAAACTTTCTTTTCATACAGCAGTTTGGAAACACTCTTTTTTCAGAATCTGCAAGTGGATATTTGGATAACTGTGAAGATTTCGTTGGAAACGGGAGTTTCTTCATATAAAATCTAGACAGAAGCATTCTCAGAAACTTCTTTGTGATGTGTGTCCTCAACAAACAGAGTTCAACGTTTCTTTTAATAGAGCAGCTGGAAACACTCTTTCTTTGGAATCTCTAAGAGGATACTTGGATAGCTCTAACAATTTCGTTGGAAACGGGAATATCTTCATCTAAAATCTAGACAGAAGCACTCTCAGAAACAACTTTGTGACATCTGCATTCAAGTCACAGAGCTGAACATTCCCTTTCATAGAGCAGGATTGAAACACTCTTTCTGTACTCTCTGCAAGTGGACCTCTCAAGCGCTTTGAGGCCTATGGTGTAAAAGGAAATATCTTCCCATAAAATCTAGACAGAAGGATTCTCAGAAGCAAATTTGAGATGTGTGTCCTCAACTAACAGAGTTGAACCTTTCTTTTGATACAGCAGTTTGCAAACACTCTTTTTGTAGAATCGGCAAGTGGATATTTGGATAACTGTGAAGATTTCGTTGGAAACGGGAATATCTTCAAATAAAATCTAGACAGAAGCATTCTCAGAAACTTCTTTGTGATGTCTGTCCTCAACTAACAGAGTTCAACCTTTCTTTTCATACAGTAATTTGGAAACACTTTCTTTGCAGAATATGCAAGTGGATATTTGGATAACTGTGAAGATTTTGTTGGAAACGGGAATATCTTCATAGAAAATCTAGACAGAAGCATTCTCAGAAACTTCTTTGTGATGTGTGTCCTCAACTAACAGAGTTCAACCTTTCTTTTCATACAGCAATTTGGAAAAACATTTCTTGTAGAATATGCAAGTGGATATTTGGATTACTGTGAAGATTTCGTTGGAAACGGGAAAATCTTCATATAAAATCCAGACGGAAGGATTCTCAGAAACTTTTTCTGATGTGTGTCCTCAACTTACAAGGTTCAACCTTTCTTTCGATAGAAGAGTTTGGAAACCCTCTTTTTGTAGAATCTCTAAGTGGATAATTGGATAGCTCTAACGATTACGTAGGAAACGGGAATATCTTCATCTAAAATCTAGACAGAAGCACTCTCAGAAACAACTTTGTGATATCTGCATTCAAGTCACAGAGCTGAACATTCCCTTTCATAGTGGAGGTTTGAAACACTCTTTCTGCTCTATCTGCAGGTGGACATTTCAAGCGCTTTCAGGCCTATGGTGAAGAAGGAAATATCTTCCGATAAAATCTACACAGAGTCATTCTCAGAAACAAATTTGGGATGTGTGTCCTCAACTAACAGAGTTGAACCTCACTTTTGATACAGCAGTTTGGAAACACTCTTTTTGTAGAATCTGCAAGTGGATATTTGGATAACTGTGAAGATTTCGCTGGAAACGGGAATATCTTCAAATAAAATCTAGACAGAAGCATTCTCAGAAACTTCTTTGTGATGTGTGTCCTCAACTAACAGAGTTCAACCTTTCTTTTCATACAGCAAGTTGGAAAAACATTTCTTGTAGAATATGCAAGTGGATATTTGGATTACTGTGAAGATTTCGTTGGAAACGGGAAAATCTTCATATAAAATCCAGACGGAAGGATTCTCAGAAACTTTTTCTGATGTGTGTCCTCAACTTACAGGGTTCAACCTTTCTTTTCATACAGCAATTTGGAAACACTTTTTTTGTAGAATATGCAAGTGGATAATTGGATAACTGTGATGATTTCGTTGGAAACGGGAAAATCTTCATATAAAATCCAGATGGAAGGATTCTCAGAAACTTTTTCTGATGTGTGTCCTCAACTAACAGGGTTCAACTTTTCTTTTGGTAGAACAGTTTGGAACCCCTCTTTTTGTAGAATCTCTAAGTGGATATTTGGATAGCTCTAAAGATTACCTTGGAAAACGGAATATCTTCATCTAAAATCTAGACAGAAGCAGTCTCGGAAACAACTTTGTGATATCTGCATTCAAGTCACAGAGCTGAACATTCTCTTTCATAGTGCAGGTTTGAAACACTCTTTCTGCACTATCTGCAAGTGGACATTTCAAGTGCGTTCAGTCCTATGGTGAAAAAGGAAACATCTTCTGATAAAATATACACAGAATCATTCTCAGAAACAAATTTGGGATTTGTGTCCTCAACTAACAGAGTTGAACCTCACTTCTGACACAGCAGTTTGGAAACACTTTTTTTGTGGAATCTACAAGGGGATGTTTGGAGAACTGCGAAGATTTCGCTGAAAACGGGAATATCTTCATACAAAATCTAGACAGAAGCATTCTGAGAAACTTGTTTGTGATGTCTGTCCTCAATTAACAGAGTTCAACCTTTCTTTTGGTACAGCAGTTTGGAAACACACTTCTTGTGGAATCTGCAAGTGGATATTTGTATAACTGTGAAGATTTCGTTGGAAACGGGAATATCTTCATATAAAATCAAGACAGAAGCATTCTCAGAAACTTCTTTGCGATGTGTGTCCTCAACTAACAGAGTTCAAACTTTCTTTTCATACAGCAGTTTGGAAACACTCTTTTTTCAGAATCTGCAAGTGGATATTTGGATAACTGTGAAGATTTCGTTGGAAACGGGAGTTTCTTCATATAAAATCTAGACAGAAGCATTCTCAGAAACTTCTTTGTGATGTGTGTCCTCAACAAACAGAGTTCAACGTTTCTTTTAATAGAGCAGCTGGAAACACTCTTTCTTTGGAATCTCTAAGAGGATACTTGGATAGCTCTAACAATTTCGTTGGAAACGGGAATATCTTCATCTAAAATCTAGACAGAAGCACTCTCAGAAACAACTTTGTGACATCTGCATTCAAGTCACAGAGCTGAACATTCCCTTTCATAGAGCAGGATTGAAACACTCTTTCTGTACTCTCTGCAAGTGGACCTCTCAAGCGCTTTGAGGCCTAACGTGTAAAAGGAAATATCTTCCCATAAAATCTAGACAGAAGGATTCTCAGAAGCAAATTTGAGATGTGTGTCCTCAACTAACAGAGTTGAACCTTTCTTTTGATACAGCAGTTTGCAAACACTCTTTTTGTAGAATCGGCAAGTGGATATTTGGATAACTGTGAAGATTTCGTTGGAAACGGGAATATCTTCAAATAAAATCTAGACAGAAGCATTCTCAGAAACTTCTTTGTGATGTCTGTCCTCAACTAACAGAGTTCAACCTTTCTTTTCATACAGTAATTTGGAAACACTTTCTTTGCAGAATATGCAAGTGGATATTTGGATAACTGTGAAGATTTTGTTGGAAACGGGAATATCTTCATAGAAAATCTAGACAGAAGCATTCTCAGAAACTTCTTTGTGATGTGTGTCCTCAACTAACAGAGTTCAACCTTTCTTTTCATACAGCAATTTGGAAAAACATTTCTTGTAGAATATGCAAGTGGATATTTGGATTACTGTGAAGATTTCGTTGGAAACGGGAAAATCTTCATATAAAATCCAGACGGAAGGATTCTCAGAAACTTTTTCTGATGTGTGTCCTCAACTTACAAGGTTCAACCTTTCTTTCGATAGAAGAGTTTGGAAACCCTCTTTTTGTAGAATCTCTAAGTGGATAATTGGATAGCTCTAACGATTACGTAGGAAACGGGAATATCTTCATCTAAAATCTAGACAGAAGCACTCTCAGAAACAACTTTGTGATATCTGCATTCAAGTCACAGAGCTGAACATTCCCTTTCATAGTGCAGGTTTGAAACACTCTTTCTGCTCTATCTGCAGGTGGACATTTCAAGCGCTTTCAGGCCTATGGTGAAGAAGGAAATATCTTCCGATAAAATCTACACAGAGTCATTCTCAGAAACAAATTTGGGATGTGTGTCCTCAACTAACAGAGTTGAACCTCACTTTTGATACAGCAGTTTGGAAACACTCTTTTTGTAGAATCTGCAAGTGGATATTTGGATAACTGTGAAGATTTCGCTGGAAACGGGAATATCTTCAAATAAAATCTAGACAGAAGCATTCTCAGAAACTTCTTTGTGATGTGTGTCCTCAACTAACAGAGTTCAACCTTTCTTTTCATACAGTAATTTGGAAACACTTTATTTGCAGAATATGCAAGTGGATATTTGGATAACTGTGAAGATTTCGTTGGAAACGGGAATATCTTCATAGAAAATCTAGACAGAAGCATTCTCAGAAACTTCTTTGTGATGTGTGTCCTCAACTAACAGAGTTCAACCTTTCTTTTCATACAGCAAGTTGGAAAAACATTTCTTGTAGAATATGCAAGTGGATATTTGGATTACTGTGAAGATTTCGTTGGAAACGGGAAAATCTTCATATAAAATCCAGACGGAAGGATTCTCAGAAACTTTTTCTGATGTGTGTCCTCAACTTACAAGGTTCAACCTTTCTTTTGATAGAAGAGTTTGGAAACCCTCTTTTTGTAGAATCTCTAAGTGGATATTTGGATAGCTCTAACGATTACGTAGGAAACGGGAATATCTTCATCTAAAATCTAGACAGAAGCACTCTAAGAAACAACTTTGTGATATCTGCATTCATGTCACAGAGCTGAACATTCCCTTTCATAGAGCGGGATTGAAACACTCTTTCTGTACTCTCTGCAAGTGGATCTCTCAAGCACTTTGAGGACTATGGTGAAAAAGGAAATATATTCCCTTAAAATCTAGACAGAAGGATTCTCAGAAGCAAATTTGAGATGTGTGTCCTCAAATAACAGAGTTGAACCTTTCCTTTCATACAGCAGTTTGCAAACACTCTTTTTGTGGAATCTGCAAGTGGATATTTGGATAACTGTGAAGATTTCGCTGGAAACGGGAATATCTTCAAATAAAATCTAGACAGAAGCATTCTCAGAAACTTCTTTGTGATGTGTGTCCTCAACTAACAGAGTTCAACCTTTCTTTTCTTACAGTAATTTGGAAACACTTTATTTGCAGAATATGCAAGTGGATATTTGGATAACTGTGAAGATTTCGTTGGAAACGGGAATATCTTCATAGAAAATCTAGACAGAAGCATTCTCAGAAACTTCTTTGTGATGTGTGTCCTCAACTAACAGAGTTCAACCTTTCTTTTCATACAGCAATTTGGAAACACTTTTTTTGTAGAATATGCAAGTGGATAATTGGATAACTGTGATGATTTCGTTGGAAACGGGAAAATCTTCATATAAAATCCAGATGGAAGGATTCTCAGAAACTTTTTCTGATGTGTGTCCTCAACTAACAGGGTTCAACTTTTCTTTTGGTAGAACAGTTTGGAACCCCTCTTTTTGTAGAATCTCTAAGTGGATATTTGGATAGCTCTAAAGATTACCTTGGAAAAGGGAATATCTTCATCTAAAATCTAGACAGAAGCAGTCTCGGAAACAACTTTGTGATATCTGCATTCAAGTCACAGAGCTGAACATTCTCTTTCATAGTGCAGGTTTGAAACACTCTTTCTGCACTATCTGCAAGTGGACATTTCAAGTGCGTTCAGTCCTATGGTGAAAAAGGAAACATCTTCTGATAAAATATACACAGAATCATTCTCAGAAACAAATTTGGGATTTGTGTCCTCAACTAACAGAGTTGAACCTCACTTCTGACACAGCAGTTTGGAAACACTTTTTTTGTAGAATCTACAAGGGGGTGTTTGGAGAACTGCGAAGATTTCGCTGAAAACGGGAATATCTTCATACAAAATCTAGACAGAAGCATTCTCAGAAACTTGTTTGTGATGTCTGTCCTCAATTAAGAGAGTTCAACCTTTCTTTTGATACAGCAATTTGGAAACACACTTCTTGTGGAATCTGCAAGTGGATATTTGTATAACTGTGAAGATTTCGTTGGAAACGGGAATATCTTCATATAAAATCAAGACAGAAGCATTCTCAGAAACTTCTTTGCGATGTGTGTCCTCAACTAACAGAGTTCAAACTTTCTTTTCATACAGCAGTTTGGAAACACTCTTTTTTCAGAATCTGCAAGTGGATATTTGGATAACTGTGAAGATTTCGTTGGAAACGGGAGTTTCTTCATATAAAATCTAGACAGAAGCATTCTCAGAAACTTCTTTGTGATGTGTGTCCTCAACAAACAGAGTTCAACGTTTCTTTTAATAGAGCAGCTGGAAACACTCTTTCTTTGGAATCTCTAAGAGGATACTTGGATAGCTCTAACAATTTCGTTGGAAACGGGAATATCTTCATCTAAAATCTAGACAGAAGCACTCTCAGAAACAACTTTGTGACATCTGCATTCAAGTCACAGAGCTGAACATTCCCTTTCATAGAGCAGGATTGAAACACTCTTTCTGTACTCTCTGCAAGTGGACCTCTCAAGCGCTTTGAGGCCTATGGTGTAAAAGGAAATATCTTCCCATAAAATCTAGACAGAAGGATTCTCAGAAGCAAATTTGAGATGTGTGTCCTCAACTAACAGAGTTGAACCTTTCTTTTGATACAGCAGTTTGCAAACACTCTTTTTGTAGAATCGGCAAGTGGATATTTGGATAACTGTGAAGATTTCGTTGGAAACGGGAATATCTTCAAATAAAATCTAGACAGAAGCATTCTCAGAAACTTCTTTGTGATGTCTGTCCTCAACTAACAGAGTTCAACCTTTCTTTTCATACAGTAATTTGGAAACACTTTCTTTGCAGAATATGCAAGTGGATATTTGGATAACTGTGAAGATTTTGTTGGAAACGGGAATATCTTCATAGAAAATCTAGACAGAAGCATTCTCAGAAACTTCTTTGTGATGTGTGTCCTCAACTAACAGAGTTCAACCTTTCTTTTCATACAGCAATTTGGAAAAACATTTCTTGTAGAATATGCAAGTGGATATTTGGATTACTGTGAAGATTTCGTTGGAAACGGGAAAATCTTCATATAAAATCCAGACGGAAGGATTCTCAGAAACTTTTTCTGATGTGTGTCCTCAACTTACAAGGTTCAACCTTTCTTTCGATAGAAGAGTTTGGAAACCCTCTTTTTGTAGAATCTCTAAGTGGATAATTGGATAGCTCTAACGATTACGTAGGAAACGGGAATATCTTCATCTAAAATCTAGACAGAAGCACTCTCAGAAACAACTTTGTGATATCTGCATTCAAGTCACAGAGCTGAACATTCCCTTTCATAGTGCAGGTTTGAAACACTCTTTCTGCTCTATCTGCAGGTGGACATTTCAAGCGCTTTCAGGCCTATGGTGAAGAAGGAAATATCTTCCGATAAAATCTACACAGAGTCATTCTCAGAAACAAATTTGGGATGTGTGTCCTCAACTAACAGAGTTGAACCTCACTTTTGATACAGCAGTTTGGAAACACTCTTTTTGTAGAATCTGCAAGTGGATATTTGGATAACTGTGAAGATTTCGCTGGAAACGGGAATATCTTCATAGAAAATCTAGACAGATGCATTCTCAGAAACTTCTTTGTGATGTGTGTCCTCAACTAACAGAGTTCAACCTTTCTTTTCATACAGCAAGTTGGAAAAACATTTCTTGTAGAATATGCAAGTGGATATTTGGATTACTGTGAAGATTTCGTTGGAAACGGGAAAATCTTCATATAAAATCCAGACGGAAGGATTCTCAGAAACTTTTTCTGATGTGTGTCCTCAACTTACAAGGTTCAACCTTTCTTTTGATAGAAGAGTTTGGAAACCCTCTTTTTGTAGAATCTCTAAGTGGATATTTGGATAGCTCTAACGATTACGTAGGAAACGGGAATATCTTCATCTAAAATCTAGACAGAAGCACTCTCAGAAACAACTTTGTGATATCTGCATTCATGTCACAGAGCTGAACATTCCCTTTCATAGAGCGGGATTGAAACACTCTTTCTGTACTCTCTGCAAGTGGATCTCTCAAGCGCTTTGAGGACTATGGTGAAAAAGGAAATATATTCCCTTAAAATCTAGACAGAAGGATTCTCAGAAGCAAATTTGAGATGTGTGTCCTCAAATAACAGAGTTGAACCTTTCCTTTCATACAGCAGTTTGCAAACACTCTTTTTGTGGAATCTGCAAGTGGATATTTGGATAACTGTGAAGATTTCGCTGGAAACGGGAATATCTTCAAATAAAATCTAGACAGAAGCATTCTCAGAAACTTCTTTGTGATGTGTGTCCTCAACTAACAGAGTTCAACCTTTCTTTTCATACAGTAATTTGGAAACACTTTATTTGCAGAATATGCAAGTGGATATTTGGATAACTGTGAAGATTTCGTTGGAAACGGGAATATCTTCATAGAAAATCTAGACAGAAGCATTCTCAGAAACTTCTTTGTGATGTGTGTCCTCAACTAACAGAGTTCAACCTTTCTTTTCATACAGCAATTTGGAAACACTTTTTTTGTAGAATATGCAAGTGGATAATTGGATAACTGTGAAGATTTCGTTGGAAACGGGAAAATCTTCATATAAAATCCAGATGGAAGGATTCTCAGAAACTTTTTCTGATGTGTGTCCTCAACTAACAGGGTTCAACTTTTCTTTTGGTAGAACAGTTTGGAACCCCTCTTTTTGTAGAATCTCTAAGTGGATATTTGGATAGCTCTAAAGATTACCTTGGAAAAGGGAATATCTTCATCTAAAATCTAGACAGAAGCAGTCTCGGAAACAACTTTGTGATATCTGCATTCAAGTCACAGAGCTGAACATTCTCTTTCATAGTGCAGGTTTGAAACACTCTTTCTGCACTATCTGCAAGTGGACATTTCAAGTGCGTTCAGTCCTATGGTGAAAAAGGAAACATCTTCTGATAAAATATACACAGAATCATTCTCAGAAACAAATTTGGGATTTGTGTCCTCAACTAACAGAGTTGAACCTCACTTCTGACACAGCAGTTTGGAAACACTTTTTTTGTAGAATCTACAAGGGGATGTTTGGAGAACTGCGAAGATTTCGCTGAAAACGGGAATATCTTCATACAAAATCTAGACAGAAGCATTCTCAGAAACTTGTTTGTGATGTCTGTCCTCAATTAACAGAGTTCAACCTTTCTTTTGATACAGCAGTTTGGAAACACACTTCTTGTGGAATCTGCAAGTGGATATTTGTATAACTGTGAAGATTTCGTTGGAAACGGGAATATCTTCATATAAAATCAAGACAGAAGCATTCTCAGAAACTTCTTTGCGATGTGTGTCCTCAACTAACAGAGTTCAAACTTTCTTTTCATACAGCAGTTTGGAAACACTCTTTTTTCAGAATCTGCAAGTGGATATTTGGATAACTGTGAAGATTTCGTTGGAAACGGGAGTTTCTTCATATAAAATCTAGACAGAAGCATTCTCAGAAACTTCTTTGTGATGTGTGTCCTCAACAAACAGAGTTCAACGTTTCTTTTAATAGAGCAGCTGGAAACACTCTTTCTTTGGAATCTCTAAGAGGATACTTGGATAGCTCTAACAATTTCGTTGGAAACGGGAATATCTTCATCTAAAATCTAGACAGAAGCACTCTCAGAAACAACTTTGTGACATCTGCATTCAAGTCACAGAGCTGAACATTCCCTTTCATAGAGCAGGATTGAAACACTCTTTCTGTACTCTCTGCAAGTGGACCTCTCAAGCGCTTTGAGGCCTAACGTGTAAAAGGAAATATCTTCCCATAAAATCTAGACAGAAGGATTCTCAGAAGCAAATTTGAGATGTGTGTCCTCAACTAACAGAGTTGAACCTTTCTTTTGATACAGCAGTTTGCAAACACTCTTTTTGTAGAATCGGCAAGTGGATATTTGGATAACTGTGAAGATTTCGTTGGAAACGGGAATATCTTCAAATAAAATCTAGACAGAAGCATTCTCAGAAACTTCTTTGTGATGTCTGTCCTCAACTAACAGAGTTCAACCTTTCTTTTCATACAGTAATTTGGAAACACTTTCTTTGCAGAATATGCAAGTGGATATTTGGATAACTGTGAAGATTTTGTTGGAAACGGGAATATATTCATAGAAAATCTAGACAGAAGCATTCTCAGAAACTTCTTTGTGATGTGTGTCCTCAACTAACAGAGTTCAACCTTTCTTTTCATACAGCAATTTGGAAAAACATTTCTTGTAGAATATGCAAGTGGATATTTGGATTACTGTGAAGATTTCGTTGGAAACGGGACAATCTTCATATAAAATCCAGACGGAAGGATTCTCAGAAACTTTTTCTGATGTGTGTCCTCAACTTACAAGGTTCAACCTTTCTTTCGATAGAAGAGTTTGGAAACCCTCTTTTTGTAGAATCTCTAAGTGGATAATTGGATAGCTCTAACGATTACGTAGGAAACGGGAATATCTTCCTCTAAAATCTAGACAGAAGCACTCTCAGAAACAACTTTGTGATATCTGCATTCAAGTCACAGAGCTGAACATTCCCTTTCATAGTGCAGGTTTGAAACACTCTTTCTGCTCTATCTGCAGGTGGACATTTCAAGCGCTTTCAGGCCTATGGTGAAGAAGGAAATATCTTCCGATAAAATCTACACAGAGTCATTCTCAGAAACAAATTTGGGATGTGTGTCCTCAACTAACAGAGTTGAACCTCACTTTTGATACAGCAGTTTGGAAACACTCTTTTTGTAGAATCTGCAAGTGGATATTTGGATAACTGTGAAGATTTCGCTGGAAACGGGAATATCTTCATAGAAAATCTAGACAGAAGCATTCTCAGAAACTTCTTTGTGATGTGTGTCCTCAACTAACAGAGTTCAACCTTTCTTTTCATACAGCAAGTTGGAAAAACATTTCTTGTAGAATATGCAAGTGGATATTTGGATTACTGTGAAGATTTCGTTGGAAACGGGAAAATCTTCATATAAAATCCAGACGGAAGGATTCTCAGAAACTTTTTCTGATGTGTGTCCTCAACTTACAAGGTTCAACCTTTCTTTTGATAGAAGAGTTTGGAAACCCTCTTTTTGTAGAATCTCTAAGTGGATATTTGGATAGCTCTAACGATTACGTAGGAAACGGGAATATCTTCATCTAAAATCTAGACAGAAGCACTCTCAGAAACAACTTTGTGATATCTGCATTCATGTCACAGAGCTGAACATTCCCTTTCATAGAGCGGGATTGAAACACTCTTTCTGTACTCTCTGCAAGTGGATCTCTCAAGCGCTTTGAGGACTATGGTGAAAAAGGAAATATATTCCCTTAAAATCTAGACAGAAGGATTCTCAGAAGCAAATTTGAGATGTGTGTCCTCAAATAACAGAGTTGAACCTTTCCTTTCATACAGCAGTTTGCAAACACTCTTTTTGTGGAATCTGCAAGTGGATATTTGGATAACTGTGAAGATTTCGCTGGAAACGGGAATATCTTCAAATAAAATCTAGACAGAAGCATTCTCAGAAACTTCTTTGTGATGTGTGTCCTCAACTAACAGAGTTCAACCTTTCTTTTCATACAGTAATTTGGAAACACTTTATTTGCAGAATATGCAAGTGGATATTTGGATAACTGTGAAGATTTCGTTGGAAACGGGAATATCTTCATAGAAAATCTAGACAGAAGCATTCTCAGAAACTTCTTTGTGATGTGTGTCCTCAACTAACAGAGTTCAACCTTTCTTTTCATACAGCAATTTGGAAACACTTTTTTTGTAGAATATGCAAGTGGATAATTGGATAACTGTGAAGATTTCGTTGGAAACGGGAAAATCTTCATATAAAATCCAGATGGAAGGATTCTCAGAAACTTTTTCTGATGTGTGTCCTCAACTAACAGGGTTCAACTTTTCTTTTGGTAGAACAGTTTGGAACCCCTCTTTTTGTAGAATCTCTAAGTGGATATTTGGATAGCTCTAAAGATTACCTTGGAAAAGGGAATATCTTCATCTAAAATCTAGACAGAAGCAGTCTCGGAAACAACTTTGTGATATCTGCATTCAAGTCACAGAGCTGAACATTCTCTTTCATAGTGCAGGTTTGAAACACTCTTTCTGCACTATCTGCAAGTGGACATTTCAAGTGCGTTCAGTCCTATGGTGAAAAAGGAAACATCTTCTGATAAAATATACACAGAATCATTCTCAGAAACAAATTTGGGATTTGTGTCCTCAACTAACAGAGTTGAACCTCACTTCTGACACAGCAGTTTGGAAACACTTTTTTTGTAGAATCTACAAGGGGATGTTTGGAGAACTGCGAAGATTTCGCTGAAAACGGGAATATCTTCATACAAAATCTAGACAGAAGCATTCTCAGAAACTTGTTTGTGATGTCTGTCCTCAATTAACAGAGTTCAACCTTTCTTTTGATACAGCAGTTTGGAAACACACTTCTTGTGGAATCTGCAAGTGGATATTTGTATAACTGTGAAGATTTCGTTGGAAACGGGAATATCTTCATATAAAATCAAGACAGAAGCATTCTCAGAAACTTCTTTGCGATGTGTGTCCTCAACTAACAGAGTTCAAACTTTCTTTTCATACAGCAGTTTGGAAACACTCTTTTTTCAGAATATGCAAGTGGATATTTGGATAACTGTGAAGATTTCGTTGGAAACGGGAGTTTCTTCATATAAAATCTAGACAGAAGCATTCTCAGAAACTTCTTTGTGATGTGTGTCCTCAACAAACAGAGTTCAACGTTTCTTTTAATAGAGCAGCTGGAAACACTCTTTCTTTGGAATCTCTAAGAGGATACTTGGATAGCTCTAACAATTTCGTTGGAAACGGGAATATCTTCATCTAAAATCTAGACAGAAGCACTCTCAGAAACAACTTTGTGACATCTGCATTCAAGTCACAGAGCTGAACATTCCCTTTCATAGAGCAGGATTGAAACACTCTTTCTGTACTCTCTGCAAGTGGACCTCTCAAGCGCTTTGAGGCCTAACGTGTAAAAGGAAATATCTTCCCATAAAATCTAGACAGAAGGATTCTCAGAAGCAAATTTGAGATGTGTGTCCTCAACTAACAGAGTTGAACCTTTCTTTTGATACAGCAGTTTGCAAACACTCTTTTTGTAGAATCGGCAAGTGGATATTTGGATAACTGTGAAGATTTCGTTGGAAACGGGAATATCTTCAAATAAAATCTAGACAGAAGCATTCTCAGAAACTTCTTTGTGATGTCTGTCCTCAACTAACAGAGTTCAACCTTTCTTTTCATACAGTAATTTGGAAACACTTTCTTTGCAGAATATGCAAGTGGATATTTGGATAACTGTGAAGATTTTGTTGGAAACGGGAATATATTCATAGAAAATCTAGACAGAAGCATTCTCAGAAACTTCTTTGTGATGTGTGTCCTCAACTAACAGAGTTCAACCTTTCTTTTCATACAGCAATTTGGAAAAACATTTCTTGTAGAATATGCAAGTGGATATTTGGATTACTGTGAAGATTTCGTTGGAAACGGGACAATCTTCATATAAAATCCAGACGGAAGGATTCTCAGAAACTTTTTCTGATGTGTGTCCTCAACTTACAAGGTTCAACCTTTCTTTCGATAGAAGAGTTTGGAAACCCTCTTTTTGTAGAATCTCTAAGTGGATAATTGGATAGCTCTAACGATTACGTAGGAAACGGGAATATCTTCATCTAAAATCTAGACAGAAGCACTCTCAGAAACAACTTTGTGATATCTGCATTCAAGTCACAGAGCTGAACATTCCCTTTCATAGTGCAGGTTTGAAACACTCTTTCTGCTCTATCTGCAGGTGGACATTTCAAGCGCTTTCAGGCCTATGGTGAAGAAGGAAATATCTTCCGATAAAATCTACACAGAGTCATTCTCAGAAACAAATTTGGGATGTGTGTCCTCAACTAACAGAGTTGAACCTCACTTTTGATACAGCAGTTTGGAAACACTCTTTTTGTAGAATCTGCAAGTGGATATTTGGATAACTGTGAAGATTTCGCTGGAAACGGGAATATCTTCATAGAAAATCTAGACAGAAGCATTCTCAGAAACTTCTTTGTGATGTGTGTCCTCAACTAACAGAGTTCAACCTTTCTTTTCATACAGCAAGTTGGAAAAACATTTCTTGTAGAATATGCAAGTGGATATTTGGATTACTGTGAAGATTTCGTTGGAAACGGGAAAATCTTCATATAAAATCCAGACGGAAGGATTCTCAGAAACTTTTTCTGATGTGTGTCCTCAACTTACAAGGTTCAACCTTTCTTTTGATAGAAGAGTTTGGAAACCCTCTTTTTGTAGAATCTCTAAGTGGATATTTGGATAGCTCTAACGATTACGTAGGAAACGGGAATATCTTCATCTAAAATCTAGACAGAAGCACTCTCAGAAACAACTTTGTGATATCTGCATTCATGTCACAGAGCTGAACATTCCCTTTCATAGAGCGGGATTGAAACACTCTTTCTGTACTCTCTGCAAGTGGATCTCTCAAGCGCTTTGAGGACTATGGTGAAAAAGGAAATATATTCCCTTAAAATCTAGACAGAAGGATTCTCAGAAGCAAATTTGAGATGTGTGTCCTCAAATAACAGAGTTGAACCTTTCCTTTCATACAGCAGTTTGCAAACACTCTTTTTGTGGAATCTGCAAGTGGATATTTGGATAACTGTGAAGATTTCGCTGGAAACGGGAAAATCTTCAAATAAAATCTAGACAGAAGCATTCTCAGAAACTTCTTTGTGATGTGTGTCCTCAACTAACAGAGTTCAACCTTTCTTTTCATACAGGAATTTGGAAACACTTTATTTGCAGAATATGCAAGTGGATATTTGGATAACTGTGAAGATTTCGTTGGAAACGGGAATATCTTCATAGAAAATCTAGACAGAAGCATTCTCAGAAACTTCTTTGTGATGTGTGTCCTCAACTAACAGAGTTCAACCTTTCTTTTCATACAGCAATTTGGAAACACTTTTTTTCTAGAATATGCAAGTGGATATTTGGATAACTGTGATGATTTCGTTGGAAACGGGAAAATCTTCATATAAAATCCAGATGGAAGGATTCTCAGAAACTTTTTCTGATGTGTGTCCTCAACTAACAGGGTTCAACTTTTCTTTTGGTAGAACAGTTTGGAACCCCTCTTTTTGTAGAATCTCTAAGTGGATATTTGGATAGCTCTAAAGATTACCTTGGAAAAGGGAATATCTTCATCTAAAATCTAGACAGAAGCAGTCTCGGAAACAACTTTGTGATATCTGCATTCAAGTCACAGTGCTGAACATTCTCTTTCATAGTGCAGGTTTGAAACACTCTTTCTGCACTATCTGCAAGTGGACATTTCAAGTGCGTTCAGTCCTATGGTGAAAAAGGAAACATCTTCTGATAAAATATACACAGAATCATTCTCAGAAACAAATTTGGGATTTGTGTCCTCAACTAACAGAGTTGAACCTCACTTCTGACACAGCAGTTTGGAAACACTTTTTTTGCAGAATCTACAAGGGGATGATTGGAGAACTGCAAAGATTTCGCTGAAAACGGGAATATCTTCATACAAAATCTAGACAGAAGCATTCTCAGAAACTTGTTTGTGATATCTGTCCTCAGCTAACAGAGTTCAACCTTTCTTTTGATACAGCAATTTGGAAACACACTTCTTGTGGAATCTGCCAGTGGATATTTGTATAACTGTGAAGATTTCATTGGAAACGGGAATATCTTCATATAAAATCAAGACAGAAGCATTCTCAGAAACTTCTTTGCGATGTGTGTCCTCAACTAACAGAGTTCAACCTTTCTTTTCATACAGCAGTTTGGAAACACTCTTTTTTCAGAATCTGCAAGGGGATATTTGGATAACTGTGAAGATTTCGTTGGAAACGGGAGTTTCTTCATATAAAATCTAGACAGAAGCATTCTCAGAAACTTCTTTGTGATGTGTGGCCTCAACAAACAGAGTTCAACGTTTCTTTTAATAGAGCAGCTGGAAACACTCTTTCTTTGGAATCTCTAAGAGGATACTTGGATAGCTCTAACAATTTCGTTGGAAACGGGAATATCTTCATCTAAAATCTAGACAGAAGCACTCTCAGAAACAACTTTGTGACATCTGCATTCAAGTCACAGAGCTGAACATTCCCTTTCATAGAGCAGGATTGAAACACTCTTTCTGTACTCTCTGCAAGTGGACCTCTCAAGCGCTTTGAGGCCTAACGTGTAAAAGGAAATATCTTCCCATAAAATCTAGACAGAAGGATTCTCAGAAGCAAATTTGAGATGTGTGTCCTCAACTAACAGAGTTGAACCTTTCTTTTGATACAGCAGTTTGCAAACACTCTTTTTGTAGAATCGGCAAGTGGATATTTGGATAACTGTGAAGATTTCGTTGGAAACGGGAATATCTTCAAATAAAATCTAGACAGAAGCATTCTCAGAAACTTCTTTGTGATGTCTGTCCTCAACTAACAGAGTTCAACCTTTCTTTTCATACAGTAATTTGGAAACACTTTATTTGCAGAATATGCAAGTGGATATTTGGATAACTGTGAAGATTTTGTTGGAAACGGGAATATCTTCATAGAAAATCTAGACAGAAGCATTCTCAGAAACTTCTTTGTGATGTGTCTCCTCAACTAACAGAGTTCAACCTTTCTTTTCATACAGCAATTTGGAAAAACATTTCTTGTAGAATATGCAAGTGGATATTTGGATTACTGTGAAGATTTCGTTGGAAACGGGAAAATCTTCATATAAAATCCAGACGGAAGGATTCTCAGAAACTTTTTCTGATGTGTGTCCTCAACTTACAAGGTTCAACCATTCTTTCAATAGAAGAGTTTGGAAACCCTCTTTTTGTAGAATCTCTAATTGGATATTTGGATAGCTCTAACGATTACGTAGGAAACGGGAATATCTTCATGTAAAATCTAGACAGAAGCACTCTCAGAAACAACTCTGTGATATCTGCATTCAAGTCACAGAGCTGAACATTCCCTTTCATAGTGCAGGTTTGAAACACTCTTTCTGCTCTATCTGCAGGTGGACATTTCAAGCGCATTCAGGCCTATGGTGAAGAAGGAAATATCTTCCGATAAAATCTAGACAGAAGGATTCTCAGAAACTTCTTTGTGATGTGTGTCCTCAACTAACAGAGTTCACCCTTTCTTTTCATACAACAATTTGGAAAAACATTTCTTGTAGAATCTGCAAGTGGATATTTGGATTACTGTGAAGATTTCGTTGGAAACGGGAAAATCTTCATATAAAATCCAGATGGAAGGATTCTCAGAAACTTTTTCTGATGTGTGTCCTCAACTAACAGGGTTCAACTTTTCTTTTGGTAGAACAGTTTGGAACCCCTCTTTTTGTAGAATCTCTAAGTGGATATTTGGATAGCTCTAAAGATTACCTTGGAAAAGGGAATATCTTCATCTAAAATCTAGACAGAAGCAGTCTCGGAAACAACTTTGTGATATCTGCATTCAAGTCACAGAGCTGAACATTCTCTTTCATAGTGCAGGTTTGAAACACTCTTTCTGCACTATCTGCAAGTGGACATTTCAAGCGCGTTCAGTCCTATGGTGAAAAAGGAAACATCTTCTGATAAAATAAACACAGAATCATTCTCAGAAACAAATTTGGGATTTGTGTCCTCAACTAACAGAGTTGAACCTCACTTCTGACACAGCAGTTTGGAAACACTCTTTTTGTAGAATCTACAAGGGGATGTCTGGAGAACTGCGAAGATTTCGCTGAAAACGGGAATATCTTCATACAAAATCTAGACAGAAGCATTCTCAGAAACTTCTTTGTGATGTCTGTCCTCAACTAACAGAGTTCAACCTTTCTTTTCATACAGCAGATTGGAAACACTCTTTTTTCAGAATCTGCAAGTGGATATTTGGATAACTGTGAAGATTTCGTTGGAAACGGGAGTTTCTTCATATAAAATCTAGACAGAAGCATTCTCAGAAACTTCTTTGTGATGTGTGTCCTCAACAAACAGAGTTCAACGTTTCTTTTAATAGAGCAGCTGGAAACACTCTTTCTTTGGAATCTCTAAGAGGATACTTGGATAGCTCTAACAATTTCGTTGGAAACGGGAATATCTTCATCTAAAATCTAGACAGAAGCACTCTCAGAAACAACTTTGTGATATCTGCATTCAAGTCACAGAGCTGAACATTCCCTTTCATAGAGCAGGATTGAAACACTCTTTCTGTACTCTCTGCAAGTGGACCTCTCAAGCGCTTTGAGGCCTAACGTGTAAAAGGAAATATCTTCCCTTAAAATCTAGACAGAAGGATTCTCAGAAGCAAATTTGAGATGTGTGTCCTCAACTAACAGAGTTGAACCTTTCTTTTGATACAGCAGTTTGCAAACACTCTTTTTGTAGAATCGGCAAGTGGATATTTGGATAACTGTGAAGATTTCGTTGGAAACGGGAATATCTTCAAATAAAATCTAGACAGAAGCATTCTCAGAAACTTCTTTGTGATGTCTGTCCTCAACTAACAGAGTTCAACCTTTCTTTTCATACAGTAATTTGGAAACACTTTATTTGCAGAATATGCAAGTGGATATTTGGATAGCTGTGAAGATTTTGTTGGAAACGGGAATATCTTCATAGAAAATCTTGACAGAAGCATTCTCAGAAACTTCTTTGTGATGTGTGTCCTCAACTAACAGAGTTCAACCTTTCTTTTCATACAGCAATTTGGAAAAACATTTCTTGTAGAATATGCAAGTGGATATTTGGATTACTGTGAAGATTTCGTTGGAAACGGGAAAATCTTCATATAAAATCGAGACGGAAGGATTCTCAGAAACTTTTTCTGATGTGTGTCCTCAACTTACAAGGTTCAACCTTTCTTTCGATAGAAGAGTTTGGAAACCCTCTTTTTGTAGAATCTCTAAGTGGATATTTGGATAGCTCTAACAATTTCTTTGGAAACGGGAATATCTTCCTCTAAAATCTAGACAGAAGCACTCTCAGAAACAACTTTGTGATATCTGCATTCAAGTCACAGAGCTGAACATTCCCTTTCATAGTGCAGGTTTGAAACACTCTTTCTGCTCTATCTGCAGGTGGACATTTCAAGCGCTTTCAGGCCTATGGTGAAGAAGGAAATATCTTCCGATAAAATCTACACAGAGTCATTCTCAGAAACAAATTTGGGATGTGTGTCCTCAACTAACAGAGTTGAACCTCACTTTTGATACAGCAGTTTGGAAACACTCTTTTTGTAGAATCTGCAAGTGGATATTTGGATAACTGTGAAGATTTCGCTGGAAACGGGATTATCTTCATATAAAATCTACACAGAAGCATTCTCAGAAACTTATTTGTGATGTGTGTCCTCAACTAACAGAGTTCAACCTTTCTTTTCATACAACAATTTGGAAAAACATTTCTTGTAGAATCTGCAAGTGGATATTTGGATTACTGTGAAGATTTCGTTGGAAACGGGAAAATCTTCATATAAAATCCAGACGGAAGGATTCTCAGAAACTTTTTCTGATGTGTGTCCTCAACTTACAAGGTTCAACCTTTCTTTTGATAGAAGAGTTTGGAAACCCTCTTTTTGTAGAATCTCTAAGTGGATATTTGGATAGCTCTAACGATTACGTAGGAAACGGGAATATCTTCATCTAAAATCTAGACAGAAGCACTCTCAGAAACAACTTTGTGATATCTGCATTCAAGTCACAGAGCTGAACATTCCCTTTCATAGTGCAGGTTTGAAACACTCTTTCTTCTCTATCTGCAGGTGGACATTTCAAGCGCATTCAGGCCTATGGTGAAGAAGGAAATATCTTCCGATAAAATGTAGACAGAAGGATTCTCAGGAACTTCTTTGTGATGTGTGTCCTCAACTAACAGAGTTCACCCTTTCTTTTCATACAACAATTTGGAAAAACATTTCTTGTAGAATCTGCAAGTGGATATTTGGATTACTGTGAAGATTTCGTTGGAAACGGGAAAATCTTCATATAAAATCCAGACGGAAGGATTCTCAGAAACTTTTTCTGATGTGTGTCCTCAACTTACAAGGTTCAACCTTTCTTTTGATAGAAGAGTTTGGAAACCCTTTTTTTGTAGAATCTCTAAGTGGATATTTGGATAGCTCTAACGATTACGTATGAAACGGGAATATCTTCATCTAAAATCTAGACAGAAGCACTCTCAGAAACAAATTTGTGATATCTGCATTCATGTCACAGAGCTGAACATTCCCTTTCATAGAGCGGGATTGAAACACTCTTTCTGTACTCTCTGCAAGTGGATCTCTCAAGCGCTTTGAGGACTATGGTGAAAAAGGAAATATATTCCCTTAAAATCTAGACAGAAGGATTCTCAGAAGCAAATTTGAGATGTGTGTCCTCAAATAACAGAGTTGAACCTTTCCTTTCATACAGCAGTTTGCAAACACTCTTTTTGTGGAATCTGCAAGTGGATATTTGGATAACTGTGAAGATTTCGCTGGAAACGGGAATATCTTCAAATAAAATCTAGACAGAAGCATTCTCAGAAACTTCTTTGTGATGTGTGTCCTCAACTAACAGAGTTCAACCTTTCTTTTCATACAGTAATTTGGAAACACTTTATTTGCAGAATATGCAAGTGGATATTTGGATAACTGTGAAGATTTCGTTGGAAACGGGAATATCTTCATAGAAAATCTGGACAGAAGCATTCTCAGAAACTTCTTTGTGATGTGTGTCCTCAACTAACAGAGTTCAACCTTTCTTTTCATACAGCAATTTGGAAACACTTTTTTTCTAGAATATGCAAGTGGATATTTGGATAACTGTGATGATTTCGTTGGAAACGGGAAAATCTTCATATAAAATCCAGATGGAAGGATTCTCAGAAACTTTTTCTGATGTGTGTCCTCAACTAACAGGGTTCAACTTTTCTTTTGGTAGAACAGTTTGGAACCCCTCTTTTTGTAGAATCTCTAAGTGGATATTTGGATAGCTCTAAAGATTACCTTGGAAAAGGGAATATCTTCATCTAAAATCTAGACAGAAGCAGTCTCGGAAACAACTTTGTGATATCTGCATTCAAGTCACAGAGCTGAACATTCTCTTTCATAGTGCAGGTTTGAAACACTCTTTCTGCACTATCTGCAAGTGGACATTTCAAGCGCGTTCAGTCCTATGGTGAAAAAGGAAACATCTTCTGATAAAATAAACACAGAATCATTCTCAGAAACAAATTTGGGATTTGTGTCCTCAACTAACAGAGTTGAACCTCACTTCTGACACAGCAGTTTGGAAACACTCTTTTTGTAGAATCTACAAGGGGATGTTTGGAGAACTGCGAAGATTTCGCTGAAAACGGGAATATCTTCATACAAAATCTAGACAGAAGCATTCTCAGAAACTTGTTTGTGATGTCTGTCCTCAACTAACAGAGTTCAACCTTTCTTTTGATACAGCAATTTGGAAACACACTTTTTGTGGAATCTGCAAGTGGATATTTGTATAACTGTGATGATTTCGTAGGAAACGGGAATATCTTCATATAAAATCAAGACAGAAGCATTCTCAGAAACTTCTTTGCGATGTGTGTCCTCAACTAACAGAGTTCAACCTTTCTTTTCATACAGCAGATTGGAAACACTCTTTTTTCAGAATCTGCAAGTGGATATTTGGATAACTGTGAAGATTTCGTTGGAAACGGGAGTTTCTTCATATAAAATCTAGACAGAAGCATTCTCAGAAACTTCTTTGTGATGTGTGGCCTCAACAAACAGAGTTCAACGTTTCTTTTAATAGAGCAGCTGGAAACACTCTTTCTTTGGAATCTCTAAGAGGATACTTGGATAGCTCTAACAATTTCGTTGGAAACGGGAATATCTTCATCTAAAATCTAGACAGAAGCACTCTCAGAAACAACTTTGTGACATCTGCATTCAAGTCACAGAGCTGAACATTCCCTTTCATAGAGCAGGATTGAAACACTCTTTCTGTACTCTCTGCAAGTGGACCTCTCAAGCGCTTTGAGGCCTAACGTGTAAAAGGAAATATCTTCCCATAAAATCTAGACAGAAGGATTCTCAGAAGCAAATTTGAGATGTGTGTCCTCAACTAACAGAGTTGAACCTTTCTTTTGATACAGCAGTTTGCAAACACTCTTTTTGTAGAATCGGCAAGTGGATATTTGGATAACTGTGAAGATTTCGTTGGAAACGGGAATATCTTCAAATAAAATCTAGACAGAAGCATTCTCAGAAACTTCTTTGTGATGTCTGTCCTCAACTAACAGAGTTCAACCTTTCTTTTCATACAGTAATTTGGAAACACTTTATTTGCAGAATATGCAAGTGGATATTTGGATAGCTGTGAAGATTTTGTTGGAAACGGGAATATCTTCATAGAAAATCTAGACAGAAGCATTCTCAGAAACTTCTTTGTGATGTGTGTCCTCAACTAACAGAGTTCAACCTTTCTTTTCATACAGCAATTTGGAAAAACATTTCTTGTAGAATATGCAAGTGGATATTTGGATTACTGTGAAGATTTCGTTGGAAACGGGAAAATCTTCATATAAAATCGAGACGGAAGGATTCTCAGAAACTTTTTCTGATGTGTGTCCTCAACTTACAAGGTTCAACCTTTCTTTCGATAGAAGAGTTTGGAAACCCTCTTTTTGTAGAATCTCTAAGTGGATATTTGGATAGCTCTAACAATTTCGTTGGAAACGGGAATATCTTCCTCTAAAATCTAGACAGAAGCACTCTCAGAAACAACTTTGTGATATCTGCATTCAAGTCACAGAGCTGAACATTCCCTTTCATAGTGCAGGTTTGAAACACTCTTTCTGCTCTATCTGCAGGTGGACATTTCAAGCGCTTTCAGGCCTATGGTGAAGAAGGAAATATCTTCCGATAAAATCTACACAGAGTCATTCTCAGAAACAAATTTGGGATGTGTGTCCTCAACTAACAGAGTTGAACCTCACTTTTGATACAGCAGTTTGGAAACACTCTTTTTGTAGAATCTGCAAGTGGATATTTGGATAACTGTGAAGATTTCGCTGGAAACGGGATTATCTTCATATAAAATCTACACAGAAGCATTCTCAGAAACTTCTTTGTGATGTGTGTCCTCAACTAACAGAGTTCAACCTTTCTTTTCATACAACAATTTGGAAAAACATTTCTTGTAGAATCTGCAAGTGGATATTTGGATTACTGTGAAGATTTCGTTGGAAACGGGAAAATCTTCATATAAAATCCAGACGGAAGGATTCTCAGAAACTTTTTCTGATGTGTGTCCTCAACTTACAAGGTTCAACCTTTCTTTTGATAGAAGAGTTTGGAAACCCTCTTTTTGTAGAATCTCTAAGTGGATATTTGGATAGCTCTAACGATTACGTAGGAAACGGGAATATCTTCATCTAAAATCTAGACAGAAGCACTCTCAGAAACAACTTTGTGATATCTGCATTCAAGTCACAGAGCTGAACATTCCCTTTCATAGTGCAGGTTTGAAACACTCTTTCTTCTCTATCTGCAGGTGGACATTTCAAGCGCATTCAGGCCTATGGTGAAGAAGGAAATATCTTCCGATAAAATGTAGACAGAAGGATTCTCAGAAACTTCTTTGTGATGTGTGTCCTCAACTAACAGAGTTCACCCTTTCTTTTCATACAACAATTTGGAAAAACATTTCTTGTAGAATCTGCAAGTGGATATTTGGATTACTGTGAAGATTTCGTTGGAAACGGGAAAATCTTCATATAAAATCCAGACGGAAGGATTCTCAGAAACTTTTTCTGATGTGTGTCCTCAACTTACAAGGTTCAACCTTTCTTTTGATAGAAGAGTTTGGAAACCCTTTTTTTGTAGAATCTCTAAGTGGATATTTGGATAGCTCTAACGATTACGTAGGAAACGGGAATATCTTCATCTAAAATCTAGACAGAAGCACTCTCAGAAACAAATTTGTGATATCTGCATTCATGTCACAGAGCTGAACATTCCCTTTCATAGAGCGGGATTGAAACACTCTTTCTGTACTCTCTGCAAGTGGATCTCTCAAGCGCTTTGAGGACTATGGTGAAAAAGGAAATATATTCCCTTAAAATCTAGACAGAAGGATTCTCAGAAGCAAATTTGAGATGTGTGTCCTCAAATAACAGAGTTGAACCTTTCCTTTCATACAGCAGTTTGCAAACACTCTTTTTGTGGAATCTGCAAGTGGATATTTGGATAACTGTGAAGATTTCGCTGGAAACGGGAATATCTTCAAATAAAATCTAGACAGAAGCATTCTCAGAAACTTCTTTGTGATGTGTGTCCTCAACTAACAGAGTTCAACCTTTCTTTTCATACAGTAATTTGGAAACACTTTATTTGCAGAATATGCAAGTGGATATTTGGATAACTGTGAAGATTTCGTTGGAAACGGGAATATCTTCATAGAAAATCTGGACAGAAGCATTCTCAGAAACTTCTTTGTGATGTGTGTCCTCAACTAACAGAGTTCAACCTTTCTTTTCATACAGCAATTTGGAAACACTTTTTTTCTAGAATATGCAAGTGGATATTTGGATAACTGTGATGATTTCGTTGGAAACGGGAAAATCTTCATATAAAATCCAGATGGAAGGATTCTCAGAAACTTTTTCTGATGTGTGTCCTCAACTAACAGGGTTCAACTTTTCTTTTGGTAGAACAGTTTGGAACCCCTCTTTTTGTAGAATCTCTAAGTGGATATTTGGATAGCTCTAAAGATTACCTTGGAAAAGGGAATATCTTCATCTAAAATCTAGACAGAAGCAGTCTCGGAAACAACTTTGTGATATCTGCATTCAAGTCACAGAGCTGAACATTCTCTTTCATAGTGCAGGTTTGAAACACTCTTTCTGCACTATCTGCAAGTGGACATTTCAAGCGCGTTCAGTCCTATGGTGAAAAAGGAAACATCTTCTGATAAAATAAACACAGAATCATTCTCAGAAACAAATTTGGGATTTGTGTCCTCAACTAACAGAGTTGAACCTCACTTCTGACACAGCAGTTTGGAAACACTTTTTTTGTAGAATCTACAAGGGGATGATTGGAGAACTGCGAAGATTTCGCTGAAAACGGGAATATCTTCATACAAAATCTAGACAGAAGCATTCTCAGAAACTTGTTTGTGATATCTGTCCTCAGCTAACAGAGTTCAACCTTTCTTTTGATACAGCAATTTGGAAACACACTTCTTGTGGAATCTGCAAGTGGATATTTGTATAACTGTGAAGATTTCATTGGAAACGGGAATATCTTCAGATAAAATCAAGACAGAAGCATTCTCAGAAACTTCTTTGCGATGTGTGTCCTCAACTAACAGAGTTCAACCTTTCTTTTCATACAGCAGTTTGGAAACACTCTTTTTTCAGAATCTGCAAGGGGATATTTGGATAACTGTGAAGATTTCGTTGGAAACGGGAGTTTCTTCATATAAAATCTAGACAGAAGCATTCTCAGAAACTTCTTTGTGATGTGTGTCCTCAACAAACAGAGTTCAACGTTTCTTTTAATAGAGCAGCTGGAAACACTCTTTCTTTGGAATCTCTAAGAGGATACTTGGATAGCTCTAACAATTTCGTTGGAAACGGGAATATCTTCATCTAAAATCTAGACAGAAGCACTCTCAGAAACAACTTTGTGACATCTGCATTCAAGTCACAGAGCTGAACATTCCCTTTCATAGAGCAGGATTGAAACACTCTTTCTGTACTCTCTGCAAGTGGACCTCTCAAGCGCTTTGAGGCCTAACGTGTAAAAGGAAATATCTTCCCATAAAATCTAGACAGAAGGATTCTCAGAAGCAAATTTGAGATGTGTGTCCTCAACTAACAGAGTTGAACCTTTCTTTTGATACAGCAGTTTGCAAACACTCTTTTTGTAGAATCGGCAAGTGGATATTTGGATAACTGTGAAGATTTCGTTGGAAACGGGAATATCTTCAAATAAAATCTAGACAGAAGCATTCTCAGAAACTTCTTTGTGATGTCTGTCCTCAACTAACAGAGTTCAACCTTTCTTTTCATACAGTAATTTGGAAACACTTTATTTGCAGAATATGCAAGTGGATATTTGGATAACTGTGAAGATTTTGTTGGAAACGGGAATATCTTCATAGAAAATCTAGACAGAAGCATTCTCAGAAACTTCTTTGTGATGTGTCTCCTCAACTAACAGAGTTCAACCTTTCTTTTCATACAGCAATTTGGAAAAACATTTCTTGTAGAATATGCAAGTGGATATTTGGATTACTGTGAAGATTTCGTTGGAAACGGGAAAATCTTCATATAAAATCCAGACGGAAGGATTCTCAGAAACTTTTTCTGATGTGTGTCCTCAACTTACAAGGTTCAACCATTCTTTCAATAGAAGAGTTTGGAAACCCTCTTTTTGTAGAATCTCTAATTGGATATTTGGATAGCTCTAACGATTACGTAGGAAACGGGAATATCTTCATGTAAAATCTAGACAGAAGCACTCTCAGAAACAACTCTGTGATATCTGCATTCAAGTCACAGAGCTGAACATTCCCTTTCATAGTGCAGGTTTGAAACACTCTTTCTGCTCTATCTGCAGGTGGACATTTCAAGCGCATTCAGGCCTATGGTGAAGAAGGAAATATCTTCCGATAAAATCTAGACAGAAGGATTCTCAGAAACTTCTTTGTGATGTGTGTCCTCAACTAACAGAGTTCACCCTTTCTTTTCATACAACAATTTGGAAAAACATTTCTTGTAGAATCTGCAAGTGGATATTTGGATTACTGTGAAGATTTCGTTGGAAACGGGAAAATCTTCATATAAAATCCAGATGGAAGGATTCTCAGAAACTTTTTCTGATGTGTGTCCTCAACTAACAGGGTTCAACTTTTCTTTTGGTAGAACAGTTTGGAACCCCTCTTTTTGTAGAATCTCTAAGTGGATATTTGGATAGCTCTAAAGATTACCTTGGAAAAGGGAATATCTTCATCTAAAATCTAGACAGAAGCAGTCTCGGAAACAACTTTGTGATATCTGCATTCAAGTCACAGAGCTGAACATTCTCTTTCATAGTGCAGGTTTGAAACACTCTTTCTGCACTATCTGCAAGTGGACATTTCAAGCGCGTTCAGTCCTATGGTGAAAAAGGAAACATCTTCTGATAAAATAAACACAGAATCATTCTCAGAAACAAATTTGGGATTTGTGTCCTCAACTAACAGAGTTGAACCTCACTTCTGACACAGCAGTTTGGAAACACTCTTTTTGTAGAATCTACAAGGGGATGTCTGGAGAACTGCGAAGATTTCGCTGAAAACGGGAATATCTTCATACAAAATCTAGACAGAAGCATTCTCAGAAACTTGTTTGTGATGTCTGTCCTCAACTAACAGAGTTCAACCTTTCTTTTGATACAGCAATTTGGAAACACACTTTTTGTGGAATCTGCAAGTGGATATTTGTATAACTGTGATGATTTCGTAGGAAACGGGAATATCTTCATATAAAATCAAGACAGAAGCATTCTCAGAAACTTCTTTGCGATGTGTGTCCTCAACTAACAGAGTTCAACCTTTCTTTTCATACAGCAGATTGGAAACACTCTTTTTTCAGAATCTGCAAGTGGATATTTGGATAACTGTGAAGATTTCGTTGGAAACGGGAGTTTCTTCATATAAAATCTAGACAGAAGCATTCTCAGAAACTTCTTTGTGATGTGTGTCCTCAACAAACAGAGTCCAACGTTTCTTTTAATAGAGCAGCTGGAAACACTCTTTCTTTGGAATCTCTAAGAGGATACTTGGATAGCTCTAACAATTTCGTTGGAAACGGGAATATCTTCATCTAAAATCTAGACAGAAGCACTCTCAGAAACAACTTTGTGATATCTGCATTCAAGTCACAGAGCTGAACATTCCCTTTCATAGAGCAGGATTGAAACACTCTTTCTGTACTCTCTGCAAGTGGACCTCTCAAGCGCTTTGAGGCCTAACGTGTAAAAGGAAATATCTTCCCTTAAAATCTAGACAGAAGGATTCTCAGAAGCAAATTTGAGATGTGTGTCCTCAACTAACAGAGTTGAACCTTTCTTTTGATACAGCAGTTTGCAAACACTCTTTTTGTAGAATCGGCAAGTGGATATTTGGATAACTGTGAAGATTTCGTTGGAAACGGGAATATCTTCAAATAAAATCTAGACAGAAGCATTCTCAGAAACTTCTTTGTGATGTCTGTCCTCAACTAACAGAGTTCAACCTTTCTTTTCATACAGTAATTTGGAAACACTTTATTTGCAGAATATGCAAGTGGATATTTGGATAGCTGTGAAGATTTTGTTGGAAACGGGAATATCTTCATAGAAAATCTAGACAGAAGCATTCTCAGAAACTTCTTTGTGATGTGTGTCCTCAACTAACAGAGTTCAACCTTTCTTTTCATACAGCAATTTGGAAAAACATTTCTTGTAGAATATGCAAGTGGATATTTGGATTACTGTGAAGATTTCGTTGGAAACGGGAAAATCTTCATATAAAATCGAGACGGAAGGATTCTCAGAAACTTTTTCTGATGTGTGTCCTCAACTTACAAGGTTCAACCTTTCTTTCGATAGAAGAGTTTGGAAACCCTCTTTTTGTAGAATCTCTAAGTGGATATTTGGATAGCTCTAACAATTTCGTTGGAAACGGGAATATCTTCCTCTAAAATCTAGACAGAATCACTCTCAGAAACAACTTTGTGATATCTGCATTCAAGTCACAGAGCTGAACATTCCCTTTCATAGTGCAGGTTTGAAACACTCTTTCTGCTCTATCTGCAGGTGGACATTTCAAGCGCTTTCAGGCCTATGGTGAAGAAGGAAATATCTTCCGATAAAATCTACACAGAGTCATTCTCAGAAACAAATTTGGGATGTGTGTCCTCAACTAACAGAGTTGAACCTCACTTTTGATACAGCAGTTTGGAAACACTCTTTTTGTAGAATCTGCAAGTGGATATTTGGATAACTGTGAAGATTTCGCTGGAAACGGGATTATCTTCATATAAAATCTACACAGAAGCATTCTCAGAAACTTATTTGTGATGTGTGTCCTCAACTAACAGAGTTCAACCTTTCTTTTCATACAACAATTTGGAAAAACATTTCTTGTAGAATCTGCAAGTGGATATTTGGATTACTGTGAAGATTTCGTTGGAAACGGGAAAATCTTCATATAAAATCCAGACGGAAGGATTCTCAGAAACTTTTTCTGATGTGTGTCCTCAACTTACAAGGTTCAACCTTTCTTTTGATAGAAGAGTTTGGAAACCCTCTTTTTGTAGAATCTCTAAGTGGATATTTGGATAGCTCTAACGATTACGTAGGAAACGGGAATATCTTCATCTAAAATCTAGACAGAAGCACTCTCAGAAACAACTTTGTGATATCTGCATTCAAGTCACAGAGCTGAACATTCCCTTTCATAGTGCAGGTTTGAAACACTCTTTCTTCTCTATCTGCAGGTGGACATTTCAAGCGCATTCAGGCCTATGGTGAAGAAGGAAATATCTTCCGATAAAATGTAGACAGAAGGATTCTCAGAAACTTCTTTGTGATGTGTGTCCTCAACTAACAGAGTTCACCCTTTCTTTTCATACAACAATTTGGAAAAACATTTCTTGTAGAATCTGCAAGTGGATATTTGGATTACTGTGAAGATTTCGTTGGAAACGGGAAAATCTTCATATAAAATCCAGACGGAAGGATTCTCAGAAACTTTTTCTGATGTGTGTCCTCAACTTACAAGGTTCAACCTTTCTTTTGATAGAAGAGTTTGGAAACCCTTTTTTTGTAGAATCTCTAAGTGGATATTTGGATAGCTCTAACGATTACGTAGGAAACGGGAATATCTTCATCTAAAATCTAGACAGAAGCACTCTCAGAAACAAATTTGTGATATCTGCATTCATGTCACAGAGCTGAACATTCCCTTTCATAGAGCGGGATTGAAACACTCTTTCTGTACTCTCTGCAAGTGGATCTCTCAAGCGCTTTGAGGACTATGGTGAAAAAGGAAATATATTCCCTTAAAATCTAGACAGAAGGATTCTCAGAAGCAAATTTGAGATGTGTGTCCTCAAATAACAGAGTTGAACCTTTCCTTTCATACAGCAGTTTGCAAACACTCTTTTTGTGGAATCTGCAAGTGGATATTTGGATAACTGTGAAGATTTCGCTGGAAACGGGAATATCTTCAAATAAAATCTAGACAGAAGCATTCTCAGAAACTTCTTTGTGATGTGTGTCCTCAACTAACAGAGTTCAACCTTTCTTTTCATACAGTAATTTGGAAACACTTTATTTGCAGAATATGCAAGTGGATATTTGGATAACTGTGAAGATTTCGTTGGAAACGGGAATATCTTCATAGAAAATCTGGACAGAAGCATTCTCAGAAACTTCTTTGTGATGTGTGTCCTCAACTAACAGAGTTCAACCTTTCTTTTCATACAGCAATTTGGAAACACTTTTTTTCTAGAATATGCAAGTGGATATTTGGATAACTGTGATGATTTCGTTGGAAACGGGAAAATCTTCATATAAAATCCAGATGGAAGGATTCTCAGAAACTTTTTCTGATGTGTGTCCTCAACTAACAGGGTTCAACTTTTCTTTTGGTAGAACAGTTTGGAACCCCTCTTTTTGTAGAATCTCTAAGTGGATATTTGGATAGCTCTAAAGATTACCTTGGAAAAGGGAATATCTTCATCTAAAATCTAGACAGAAGCAGTCTCGGAAACAACTTTGTGATATCTGCATTCAAGTCACAGAGCTGAACATTCTCTTTCATAGTGCAGGTTTGAAACACTCTTTCTGCACTATCTGCAAGTGGACATTTCAAGCGCGTTCAGTCCTATGGTGAAAAAGGAAACATCTTCTGATAAAATAAACACAGAATCATTCTCAGAAACAAATTTGGGATTTGTGTCCTCAACTAACAGAGTTGAACCTCACTTCTGACACAGCAGTTTGGAAACACTCTTTTTGTAGAATCTACAAGGGGATATTTGGAGAACTGCGAAGATTTCGCTGAAAACGGCAATATCTTCATACAAAATCTAGACAGAAGCATTCTCAGAAACTTGTTTGTGATGTCTGTCCTCAACTAACAGAGTTCAACCTTTCTTTTGATACAGCAATTTGGAAACACACTTTTTGTGGAATCTGCAAGTGGATATTTGTATAACTGTGATGATTTCGTAGGAAACGGGAATATCTTCATATAAAATCAAGACAGAAGCATTCTCAGAAACTTCTTTGCGATGTGTGTCCTCAACTAACAGAGTTCAACCTTTCTTTTCATACAGCAGTTTGGAAACACTCTTTTTTCAGAATCTGCAAGTGGATATTTGGATAACTGTGAAGATTTCGTTGGAAACGGGAGTTTCTTCATATAAAATCTAGACAGAAGCATTCTCAGAAACTTCTTTGTGATGTGTGGCCTCAACAAACAGAGTTCAACGTTTCTTTTAATAGAGCAGCTGGAAACACTCTTTCTTTGGAATCTCTAAGAGGATACTTGGATAGCTCTAACAATTTCGTTGGAAACGGGAATATCTTCATCTAAAATCTAGACAGAAGCACTCTCAGAAACAACTTTGTGACATCTGCATTCAAGTCACAGAGCTGAACATTCCCTTTCATAGAGCAGGATTGAAACACTCTTTCTGTACTCTCTGCAAGTGGACCTCTCAAGCGCTTTGAGGCCTAACGTGTAAAAGGAAATATCTTCCCATAAAATCTAGACAGAAGGATTCTCAGAAGCAAATTTGAGATGTGTGTCCTCAACTAACAGAGTTGAACCTTTCTTTTGATACAGCAGTTTGCAAACACTCTTTTTGTAGAATCGGCAAGTGGATATTTGGATAACTGTGAAGATTTCGTTGGAAACGGGAATATCTTCAAATAAAATCTAGACAGAAGCATTCTCAGAAACTTCTTTGTGATGTCTGTCCTCAACTAACAGAGTTCAACCTTTCTTTTCATACAGTAATTTGGAAACACTTTATTTGCAGAATATGCAAGTGGATATTTGGATAGCTGTGAAGATTTTGTTGGAAACGGGAATATCTTCATAGAAAATCTAGACAGAAGCATTCTCAGAAACTTCTTTGTGATGTGTGTCCTCAACTAACAGAGTTCAACCTTTCTTTTCATACAGCAATTTGGAAAAACATTTCTTGTAGAATATGCAAGTGGATATTTGGATTACTGTGAAGATTTCGTTGGAAACGGGAAAATCTTCATATAAAATCGAGACGGAAGGATTCTCAGAAACTTTTTCTGATGTGTGTCCTCAACTTACAAGGTTCAACCTTTCTTTCGATAGAAGAGTTTGGAAACCCTCTTTTTGTAGAATCTCTAAGTGGATATTTGGATAGCTCTAACAATTTCGTTGGAAACGGGAATATCTTCCTCTAAAATCTAGACAGAAGCACTCTCAGAAACAACTTTGTGATATCTGCATTCAAGTCACAGAGCTGAACATTCCCTTTCATAGTGCAGGTTTGAAACACTCTTTCTGATCTATCTGCAGGTGGACATTTCAAGCGCTTTCAGGCCTATGGTGAAGAAGGAAATATCTTCCGATAAAATCTACACAGAGTCATTCTCAGAAACAAATTTGGGATGTGTGTCCTCAACTAACAGAGTTGAACCTCACTTTTGATACAGCAGTTTGGAAACACTCTTTTTGTAGAATCTGCAAGTGGATATTTGGATAACTGTGAAGATTTCGCTGGAAACGGGATTATCTTCATATAAAATCTACACAGAAGCATTCTCAGAAACTTCTTTGTGATGTGTGTCCTCAACTAACAGAGTTCAACCTTTCTTTTCATACAACAATTTGGAAAAACATTTCTTGTAGAATCTGCAAGTGGATATTTGGATTACTGTGAAGATTTCGTTGGAAACGGGAAAATCTTCATATAAAATCCAGACGGAAGGATTCTCAGAAACTTTTTCTGATGTGTGTCCTCAACTTACAAGGTTCAACCTTTCTTTTGATAGAAGAGTTTGGAAACCCTCTTTTTGTAGAATCTCTAAGTGGATATTTGGATAGGTCTAACGATTACGTAGGAAACGGGAATATCTTCATCTAAAATCTAGACAGAAGCACTCTCAGAAACAACTTTGTGATATCTGCATTCAAGTCACAGAGCTGAACATTCCCTTTCATAGTGCAGGTTTGAAACACTCTTTCTTCTCTATCTGCAGGTGGACATTTCAAGCGCATTCAGGCCTATGGTGAAGAAGGAAATATCTTCCGATAAAATGTAGACAGAAGGATTCTCAGAAACTTCTTTGTGATGTGTGTCCTCAACTAACAGAGTTCACCCTTTCTTTTCATACAACAATTTGGAAAAACATTTCTTGTAGAATCTGCAAGTGGATATTTGGATTACTGTGAAGATTTCGTTGGAAACGGGAAAATCTTCATATAAAATCCAGACGGAAGGATTCTCAGAAACTTTTTCTGATGTGTGTCCTCAACTTACAAGGTTCAACCTTTCTTTTGATAGAAGAGTTTGGAAACCCTTTTTTTGTAGAATCTCTAAGTGGATATTTGGATAGCTGTAACGATTACGTAGGAAACGGGAATATCTTCATCTAAAATCTAGACAGAAGCACTCTCAGAAACAAATTTGTGATATCTGCATTCATGTCACAGAGCTGAACATTCCCTTTCATAGAGCGGGATTGAAACACTCTTTCTGTACTCTCTGCAAGTGGATCTCTCAAGCGCTTTGAGGACTATGGTGAAAAAGGAAATATATTCCCTTAAAATCTAGACAGAAGGATTCTCAGAAGCAAATTTGAGATGTGTGTCCTCAAATAACAGAGTTGAACCTTTCCTTTCATACAGCAGTTTGCAAACAGTCTTTTTGTGGAATCTGCAAGTGGATATTTGGATAACTGTGAAGATTTCGCTGGAAACGGGAATATCTTCAAATAAAATCTAGACAGAAGCATTCTCAGAAACTTCTTTGTGATGTGTGTCCTCAACTAACAGAGTTCAACCTTTCTTTTCATACAGTAATTTGGAAACACTTTATTTGCAGAATATGCAAGTGGATATTTGGATAACTGTGAAGATTTCGTTGGAAACGGGAATATCTTCATAGAAAATCTGGACAGAAGCATTCTCAGAAACTTCTTTGTGATGTGTGTCCTCAACTAACAGAGTTCAACCTTTCTTTTCATACAGCAATTTGGAAACACTTTTTTTCTAGAATATGCAAGTGGATATTTGGATAACTGTGATGATTTCGTTGGAAACGGGAAAATCTTCATATAAAATCCAGATGGAAGGATTCTCAGAAACTTTTTCTGATGTGTGTCCTCAACTAACAGGGTTCAACTTTTCTTTTGGTAGAACAGTTTGGAACCCCTCTTTTTGTAGAATCTCTAAGTGGATATTTGGATAGCTCTAAAGATTACCTTGGAAAAGGGAATATCTTCATCTAAAATCTAGACAGAAGCAGTCTCGGAAACAACTTTGTGATATCTGCATTCAAGTCACAGAGCTGAACATTCTCTTTCATAGTGCAGGTTTGAAACACTCTTTCTGCACTATCTGCAAGTGGACATTTCAAGCGCGTTCAGTCCTATGGTGAAAAAGGAAACATCTTCTGATAAAATAAACACAGAATCATTCTCAAAAACAAATTTGGGATTTGTGTCCTCAACTAACAGAGTTGAACCTCACTTCTGACACAGCAGTTTGGAAACACTCTTTTTGTAGAATCTACAAGGGGATGTTTGGAGAACTGCGAAGATTTCGCTGAAAACGGGAATATCTTCATACAAAATCTAGACAGAAGCATTCTCAGAAACTTGTTTGTGATGTCTGTCCTCAACTAACAGAGTTCAACCTTTCTTTTGATACAGCAATTTGGAAACACA
This sequence comes from Gorilla gorilla gorilla, assembly GCF_029281585.2. NCBI lineage: Eukaryota > Metazoa > Chordata > Mammalia > Primates > Hominidae > Gorilla > Gorilla gorilla. The sequence continues at coordinate 34,462,764 of NC_073241.2, read as the reverse complement.
CTTTTTGTGGAATCTGCAAGTGGATATTTGTATAACTGTGATGATTTCGTAGGAAACGGGAATATCTTCATATAAAATCAAGACAGAAGCATTCTCAGAAACTTCTTTGCGATGTGTGTCCTCAACTAACAGAGTTCAACCTTTCTTTTCATACAGCAGTTTGGAAACACTCTTTTATCAGAATCTGCAAGTGGATATTTGGATAACTGTGAAGATTTCGTTGGAAACGGGAGTTTCTTCATATAAAATCTAGACAGAAGCATTCTCAGAAACTTCTTTGTGATGTGTGGCCTCAACAAACAGAGTTCAACGTTTCTTTTAATAGAGCAGCTGGAAACACTCTTTCTTTGGAATCTCTAAGAGGATACTTGGATAGCTCTAACAATTTCGTTGGAAACGGGAATATCTTCATCTAAAATCTAGACAGAAGCACTCTCAGAAACAACTTTGTGACATCTGCATTCAAGTCACAGAGCTGAACATTCCCTTTCATAGAGCAGGATTGAAACACTCTTTCTGTACTCTCTGCAAGTGGACCTCTCAAGCGCTTTGAGGCCTAACGTGTAAAAGGAAATATCTTCCCATAAAATCTAGACAGAAGGATTCTCAGAAGCAAATTTGAGATGTGTGTCCTCAAATAACAGAGTTGAACCTTTCTTTTGATACAGCAGTTTGCAAACACTCTTTTTGTAGAATCGGCAAGTGGATATTTGGATAACTGTGAAGATTTCGTTGGAAACGGGAATATCTTCAAATAAAATCTAGACAGAAGCATTCTCAGAAACTTCTTTGTGATGTCTGTCCTCAACTAACAGAGTTCAACCTTTCTTTTCATACAGTAATTTGGAAACACTTTATTTGCAGAATATGCAAGTGGATATTTGGATAGCTGTGAAGATTTTGTTGGAAACGGGAATATCTTCATAGAAAATCTAGACAGAAGCATTCTCAGAAACTTCTTTGTGATGTGTGTCCTCAACTAACAGAGTTCAACCTTTCTTTTCATACAGCAATTTGGAAAAACATTTCTTGTAGAATATGCAAGTGGATATTTGGATTACTGTGAAGATTTCGTTGGAAACGGGAAAATCTTCATATAAAATCGAGACGGAAGGATTCTCAGAAACTTTTTCTGATGTGTGTCCTCAACTTACAAGGTTCAACCTTTCTTTCGATAGAAGAGTTTGGAAACCCTCTTTTTGTAGAATCTCTAAGTGGATATTTGGATAGCTCTAACAATTTCGTTGGAAACGGGAATATCTTCCTCTAAAATCTAGACTGAAGCACTCTCAGAAACAACTTTGTGATATCTGCATTCAAGTCACAGAGCTGAACATTCCCTTTCATAGTGCAGGTTTGAAACACTCTTTCTGATCTATCTGCAGGTGGACATTTCAAGCGCTTTCAGGCCTATGGTGAAGAAGGAAATATCTTCCGATAAAATCTACACAGAGTCATTCTCAGAAACAAATTTGGGATGTGTGTCCTCAACTAACAGAGTTGAACCTCACTTTTGATACAGCAGTTTGGAAACACTCTTTTTGTAGAATCTGCAAGTGGATATTTGGATAACTGTGAAGATTTCGCTGGAAACGGGATTATCTTCATATAAAATCTACACAGAAGCATTCTCAGAAACTTCTTTGTGATGTGTGTCCTCAACTAACAGAGTTCAACCTTTCTTTTCATACAACAATTTGGAAAAACATTTCTTGTAGAATCTGCAAGTGGATATTTGGATTACTGTGAAGATTTCGTTGGAAACGGGAAAATCTTCATATAAAATCCAGACGGAAGGATTCTCAGAAACTTTTTCTGATGTGTGTCCTCAACTTACAAGGTTCAACCTTTCTTTTGATAGAAGAGTTTGGAAACCCTCTTTTTGTAGAATCTCTAAGTGGATATTTGGATAGCTCTAACGATTACGTAGGAAACGGGAATATCTTCATCTAAAATCTAGACAGAAGCACTCTCAGAAACAACTTTGTGATATCTGCATTCAAGTCACAGAGCTGAACATTCCCTTTCATAGTGCAGGTTTGAAACACTCTTTCTTCTCTATCTGCAGGTGGACATTTCAAGCGCATTCAGGCCTATGGTGAAGAAGGAAATATCTTCCGATAAAATGTAGACAGAAGGATTCTCAGAAACTTCTTTGTGATGTGTGTCCTCAACTAACAGAGTTCACCCTTTCTTTTCATACAACAATTTGGAAAAACATTTCTTGTAGAATCTGCAAGTGGATATTTGGATTACTGTGAAGATTTCGTTGGAAACGGGAAAATCTTCATATAAAATCCAGACGGAAGGATTCTCAGAAACTTTTTCTGATGTGTGTCCTCAACTTACAAGGTTCAACCTTTCTTTTGATAGAAGAGTTTGGAAACCCTTTTTTTGTAGAATCTCTAAGTGGATATTTGGATAGCTGTAACGATTACGTAGGAAACGGGAATATCTTCATCTAAAATCTAGACAGAAGCACTCTCAGAAACAAATTTGTGATATCTGCATTCATGTCACAGAGCTGAACATTCCCTTTCATAGAGCGGGATTGAAACACTCTTTCTGTACTCTCTGCAAGTGGATCTCTCAAGCGCTTTGAGGACTATGGTGAAAAAGGAAATATATTCCCTTAAAATCTAGACAGAAGGATTCTCAGAAGCAAATTTGAGATGTGTGTCCTCAAATAACAGAGTTGAACCTTTCCTTTCATACAGCAGTTTGCAAACACTCTTTTTGTGGAATCTGCAAGTGGATATTTGGATAACTGTGAAGATTTCGCTGGAAACGGGAATATCTTCAAATAAAATCTAGACAGAAGCATTCTCAGAAACTTCTTTGTGATGTGTGTCCTCAACTAACAGAGTTCAACCTTTCTTTTCATACAGTAATTTGGAAACACTTTATTTGCAGAATATGCAAGTGGATATTTGGATAACTGTGAAGATTTCGTTGGAAACGGGAATATCTTCATAGAAAATCTGGACAGAAGCATTCTCAGAAACTTCTTTGTGATGTGTGTCCTCAACTAACAGAGTTCAACCTTTCTTTTCATACAGCAATTTGGAAACACTTTTTTTCTAGATTATGCAAGTGGATATTTGGATAACTGTGATGATTTCGTTGGAAACGGGAAAATCTTCATATAAAATCCAGATGGAAGGATTCTCAGAAACTTTTTCTGATGTGTGTCCTCAACTAACAGGGTTCAACTTTTCTTTTGGTAGAACAGTTTGGAACCCCTCTTTTTGTAGAATCTCTAAGTGGATATTTGGATAGCTCTAAAGATTACCTTGGAAAAGGGAATATCTTCATCTAAAATCTAGACAGAAGCAGTCTCGGAAACAACTTTGTGATATCTGCATTCAAGTCACAGAGCTGAACATTCTCTTTCATAGTGCAGGTTTGAAACACTCTTTCTGCACTATCTGCAAGTGGACATTTCAAGCGCGTTCAGTCCTATGGTGAAAAAGGAAACATCTTCTGATAAAATAAACACAGAATCATTCTCAGAAACAAATTTGGGATTTGTGTCCTCAACTAACAGAGTTGAACCTCACTTCTGACACAGCAGTTTGGAAACACTCTTTTTGTAGAATCTACAAGGGGATGTTTGGAGAACTGCGAAGATTTCGCTGAAAACGGGAATATCTTCATACAAAATCTAGACAGAAGCATTCTCAGAAACTTGTTTGTGATGTCTGTCCTCAACTAACAGAGTTCAACCTTTCTTTTGATACAGCAATTTGGAAACACACTTTTTGTGGAATCTGCAAGTGGATATTTGTATAACTGTGATGATTTCGTAGGAAACGGGAATATCTTCATATAAAATCAAGACAGAAGCATTCTCAGAAACTTCTTTGCGATGTGTGTCCTCAACTAACAGAGTTCAACCTTTCTTTTCATACAGCAGTTTGGAAACACTCTTTTTTCAGAATCTGCAAGTGGATATTTGGATAACTGTGAAGATTTCGTTGGAAACGGGAGTTTCTTCATATAAAATCTAGACAGAAGCATTCTCAGAAACTTCTTTGTGATGTGTGGCCTCAACAAACAGAGTTCAACGTTTCTTTTAATAGAGCAGCTGGAAACACTCTTTCTTTGGAATCTCTAAGAGGATACTTGGATAGCTCTAACAATTTCGTTGGAAACGGGAATATCTTCATCTAAAATCTAGACAGAAGCACTCTCAGAAACAACTTTGTGACATCTGCATTCAAGTCACAGAGCTGAACATTCCCTTTCATAGAGCAGGATTGAAACACTCTTTCTGTACTCTCTGCAAGTGGACCTCTCAAGCGCTTTGAGGCCTAACGTGTAAAAGGAAATATCTTCCCATAAAATCTAGACAGAAGGATTCTCAGAAGCAAATTTGAGATGTGTGTCCTCAACTAACAGAGTTGAACCTTTCTTTTGATACAGCAGTTTGCAAACACTCTTTTTGTAGAATCGGCAAGTGGATATTTGGATAACTGTGAAGATTTCGTTGGAAACGGGAATATCTTCAAATAAAATCTAGACAGAAGCATTCTCAGAAACTTCTTTGTGATGTCTGTCCTCAACTAACAGAGTTCAACCTTTCTTTTCATACAGTAATTTGGAAACACTTTATTTGCAGAATATGCAAGTGGATATTTGGATAGCTGTGAAGATTTTGTTGCAAACGGGAATATCTTCATAGAAAATCTAGACAGAAGCATTCTCAGAAACTTCTTTGTGATGTGTGTCCTCAACTAACAGAGTTCAACCTTTCTTTTCATACAGCAATTTGGAAAAACATTTCTTGTAGAATATGCAAGTGGATATTTGGATTACTGTGAAGATTTCGTTGGAAACGGGAAAATCTTCATATAAAATCGAGACGGAAGGATTCTCAGAAACTTTTTCTGATGTGTGTCCTCAACTTACAAGGTTCAACATTTCTTTCGATAGAAGAGTTTGGAAACCCTCTTTTTGTAGAATCTCTAAGTGGATATTTGGATAGCTCTAACAATTTCGTTGGAAACGGGAATATCTTCATCTAAAATCTAGACAGAAGCACTCTCAGAAACAACTTTGTGATATCTGCATTCAAGTCACAGAGCTGAACATTCCCTTTCATAGTGCAGGTTTGAAACACTCTTTCTGCTCTATCTGCAGGTGGACATTTCAAGCGCCTTCAGGCCTATGGTGAAGAAGGAAATATCTTCCGATAAAATCCACACAGAGTCATTCTCAGAAACAAATTTGGGATGTGTGTCCTCAACTAACAGAGTTGAACCTCACTTTTGATACAGCAGTTTGGAAACACTCTTTTTGTAGAATCTGCAAGTGGATATTTGGATAACTGTGAAGATTTCGCTGGAAACGGGAATATCTTCATAGAAAATCTAGACAGAAGCATTCTCAGAAACTTCTTTGTGATGTGTGTCCTCAACTAACAGAGTTCAACCTTTCTTTTCATACAACAATTTGGAAAAACATTTCTTGTAGAATCTGCAAGTGGATATTTGGATTACTGTGAAGATTTCGTTGGAAACGGGAAAATCTTCATATAAAATCCAGACGGAAGGATTCTCAGAAACTTTTTCTGATGTGTGTCCTCAACTTACAAGGTTCATCCTTTCTTTTGATAGAAGAGTTTGGAAACCCTTTTTTTGTAGAATCTCTAAGTGGATATTTGGATAGCTCTAACGATTACGTAGGAAACGGGAATATCTTCATCTAAAATCTAGACAGAAGCACTCTCAGAAACAACTTTGTGATATCTGCATTCAAGTCACAGAGCTGAACATTCCCTTTCATAGAGCGGGATTGAAACACTCTTTCTGTACTCTCTGCAAGTGGATCTCTCAAGCGCTTTGAGGACTATGGTGAAAAAGGAAATATATTCCCTTAAAATCTAGACAGAAGGATTCTCAGAAGCAAATTTGAGATGTGTGTCCTCAAATAACAGAGTTGAACCTTTCCTTTCATACAGCAGTTTGCAAACACTCTTTTTGTGGAATCTGCAAGTGGATATTTGGATAACTGTGAAGATTTCGCTGGAAACGGGAATATCTTCAAATAAAATCTAGACAGAAGCATTCTCAGAAACTTCTTTGTGATGTGTGTCCTCAACTAACAGAGTTCAACCTTTCTTTTCATACAGTAATTTGGAAACCCTTTATTTGCAGAATATGCAAGTGGATATTTGGATAACTGTGAAGATTTCGTTGGAAACGGGAATATCTTCATAGAAAATCTAGACAGAAGCATTCTCAGAAACTTCTTTGTGATGTGTGTCCTCAACTAACAGAGTTCAACCTTTCTTTTCATACAGCAATTTGGAAACACTTTTTTTGTAGAATATGCAAGTAGATATTTGGATAACTGTGATGATTTCGTTGGAAACGGGAAAATCTTCATATAAAATCCAGATGGAAGGATTCTCAGAAACTTTTTCTGATGTGTGTCCTCAACTAACAGGGTTCAACTTTTCTTTTGGTAGAACAGTTTGGAACCCCTCTTTTTGTAGAATCTCTAAGTGGATATTTGGATAGCTCTAAAGATTACCTTGGAAAAGGGAATATCTTCATCTAAAATCTAGACAGAAGCAGTCTCGGAAACAACTTTGTGATATCTGCATTCAAGTCACAGAGCTGAACATTCTCTTTCATAGTGCAGGTTTAAAACACTCTTTCTGCACTATCTGCAAGTGGACATTTCAAGCGCGTTCAGTCCTATGGTGAAAAAGGAAACATCTTCTGATAAAATAAACACAGAATCATTCTCAGAAACAAATTTGGGATTTGTGTCCTCAACTAACAGAGTTGAACCTCACTTCTGACACAGCAGTTTGGAAACACTCTTTTTGTAGAATCTACAAGGGGATGTTTGGAGAACTGCGAAGATTTCGCTGAAAACGGGAATATCTTCATACAAAATCTAGACAGAAGCATTCTCAGAAACTTGTTTGTGATGTCTGTCCTCAACTAACAGAGTTCAACCTTTCTTTTGATACAGCAATTTGGAAACACACTTTTTGTGGAATCTGCAAGTGGATATTTGTATAACTGTGATGATTTCGTAGGAAACGGGAATATCTTCATATAAAATCAAGACAGAAGCATTCTCAGAAACTTCTTTGCGATGTGTGTCCTCAACTAACAGAGTTCAAACTTTCTTTTCATACAGCAGTTTGGAAACACTCTTTTTTCAGAATCTGCAAGTGGATATTTGGATAACTGTGAAGATTTCGTTGGAAACGGGAGTTTCTTCATATAAAATCTAGACAGAAGCATTCTCAGAAACTTCTTTGTGATGTGTGTCCTCAACAAACAGAGTTCAACGTTTCTTTTAATAGAGCAGCTGGAAACACTCTTTCTTTGGAATCTCTAAGAGGATACTTGGATAGCTCTAACAATTTCGTTGGAAACGGGAATATCTTCATCTAAAATCTAGACAGAAGCACTCTCAGAAACAACTTTGTGACATCTGCATTCAAGTCACAGAGCTGAACATTCCCTTTCATAGAGCAGGATTGAAACACTCTTTCTGTACTCTCTGCAAGTGGACCTCTCAAGCGCTTTGAGGCCTAACGTGTAAAAGGAAATATCTTCCCATAAAATCTAGACAGAAGGATTCTCAGAAGCAAATTTGAGATGTGTGCCCTCAAATAACAGAGTTGAACCTTTCTTTTGATACAGCAGTTTGCAAACACTCTTTTTGCAGAATCTGCAAGTGGATATTTGGAGAACTGCGAAGATTTCGCCGAAAACGGGAATATCTTCATACAAAATCTAGACAGAAGCATTCTCAGAAACTTCTTTGCGATGTGTGTCCTCAACTAACAGAGTTCAACCTTTCTTTTCATACAGCAGTTTGAAAACACTCTTTTTTCCGAATCTGCAAGTGGATATTTGGATAACTGTGAAGATTTCGTTGGAAACGGGAGTTTCTTCATATAAAATCTAGACAGAAGCATTCTCAGAAACTTCTTTGTGATGTGTGTCCTCAACAAACAGAGTTCAACGTTTCTTTTAATAGAGCAGCTGGAAACACTCTTTCTTTGGAATCTCTAAGAGGATACTTGGATAGCTCTAACAATTTATTTGGAAACGGGGATATCTTCATCTAAAATTTAGACAGAAGCACTCTCAGAAACAACTTTGTGACATCTGCATTCAAGTCACAGAGCTGAACATTCCCTTTCATAGAGCGGGATTGAAACACTCTTTCTGTACTCTCTGCAAGTGGACCTCTCAAGCGCTTTGAGGCCTATGGTGTAAAAGGAAATATCTTCCCATAAAATCTAGACAGAAGGATTCTCAGAAGCAAATTTGAGATGTGTGTCCTCAACTAACAGAGTTGAACCTTTCTTTTGATACAGTAGTTTGCAAACACTCTTTTTGTAGAATCGGCAAGTGGATATTTGGATAACTGTGAAGATTTCGTTGGAAACGGGAATATCTTCAAATAAAATCTAGACAGAAGCATTCTCAGAAACTTCTTTGTGATGTCTGTCCTCAACTAACAGAGTTCAACCTTTCTTTTCATACAGTAATTTGGAAACACTTTATTTGCAGAATATGCAAGTGGATATTTGGATAACTGTGAAGATTTTGTTGGAAACGGGAATATCTTCATAGAAAATCTAGACAGAAGCATTCTCAGAAACTTCTTTGTGATGTGTGTCCTCAACTAACAGAGTTCAACCTTTCTTTTCATACAGCAATTTGGAAAAACATTTCTTGGAGAATATGCAAGTGGATATTTGGATTACTGTGAAGATTTCGTTGGAAACGGGAAAATCTTCATATAAAATCCAGACGGAAGGATTCTCAGAAACTTTTTCTGATGTGTGTCCTCAACTTACAAGGTTCAACCTTTCTTTCGATAGAAGAGTTTGGAAACCCTCTTTTTGTAGAATCTCTAAGTGGATATTTGGATAGCTCTAACGATTACGTAGGAAACGGGAATATCTTCATGTAAAATCTAGACAGAAGCACTCTCAGAAACAACTTTGTGATATCTGCATTCAAGTCACAGAGTTGAACATTCCCTTTCATAGTGCAGGTTTGAAACACTCTTTCTGCTGTATCTGAAGGTGGACATTTCAAGCGCATTCAGGCCTATGGTGAAGAAGGAAATATCTTCCGATAAAATCTAGACAGAAGGATTCTCAGAAACTTCTTTGTGATGTGTGTCCTCAACTAACAGAGTTCAACCTTTCTTTTCATACAGCAATTTTGAAAAACATTTCTTGTAGAATCTGCAAGTGGATATTTAGATTACTGGGAAGATTTCGTTGGAAACGGGAAAATCTTCACAAAAAATCCAGACGGAAGGATTCTCAGAAACTTTTTCTGATGTGTGTCCTCAACTTACAAGGTTCAACCTTTCTTTTGATAGAAGAGTTTGGAAACCCTTTTTTTGTAGAATCTCTAAGTGGATATTTGGATAGCTCTAACGATTACGTAGGAAACGGGAATATCTTCATCTAAAATCTAGACAGAAGCACTCTCAGAAACAACTTTGTGATATCTGCATTCATGTCACAGAGCTGAACATTCCCTTTCATAGAGCGGGATTGAAACCCTCTTTCTGTACTCTCTGCAAGTGGACCTCTCAAGCGCTTTGAGGCCTATGGTGAAGAAGGATATATATTCCCTTAAAATCTAGACAGAAGGATTCTCAGAAGCAAATTTGAGATGTGTGTCCTCAAATAACAGAGTTGAACCTTTCTTTTCATACAGCAGTTTGCAAACACTCTTTTTGTGGAATCTGCAAGTGGATATTTGGATAACTGTGAAGATTTCGCTGGAAACGGGAATATCTTCAAATAAAACCTGGACAGAAGCATTCTCAGAAACTTCTTTGTGATGTGTGTCCTCAACTAACAGAGTTCAACCTTTCTTTTCATACAGTAATTTGGAAACACTTTATTTGCAGAATATGCAAGTGGATATTTGGATAACTGTGAAGATTTCGTTGGAAACGGGAATATCTTCATAGAAAATCTAGACAGAAGCATTCTCAGAAACTTCTTTGTGATGTGTGTCCTCAACTAACAGAGTTCAACCTTTCTTTTCATACAGCAATTTGAAAACACTTTTTTTGTAGAATATGCAAGTGGATATTTGGATAACTGTGATGATTTCGTTGGAAACGGGAAAATCTTCATATAAAATCCAGATGGAAGGATTCTCAGAAACTTTTTCTGATGTGTGTCCTCAACTAACAGGGTTCAACTTTTCTTTTGGTAGAACAGTTTGGAACCCCTCTTTTTGTAGAATCTCTAAGTGGGTATTTGGATAGCTCTAAAGATTACCTTGGAAAAGGGAATATCTTCATCTAAAATCTAGACAGAAGCAGTCTCGGAAACAACTTTGTGATATCTGCATTCAAGTCACAGAGCTGAACATTCTCTTTCATAGTGCAGGTTTGAAACACTCTTTCTGCACTATCTGCAAGTGGACATTTCAAGCGCGTTCAGTCCTATGGTGAAAAAGGAAACATCTTCTTATAAAATATACACAGAATCATTCTCAGAAGCAAATTTGGGATTTGTGTCCTCAACTAACAGAGTTGAACCTCACTTCTGACACAGCAGTTTGGAAACACTCTTTTTGTAGAATCTACAAGGGGATATTTGGAGAACTGCGAAGATTTCGCTGAAAACGGGAATATCTTCATACAAAATCTAGACAGAAGCATTCTCAGAAACTTCTTTGCGATGTGTGTCCTCAACTAACAGAGTTCAACCTTTCTTTTCATACAGCAGTTTGGAAACACTCTTTTTTCAGAATCTGCAAGTGGATATTTGGATAACTGTGAAGATTTCGTTGGAAACGGGAGTTTCTTCATATAAAATCTAGACAGAAGCATTCTCAGAAACTTCTTTGTGATGTGTGTCCTCAACAAACAGAGTTCAACGTTTCTTTTAATAGAGCAGCTGGAAACACTCTTTCTTTTGAATCTCTAAGTGGATACTTGGATAGCTCTAACAATTTATTTGGAAACGGGGATATCTTCATCTAAAATTTAGACAGAAGCACTCTCAGAAACAACTTTGTGACATCTGCATTCAAGTCACAGAGCTGAACATTCCCTTTCATAGAGCGGGATTGAAACACTCTTTCTGTACTCTCTGCAAGTGGACCTCTCAAGCGCTTTGAGGCCTAAGGTGTAAAAGGAAATATCTTCCCATAAAATCTAGACAGAAGGATTCTCAGAAGCAAATTTGAGATGTGTGTCCTCAACTAACAGAGTTGAACCTTTCTTTTGATACAGCAGTTTGCAAACACTCTTTTTGTAGAATCGGCAAGTGGATATTTGGATAACTGTGAAGATTTCGTTGGAAACGGGAATATCTTCAAATAAAATCTAGACAGAAGCATTCTCAGAAACTTCTTTGTGATGTCTGTCCTCAACTAACAGAGTTCAACCTTTCTTTTCATACAGTAATTTGGAAACACTTTATTTGCAGAATATGCAAGTGGATATTTGGATAACTGTGAAGATTTTGTTGGAAACGGGAATATCTTCATAGAAAATCTAGACAGAAGCATTCTCAGAAACTTCTTTGTGATGTGTGTCCTCAACTAACAGAGTTCAACCTTTCTTTTCATACAGCAATTTGGAAAAACATTTCTTGGAGAATATGCAAGTGGATATTTGGATTACTGTGAAGATTTCGTTGGAAACGGGAAAATCTTCATATAAAATCCAGACGGAAGGATTCTCAGAAACTTTTTCTGATGTGTGTCCTCAACTTACAAGGTTCAACCTTTCTTTCGATAGAAGAGTTTGGAAACCCTCTTTTTGTAGAATCTCTAAGTGGATATTTGGATAGCTCTAACGATTACGTAGGAAACGGGAATATCTTCATGTAAAATCTAGACAGAAGCACTCTCAGAAACAACTTTGTGATATCTGCATTCATGTCACAGAGTTGAACATTCCCTTTCATAGTGCAGGTTTGAAACACTCTTTCTGCTCTATCTGCAGGTGGACATTTCAAGCGCATTCAGGCCTATGGTGAAGAAGGAAATATCTTCCGATAAAATCTAGACAGAAGGATTCTCAGAAACTTCTTTGTGATGTGTGTCCTCAACTAACAGAGTTCAACCTTTCTTTTCATACAGCAATTTTGAAAAACATTTCTTGTAGAATCTGCAAGTGGATATTTAGATTACTGGGAAGATTTCGTTGGAAACGGGAAAATCTTCACAAAAAATCCAGACGGAAGGGTTCTCAGAAACTTTTTCTGATGTGTGTCCTCAACTTACAAGGTTCAACCTTTCTTTTGATAGAAGAGTTTGGAAACCCTTTTTTTGTAGAATCTCTAAGTGGATATTTGGATAGCTCTAACGATTACGTAGGAAACGGGAATATCTTCATCTAAAATCTAGACAGAAGCACTCTCAGAAACAACTTTGTGATATCTGCGTTCATGTCACAGAGCTGAACATTCCCTTTCATAGAGCGGGATTGAAACCCTCTTTCTGTACTCTCTGCAAGTGGACCCCTCAAGCGCTTTGAGGCCTATTGTGAAGAAGGAAATATATTCCCTTAAAATCTAGACAGAAGGATTCTCAGAAGCAAATTTGAGATGTGTGTCCTCAAATAACAGAGTTGAACCTTTCTTTTCATACAGCAGTTTGCAAACACTCTTTTTGTGGAATCTGCAAGTGCATATTTGGATAACTGTGAAGATTTCGCTGGAAACGGGAATATCTTCAAATAAAATCTGGACAGAAGCATTCTCAGAAACTTCTTTGTGATGTGTGTTCTCAACTAACAGAGTTCAACCTTTCTCTTCATACAGTAATTTGGAAACACTTTATTTGCAGAATATGCAAGTGGATATTTGGATAACTGTGAAGATTTCGTTGGAAACGGGAATATCTTCATAGAAAATCTAGACAGAAGCATTCTCAGAAACTTCTTTGTGATGTGTGTCCTCAACTAACAGAGTTCAACCTTTCTTTTCATACAGCAATTTGGAAACACTTTTTTTGTAGAATATGCAAGTGGATATTTGGATAACTGTGATGATTTCGTTGGAAACGGGAAAATCTTCATATAAAATCCAGATGGAAGGATTCTCAGAAACTTTTTCTGATGTGTGTCCTCAACTAACAGGGTTCAACTTTTCTTTTGGTAGAACAGTTTGGAACCCCTCTTTTTGTAGAATCTCTAAGTGGATATTTGGATAGCTCTAAAGATTACCTTGGAAAAGGGAATATCTTCATCTAAAATCTAGACAGAAGCAGTCTCGGAAACAACTTTGTGATATCTGCATTCAAGTCACAGAGCTGAACATTCTCTTTCATAGTGCAGGTTTGAAACACTCTTTCTGCACTATCTGCAAGTGGACATTTCAAGCGCGTTCAGTCCTATGGTGAAAAAGGAAACATCTTCTGATAAAATATACACAGAATCATTCTCAGAAACAAACTTGGGATTTGTGTCCTCAACTAACAGAGTTGAACCTCACTTCTGACACAGCAGTTTGGAAACACTCTTTTTGTAGAATCTACAAGGGGATATTTGGAGAACTGCGAAGATTTCGCTGAAAACGGGAATATCTTCATACAAAATCTAGACAGAAGCATTCTCAGAAACTTGTTTGTGATGTCTGTCCTCAACTAACAGAGTTCAACCTTTCTTTTCATACAGCAATTTGGAAACACACTTTTTGTGGAATCTGCAAGTGGATATTTGTATAACTGTGAAGATTTCGTTGGAAACGGGAATATCTTCATATAAAATCAAGACAGAAGCATTCTCAGAAACTTCTTTGCGATGTGTGTCCTCAACTAACAGAGTTCAACCTTTCTTTTCATACAGCAGTTTGGAAACACTCTTTTTTCAGAATCTGCAAGTGGATATTTGGATAACTGTGAAGATTTCGTTGGAAACGGGAAAATCTTCATATAAAATCCAGACGCAAGGATTCTCAGAAACTTTTTCTGATGTGTGTCCTCAACTTACAAGGTTCAACCTTTCTTTTGATAGAAGAGTTTGGAAACCCTCTTTTTGTAGAATCTCTAAGTGGATATTTGGATAGCTCTAACGATTACGTAGGAAACGGGAATATCTTCATCTAAAATCTAGACAGAAGCACTCTCAGAAACAACTTTGTGATATCTGCATTCAAGTCACAGAGCTGAACATTACCTTTCATAGAGCGGGATTGAAACACTCTTTCTGTATTCTCTGCATGTGGACATCTCAAGCGCTTTGAGGCCCATGGTGAAAAAGGAAATATCTTCCCATAAAATCTAGACAGAAGAATTCTCAGAAGCAAATTTGAGATGTGTGCCCTCAAATAACAGAGTTGAACCTTTCTTTTGATACAGCAGTTTGCAAACACTCTTTTTGCAGAATCTGCAAGTGGATATTTGGATAACTGTGAAGATTTCGCTGGAAACGGGAATATCTTCATAGAAAATCTAGACAGAAGCATTGTCAGAAACTTCTTTGTGATATGTGTCCTCAACTAACAGAGTTCAACCTTTCTTTTCATACAGCAATTTGGAAACACTTTTTTTCTAGAATATGCAAGTGGATATTTGGAAAACTGTGATGATTTCGTTGGAAACGGGAAAATCTTCATATAAAATCCAGATGGAAGGATTCTGAGAAACTTTTTATGATGTGTGTCTTTACCTAACAGGGTTCAACTTTTCTTTTGGTAGAACAGTTTGGAAACCCTCTTTTTGTAGAATCTCTAAGTGGATATTTGGATAGCTCTAATGATTACCTTGGAAAAGGGAATATCTTCATCTAAAATCTAGACAGAAGCAGTCTCGGAAACAACTTAGTGATATCTGCATTCAAGTGACAGAGCTGAACATTCTCTTTCATAGTGCAGGTTTGAAACACTCTTTCTGCACTATCTGCAAGTGGACATTTCAAGTGCGTTCAGTCCTATGGTGAAAAAGGAAACATCTTCTGAGAAAATATACACAGAATCATTCTCAGAAACAAATTTGGGATGTGCGTCCTCAATTAACGGAGTTGAACCTCACTTTTGACACAGCAGTTTGGAAACACTCTTTTTGTAGAATCTACAAGGGGATATTTGGAGAACTGCGAAAATTTCGCTGAAAACGGGAATATCTTCATACAAAATCTAGACAGAAGCATTCTCAGAAACATGTTTGTGATGTCTCTCCTGAACTAACAGGGTTCAACTTTTCTTTTGATACAGCAATTTGGAAACACACTTTTTGTAGAATCGGCAAGTGGATATTTGGATAACTGTGAAGATTTCGCTGGAAACGGGAAAATCTTCATATAAAATCCAGACGGAAGGATTCTCAGAAACTTTCTCTGATGTGTGTCCTCAACTTACAAGGTTCAACCTTTCTTTTGATAGAAAAGTTTGGAAACCCTCTTTTTGTAGAATCTCTAAGTGGATATTTGGATAGCTCTAACGATTACGTAGGAAACGGGAATATCTTCATCTAAAATCTAGACAGAAGCACTCTCAGAAACAACTTTGTGATATCTGCATTCAAGTCACTGAGTTGAACATTCCCTTTCATAGTGCAGGTTTGAAACACTCTTTCTGCTCTATCTGCAGGTGGACATTTCAAGCGCATTCAGGCCTATGGTGAAGAAGGAAATATCTTCCGATAAAATCTAGACAGAAGGATTCTCAGAAACTTCTTTGTGATGTGTGTCCTCAACTAACAGAGTTCAACCTTTCTTTTCATACAGCAATTTGGAAAAACATTTCTTGTAGAATCTGCAAGTGGATATTTGGATTACTGTGAAGATTTCGTTGGAAACGGGAAAATCTTCACAAAAAATCCAGACGGAAGGATTCTCAGAAACTTTTTCTGATATGTGTCCTCAACTTACAAGGTTCAACCTTTCTTTTGATAGAAGAGTTTGGAAACCCTCTTTTTGTAGAATCTCTAAGTGGATATTTGGATAGCTCTAACGATTACGTAGGAAACGGGAATATCTTCATCTAAAATCTAGACAGAAGCACTCTCAGAAACAACTTTGTGATATCTGCATTCATGTCACAGAGCTGAACATTCCCTTTCATAGAGCGGGATTGAAACACTCTTTCTGTACTCTCTGCAAGTGGACATCTCAAGCGCTTTGAAGCCTATGGAGAAAAAGGAAATATATTCCCTTAAAATCTAGACAGAAGGATTCTCAGCAGCAAATTTGAGATGTGTGTCCTCAAATAACAGAGTTGAACCTTTCTTTTCATACAGCAGTTTGCAAACACTCTTTTTGTGGAATCTGCAAGTGGATATTTGGATAACTGTGAAGATTTCGCTGGAAACGGGAATATCTTCAAATAAAATCTAGACAGAAGCATTCTCAGAAACTTCTTTGTGATGTGTGTCCTCAACTAACAGAGTTCAACCTTTCTTTTCATACAGTAATTTGGAAACACTTTATTTGCAGTATATGCAAGTGGATATTTGGATAACTGTGAAGATTTCGTTGGAAACGGGAATATCTTCATAGAAAATCTAGACAGAAGCATTCTCAGAAACTTCTTTGTGATGTGTGTCCTCAACTAACAGAGTTCAACCTTTCTTTTCATACAGCAATTTGGAAACACTTTTTTTGTAGAATATGCAAGTGGATATTTGGATAACTGTGATGATTTCGTTGGAAACGGGAAAATCTTCATATAAAATCCAGATGGAAGGATTCTCAGAAACTTTTTCTGATGTGTGTCCTCAACTAACAGGGTTCAACTTTTCTTTTGGTAGAACAGTTTGGAACCCCTCTTTTTGTAGAATCTCTAAGTGGATATTTGGATAGCTCTAAAGATTACCTTGGAAAAGGGAATATCTTCATCTAAAATCTAGACAGAAGCAGTCTCGGAAACAACTTTGTGATATCTGCATTCAAGTCACAGAGCTGAACATTCTCTTTCATAGTGCAGGTTTGAAACACTCTTTCTGCACTATCTGCAAGTGGACATTTCAAGCGCGTTCAGTCCTATGGTGAAAAAGGAAACATCTTCTTATAAAATATACACAGAATCATTCTCAGAAGCAAATTTGGGATTTGTGTCCTCAACTAACAGAGTTGAACCTCACTTCTGACACAGCAGTTTGGAAACACTCTTTTTGTAGAATCTACAAGGGGATATTTGGAGAACTGCGAAGATTTCGCTGAAAACGGGAATATCTTCATACAAAATCTAGACAGAAGCATTCTCAGAAACTTCTTTGCGATGTGTGTCCTCAACTAACAGAGTTCAACCTTTCTTTTCATACAGCAGTTTGGAAACACTCTTCTTTCAGAATCTGCAAGTGGATATTTGGATAACTGTGAAGATTTCGTTGGAAACGGGAGTTTCTTCATATAAAATCTAGACAGAAGCATTCTCAGAAACTTCTTTGTGATGTGTGTCCTCAACAAACAGAGTTCAACGTTTCTTTTAATAGAGCAGCTGGAAACACTCTTTCTTTGGAATCTCTAAGAGGATACTTGGATAGCTCTAACAATTTCGTTGGAAACGGGAATATCTTCATCTAAAATCTAGACAGAAGCACTCTCAGAAACAACTTTGTGACATCTGCATTCAAGTCACAGAGCTGAACATTCCCTTTCATAGAGCGGGATTGAAACACTCTTTCTGTACTCTCTGCAAGTGGACCTTTCAAGCGCTTTGAGGCCTATGGTGTAAAAGGAAATATCTTCCCATAAAATCTAGACAGAAGGATTCTCAGAAGCAAATTTGAGATGTGTGTCCTCAACTAACAGAGTTGAACCTTTCTTTTGATACAGCAGTTTGCAAACACTCTTTTTGTAGAATCGGCAAGTGGATATTTGGATAACTGTGAAGATTTCGTTGGAAACGGGAATATCTTCAAATAAAATCTAGACAGAAGCATTCTCAGAAACTTCTTTGTGATGTCTGTCCTCAACTAACAGAGTTCAACCTTTCTTTTCATACAGTAATTTGGAAACACTTTATTTGCAGAATATGCAAGTGGATATTTGGATAACTGTGAAGATTTTGTTGGAAACGGGAATATCTTCATAGAAAATCTAGACAGAAGCATTCTCAGAAACTTCTTTGTGATGTGTGTCCTCAACTCACAGAGTTCAACCTTTCTTTTCATACAGCAAGTTGGAAAAACATTTCTTGTAGAATATGCAAGTGGATATTTGGATTACTGTGAAGATTTGGTTGGAAACGGGAAAGTCTTCATATAAAATCCAGACGGAAGGATTCTCAGAAACTTTTTCTGATGTGTGTCCTCAACTTACAAGGTTCAACCTTTCTTTCGATAGAAGAGTTTGGAAACCCTCTTTTTGTAGAATCTCTAAGTGGATATTTGGATAGCTCTAACGATTACGTAGGAAACGGGAATATCTTCATCTAAAATCTAGACAGAAGCACTCTCAGAAACAACTCTGTGATATCTGCATTCAAGTCACAGAGCTGAACATTCCCTTTCATAGTGCAGGTTTGAAACACTCTTTCTGCTCTATCTTCAGGTGGACATTTCAAGCGCTTTCAGGCCTATGGTGAAGAAGGAAATATCTTCCGATAAAATCTACACAGAGTCATTCTCAGAAACAAATTTGGGATGTGTGTCCTCAACTAACAGAGTTGAAACTCACTTTTGATACAGCAGTTTGGAAACACTCTTTTTGTAGAATCTGCAAGTGGATATTTGGATAACTGTGAAGATTTCGCTGGAAACGGGATTATCTTCCGATAAAATCTAGACAGAAGCATTCTCAGAAACTTCTTTGTGATGTGTGTCCTCAACTAACAGAGTTCAACCTTTCTTTTCATACAGCAAGTTGGAAAAACATTTCTTGTAGAATCTTCAAGTGGATATTTGGATTACTGTGAAGATTTCGTTGGAAACGGGAAAATCTTCATATAAAATCCAGACGGAAGGATTCTCAGAAACTTTTTCTGATGTGTGTCCTCAACTTACAAGGTTCAACCTTTCTTTTGATAGAAGAGTTTGGAAACCCTCTTTTTGTAGAATCTCTAAGTGGATATTTGGATAGCTCTAACGATTACGTAGGAAACGGGAATATCTTCATCTAAAATCTAGACAGAAGCACTCTCAGAAACAACTTTGTGATATCTGCATTCATGTCACAGAGCTGAACATTCCCTTTCATAGAGCGGGATTGAAGCACTCTTTCTGTACTCTCTGCAAGTGGACCTCTCAAGCGCTTTGAGGCCTACGGTGAAAAAGGAAATATATTCCCTTAAAATCTAGACAGAAGGATTCTCAGAAGCAAATTTGAGATGTGTGTCCTCAACTAACAGAGTTGAACCTTTCTTTTGATACAGCAGTTTGCAAACACTCTTTTTGTGGAATCTGCAAGTGGATATTTGGATAACTGTGAAGATTTCTCTGGAAACGGGAATATCTTCAAATAAAATCTAGACAGAAGCATTCTCAGAAACTTCTTTGTGATGTGTGTCCTCAGCTAACAGAGTTCAACCTTTCTTTTCATACAGTAATTTGGAAACACTTTATTTGCAGAATATGCAAGTGGATATTTGGATAACTGTGAAGATTTCGTTGGAAACGGGAATATCTTCATAGAAAATCTAGACAGAAGCATTCTCAGAAACTTCTTTGTGATGTGTGTCCTCAACTAACAGAGTTCAACCTTTCTTTTTATACAGCAATTTGGAAACACTTTTTTTCTAGAATATGCAAGTGGATATTTGGAAAACTGTGATGATTTCGTTGGAAACGGGAAAATCTTCATATAAAATCCAGATGGAAGGATTCTCAGAAACTTTTTCTGATGTGTGTCCTCAACTAACAGGGTTCAACTTTTCTTTTGGTAGAACAGTTTGGAACCCCTCTTTTTGTAGAATCTCTAAGTGGATATTTGGATAGCTCTAAAGATTACCTTGGAAAAGGGAATATCTTCATCTAAAATCTAGACAGAAGCAGTCTCGGAAACAACTTTGTGATATCTGCATTCAAGTCACAGAGCTGAACATTCTCTTTCATAGTGCAGGTTTGAAACACTCTTTCTGCACTATCTGCAAGTGGACATTTCAAGCGCGTTCAGTCCTATGGTGAAAAAGGAAACATCTTCTGATAAAATATACACAGAATCATTCTCAGAAACAAATTTGGGATTTGTGTCCTCAACTAACAGAGTTAAACCTCACTTCTGACACAGCAGTTTGGAAACACTCTTTTTGTAGAATCTACAAGGGGATATATGGAGAACTGCGAAGATTTCGCTGAAAACGGGAATATCTTCATACAAAATCTAGACAGAAGCATTCTCAGAAACTTGTTTGTGATGTCTGTCCTCAACTAACAGAGTTCAACCTTTCTTTTGATACAGCAATTTTGAAACACACTTTTTGTGGAATCTGCAAGTGGTTATTTGTATAACTGTGAAGATTTCGTAGGAAACGGGAATATCTTCATATAAAATCAAGACAGAAGCATTCTCAGAAACTTCTTAGCGATGTGAGTCCTCAACAAACAGAGTTCAACCTTTCTTTTCATACAGCAGTTTTTTCAGAATCTGCAAGTGGATATTTGGATAACTGTGAAGATTTCGTTGGAAACGGGAGTTTCTTCATATAAAATCTAGACAGAAGCATTCTCAGAAACTTCTTTGTGATGTGTGTCCTCAACAAACAGAGTTCAACGTTTCTTTTAATAGAGCAGCTGGAAACACTCTTTCTTTGGAATCTCTAAGAGGATACTTGGATAGCTCTAACAATTTCGTTGGAAAAGGGAATATCTTCATCTAAAATCTAGACAGAAGCACTCTCAGAAACAACTTTGTGACATCTGCATTCAAGTCACAGAGCTGAACATTCCCTTTCATAGAGCGGGATTGAAACACTCTTTCTGTACTCTCTGCAAGTGGACCTCTCAAGCGCTTTGAGGCCTATGGTGTAAAAGGAAATATCTTCCCATAAAATCTAGACAGAAGGATTCTCAGAAGCAAATTTGAGATGTGTGTCCTCAACTAACGGGGTTGAACCTTTCTTTTGATACAGCAGTTTGCAAACACTCTTTTTGTAGAATCGGCAAGTGGATATTTGGATAACTGTGAAGATTTCGTTGGAAACGGGAATATCTTCAAATAAAATCTAGACAGAAGCATTCTCAGAAACTTCTTTGTGATGTCTGTCCTCAACTAACAGAGTTCAACCTTTCTTTTCATACAGTAGTTTGGAAACACTTTATTTGCAGAATATGCAAGTGGATATTTGGATAACTGTGAAGATTTCGTTGGAAACGGGAATATCTTCATAGAAAATCTAGACAGAAGCATTCTCAGAAACTTCTTTGTGATGTGTGTCCTCAACTAACAGAGTTCAACCTTTCTTTTCATACAGCAATTTGGAAAAACATTTCTTGTAGAATATGCAAGTGGATATTTGGATTACTGTGAAGATTTCGTTGGAAACGGGAAAATCTTCATATAAAATCCAGACGGAAGGATTCTCAGAAACTTTTTCTGATGTGTGTCCTCAACTTACAAGGTTCAACCTTTCTTTTGATAGAAGAGTTTGGAAACCCTCTTTTTGTAGAATCTCTAAGTGGATATTTGGATAGCTCTTACGATTACGTAGGAAACGGGAATATCTTCATCTAAAATCTAGACAGAAGCACTCTCAGAAACAACTTTGTGATATCTGCATTCAAGTCACAGAGCTGAACATTCCCTTTCATAGTGCAGGTTTGAAACACTCTTTCTGCTCTATCTGCAGGTGGACATTTCAAGCGCATTCAGGCCTATGGTGAAGAAGGAAATATCTTCCGATAAAATCTAGACAGAAGGATTCTCAGAAACTTCTTTGTAATGTGTGTCCTCAACTAACAGAGTTCACCCTTTCTTTTCATACAGCAATTTTGAAAAACATTTCTTGTAGAATCTGCAAGTGGATATTTAGATTACTGTGAAGATTTCGTTGGAAACGGGAAAATCTTCACAAAAAATCCAGACGGAAGGATTCTCAGAAACTTTTTCTGATGTGTGTCCTCAACTTACAAGGTTCAACCTTTCTTTTGATAGAAGAGTTTGGAAACCCTTTTTTTGTAGAATCTCTAAGTGGATATTTGGATAGCTCTAACGATTACGTAGGAAACGGGAATATCTTCATCTAAAATCTAGACAGAAGCACGCTCAGAAACAACTTTGTGATATCTGCATTCATGTCACAGAGCTGAACATTCCCTTTCATAGAGCGGGATTGAAACACTCTTTCTGTACTCTCTGCAAGTGGACCTCTCAAGCGCTTTGAGGCCTATGGTGAAAAAGGAAATATATTCCCTTAAATTCTAGACAGAAGGATTCTCAGAAGCAAATTTGAGATGTGTGTCCTCAAATAACAGAGTTGAACCTTTCTTTTCATACAGCAGTTTGCAAACACTCTTTTTGTGGAATCTGCAAGTGGATATTTGGATAACTGTGAAGATTTCGTTGGAAACGGGAATATCTTCTTAGAAAATCTAGACAGAAGCATTCTCAGAAACTTCTTTGTGATGTGTGTCCTCAACTAACAGAGTTCAACCTTTCTTTTCATACAGCAATTTGGAAACACTTTTTTTGTAGAATATGCAAGTGGATATTTGGATAACTGTGATGATTTCGTTGGAAACGGGAAAATCTTCATATAAAATCCAGATGGAAGGATTCTCAGAAACTTTTTCTGATGTGTGTCCTCAACTAACAGGGTTCAACTTTTCTTTTGGTAGAACAGTTTGGAACCCCTCTTTTTGTAGAATCTCTAAGTGGATATTTGGATAGCTCTAAAGATTACCTTGGAAAAGGGAATATCTTCATCTAAAATCTAGACAGAAGCAGTCTCGGAAACAACTTTGTGATATCTGCATTCAAGTCACAGAGCTGAACATTCTCTTTCATAGTGCAGGTTTGAAACACTCTTTCTGCACTATCTGCAAGTGGACATTTCAAGCGCGTTCAGTCCTATGGTGAAAAAGGAAACATCTTCTGATAAAATATACACAGAATCATTCTCAGAAACAAATTTGGGATTTGTGTCCTCAACTAACAGAGTTGAACCTCACTTCTGACACAGCAGTTTGGAAACACTTTTTTTGTAGAATCTACATGGGGATGTTTGGAGAACTGCGAAGAGTTCGCTGAAAACGGGAATATCTTCATACAAAATCTAGACAGAAGCATTCTCAGAAACTTGTTTGTGATGTCTGTCCTCAACTAACAGAGTTCAACCTTTCTTTTGATACAGCAATTTTGAAACACACTTTTTGTGGAATCTGCAAGTGGATATTTGTATAACTGTGAAGATTTCATTGGAAACGGGAATATCTTCATATAAAATCAAGACAGAAGCATTCTCAGAAACTTCTTTGCGATGTGTGTCCTCAACTAACAGAGTTCAACCTTTCTTTTCATACAGCAGTTTTTTCAGAATCTGCATGTGGATATTTGGATAACTGTGAGGATTTCGTTGGAAACGGGAGTTTCTTCATTTAAAATCTAGACAGAAGCATTCTCAGAATCTTCTTTGTGATGTGTGTCCTCAACAAACAGAGTTCAACGTTTCTTTTAATAGAGCAGCTGGAAACACTCTTTCTTTGGAATCTCTAAGTGGATACTTGGATAGCTCTAACAATTTCGTTGGAAACGGGAATATCTTCATCTAAAATTTAGACAGAAGCACTCTCAGAAACAACTTTGTGACATCTGCATTCAAGTCACAGAGCTGAACATTCCCTTTCATAGAGCGGGATTGAAACACTCTTTCTGTACTCTCTGCAAGTGGACCTCTCAAGCGCTTTGAGGCCTATGGTGTAAAAGGAAATATCTTCCCATAAAATCTAGACAGAAGGATTCTCAGAAGCAAATTTGAGATGTGTGTCCTCAACTGAGTTGAACCTTTCTTTTGATACAGCAGTTTGCAAACACTCTTTTTGTAGAATCGGCAAGTGGATATTTGGATAACTGTGAAGATTTCGCTGGAAACGGGAATATCTTCAAATAAAATCTAGACAGAAGTATTCTCAGAAACTTCTTTGTGATGTCTGTCCTCAACTAACAGAGTTCAACCTTTCTTTTCATACAGTAATTTGGAAACACTTTATTTGCAGAATATGCAAGTGGATATTTGGATAACTGTGAAGATTTCGTTGGAAACGGGAATATCTTCATAGAAAATCTAGACAGAAGCATTCTCAGAAACTTCTTTGTGATGTGTGTCCTCAACTAACAGAGTTCAACCTTTCTTTTCATACAGCAATTTGGAAAAACATTTCTTGAAGAATATGCAAGTGGATATTTGGATTACTGTGAAGATTTCGTTGGAAACGGGAAAATCTTCATATAAAATCCAGACGGAAGGATTCTCAGAAACTTTTTCTGATGTGTGTCCTCAACTTACAAGGTTCAACCTTTCTTTTGATAGAAGAGTTTGGAAACCCTCTTTTTGTAGAATCTCTAAGTGGATATTTGGATAGCTCTAACGATTACGTAGGAAACGGGAATATCTTCATCTAAAATCTAGACAGAAGCACTCTCAGAAACAACTTTGTGATATCTGCATTCAAGTCACAGAGCTGAACATTCCCTTTCATAGTGCAGGTTTGAAACACTCTTTCTGCTCTATCTGCAGGTGGACATTTCAAGCGCTTTCAGGCCTATGGTGAAGAAGGAAATATCTTCCGATAAAATCTACACAGAATCATTCTCAGAAACAAATTTGGGATGTGTGTCCTCAACTAACAGAGTTGAACCTCACTTTTGATACAGCAGTTTGGAAACACTCTTTTTGTAGAATCTGCAAGTGGATATTTGGATAACTGTGAAGATTTCGCTGGAAACGGGAATATCTTCATATAAAATCTAGACAGAAGCATTCTCAGAAACTTCTTTGTGATGTGTGTCCTCAACTAACAGAGTTCAACCTTTCTTTTCATACAGTAATTTGGAAAAACATTTCTTGAAGAATATGCAAGTGGATATTTGGATTACTGTGAAGATTTCGTTGGAAACGGGAAAATCTTCATATAAAATCCAGACGCAAGGATTCTCAGAAACTTTTTCTGATGTGTGTCCTCAACTTACAAGGTTCAACCTTTCTTTTGATAGAAGAGTTTGGAAACCCTCTTTTTGTAGAATCTCTAAGTGGATATTTGGATAGCTCTAACGATTACGTAGGAAACGGGAATATCTTCATCTAAAATCTAGACAGAAGCACTCTCAGAAACAACTTTGTGATATCTGCATTCAAGTCACAGAGTTGAACATTCCCTTTCATAGTGCAGGTTTGAAACACTCTTTCTGCTCTATCTGCAGGTGGACATTTCAAGCGCATTCAGGCCTATGGTGAAGAAGGAAATATCTTCCGATAAAATCTAGACAGAAGGATTCTCAGAAACTTCTTTGTGATGTGTGTCCTCAACTAACAGAGTTCAACCTTTCTTTTCATACAGCAATTTTGAAAAACATTTCTTGTAGAATCTGCAAGTGGATATTTAGATTACTGTGAAGATTTCGTTGGAAACGGGAAAATCTTCACAAAAAATCCAGACGGAAGGATTCTCAGAAACTTTTTCTGATGTGTGTCCTCAACT
This sequence comes from Gorilla gorilla gorilla, assembly GCF_029281585.2. Lineage (NCBI taxonomy): Eukaryota > Metazoa > Chordata > Mammalia > Primates > Hominidae > Gorilla > Gorilla gorilla. The sequence goes on along the minus strand of NC_073241.2, from coordinate 34,437,223 downwards.
TACAAGGTTCAACCTTTCTTTTGATAGAAGAGTTTGGAAACCCTTTTTTTGTAGAATCTCTAAGTGGATATTTGGATAGCTCTAACGATTACGTAGGAAACGGGAATATCTTCATCTAAAATCTAGACAGAAGCACTCTCAGAAACAACTTTGTGATATCTGCATTCATGTCACAGAGCTGAACATTCCCTTTCATAGAGCGGGATTGAAACACTCTTTCTGTACTCTCTGCAAGTGGACCTCTCAAGCGCTTTGAGGCCTATGGTGAAAAAGGAAATATATTCCCTTAAAATCTAGACAGAAGGATTCTCAGAAGCAAATTTGAGATGTGTGTCCTCAAATAACAGAGTTGAACCTTTCTTTTCATACAGCAGTTTGCAAACACTCTTTTTGTGGAATCTGCAAGTGGATATTTGGATAACTGTGAAGATTTCGCTGGAAACGGGAATATCTTCAAATAAAATCTAGACAGAAGCATTCTCAGAAACTTCTTTGTGATGTGTGTCCTCAACTAACAGAGTTCAACCTTTCTTTTCATACAGTAATTTGGAAACACTTTATTTGCAGAATATGCAAGTGGATATTTGGATAACTGTGAAGATTTCGTTGGAAATGGGAATATCTTCATAGAAAATCTAGACAGAAGCATTCTCAGAAACTTCTTTGTGATGTGTGTCCTCAACTAACAGAGTTCAACCTTTCTTTTCATACAGCAATTTGGAAACACTTTTTTTGTAGAATATGCAAGTGGATATTTGGATAACTGTGATGATTTCGTTGGAAACGGGAAAATCTTCATATAAAATCCAGATGGAAGGATTCTCAGAGACTTTTTCTGATGTGTGTCCTCAACTAACAGGGTTCAACTTTTCTTTTGGTAGAACAGTTTGGAACCCCTCTTTTTGTAGAATCTCTAAGTGGATATTTGGATAGCTCTAAAGATTACCTTGGAAAAGGGAATATCTTCATCTAAAATCTAGACAGAAGCAGTCTCGGAAACAACTTTGTGATATCTGCATTCAAGTCACAGAGCTGAACATTCTCTTTCATAGTGCAGGTTTGAAACACTCTTTCTGCACTATCTGCAAGTGGACATTTCAAGCGCGTTCAGTCCTATGGTGAAAAAGGAAACATCCTCTTTTGAAATATACACAGAATGATTCTCAGAAACAAATTTGGGATTTGTGTCCTCAACTAACAGAGTTGAACCTCACTTCTGACACAGCAGTTTGGAAACACTCTTTTTGTAGAATCTACAAGGGGATATTTGGAGAACTGCGAAGATTTCGCTGAAAACGGGAATATCTTCATACAAAATCTAGACAGAAGCATTCTCAGAAACTTGTTTGTGATGTCTGTCCTCAACTAACAGAGTTCAACCTTTCTTTTGATACAGCAATTTGGAAACACACTTTTTGTGGAATCTGCAAGTGGTTATTTGTATAACTGTGAAGATTTCGTAGGAAACGGGAATATCTTCATATAAAATCAAGACAGAAGCATTCTCAGAAACTTCTTAGCGATGTGAGTCCTCAACAAACAGAGTTCAACCTTTCTTTTCATACAGCAGTTTTTTCAGAATCTGCAAGTGGATATTTGGATAACTGTGAAGATTTCGTTGGAAACGGGAGTTTCTTCATATAAAATCTAGACAGAAGCATTCTCAGAAACTTCTTTGTGATGTGTGTCCTCAACAAACAGAGTTCAACGTTTCTTTTAATAGAGCAGCTGGAAACACTCTTTCTTTGGAATCTCTTAGAGGATACTTGGATAGCTCTAACAATTTCGTTGGAAAAGGGAATATCTTCATCTAAAATCTAGACAGAAGCACTCTCAGAAAAAACTTTGTGACATCTGCATTCAAGTCACAGAGCTGAACATTCCCTTTCATAGAGCGGGATTGAAACACTCTTTCTGTACTCTCTGCAAGTGGACCTCTCAAGCGCTTTGAGGCCTATGGTGTAAAAGGAAATATCTTCCCATAAAATCTAGACAGAAGGATTCTCAGAAGCAAATTTGAGATGTGTGTCCTCAACTAACAGAGTTGAACCTTTCTTTTGATACAGCAGTTTGCAAACACTCTTTTTGTAGAATCGGCAAGTGGATATTTGGATAACTGTGAAGATTTCGTTGGAAACGGGAATATCTTCAAATAAAATCTAGACAGAAGCATTCTCAGAAACTTCTTTGTGATGTCTGTCCTCAACTAACAGAGTTCAACCTTTCTTTTCATACAGTAATTTGGAAACACTTTATTTGCAGAATATGCAAGTGGATATTTGGATAACTGTGAAGATTTCGTTGGAAACGGGAATATCTTCATAGAAAATCTAGACAGAAGCATTCTCAGAAACTTCTTTGTGATGTGTGTCCTCAACTAACAGAGTTCAACCTTTCTTTTCATACAGCAATTTGGAAAAACATTTCTTGTAGAATATGCAAGTGGATATTTGGATTACTGTGAAGATTTCGTTGGAAACGGGAAAATCTTCATATAAAATCCAGACGGAAGGATTCTCAGAAACTTTTTCTGATGTGTGTCCTCAACTTACAAGGTTCAACCTTTCTTTTGATAGAAGAGTTTGGAAACCCTCTTTTTGTAGAATCTCTAAGTGGATATTTGGATAGCTCTTACGATTACGTAGGAAACGGGAATATCTTCATCTAAAATCTAGACAGAAGCACTCTCAGAAACAACTTTGTGATATCTGCATTCAAGTCACAGAGCTGAACATTCCCTTTCATAGTGCAGGTTTGAAACACTCTTTCTGCTCTATCTGCAGGTGTACATTTCAAGCGCATTCAGGCCTATGGTGAAGAAGGAAATATCTTCCGATAAAATCTAGACAGAAGGATTCTCAGAAACTTCTTTGTAATGTGTGTCCTCAACTAACAGAGTTCAACCTTTCTTTTCATACAGCAATTTTGAAAAACATTTCTTGTAGAATCTGCAAGTGGATATTTAGATTACTGTGAAGATTTCGTTGGAAACGGGAAAATCTTCACAAAAAATCCAGACGGAAGGATTCTCAGAAACTTTTTCTGATGTGTGTCCTCAACTTACAAGGTTCAACCTTTCTTTTGATAGAAGAGTTTGGAAACCCTTTTTTTGTAGAATCTCTAAGTGGATATTTGGATAGCTCTAACGATTACGTAGGAAACGGGAATATCTTCATCTAAAATCTAGACAGAAGCACTCTCAGAAACAACTTTGTGATATCTGCATTCATGTCACAGAGCTGAACATTCCCTTTCATAGAGCGGGATTGAAACACTCTTTCTGTACTCTCTGCAAGTGGACCTCTCAAGCGCTTTGAGGCCTATGGTGAAAAAGGAAATATATTCCCTTAAATTCTAGACAGAAGGATTCTCAGAAGCAAATTTGAGATGTGTGTCCTCAAATAACAGAGTTGAACCTTTCTTTTCATACAGCAGTTTGCAAACACTCTTTTTGTGGAATCTGCAAGTGGATATTTGGATAACTGTGAAGATTTCATTGGAAACGGGAATATCTTCATAGAAAATCTAGACAGAAGCATTCTCAGAAACTTCTTTGTGATGTGTGTCCTCAACTAACAGAGTTCAACCTTTCTTTTCATACAGCAGTGTGGAAACACTTTTTTTGTAGAATATGCAAGTGGATATTTGGATAACTGTGATGATTTCGTTGGAAACGGGAAAATCTTCATATAAAATCCAGATGGAAGGATTCTCAGAAACTTTTTCTGATGTGTGTCCTCAACTAACAGGGTTCAACTTTTCTTTTGGTAGAACAGTTTGGAACCCCTCTTTTTGTAGAATCTCTAAGTGGATATTTGGATAGCTCTAAAGATTACCTTGGAAAAGGGAATATCTTCATCTAAAATCTAGACAGAAGCAGTCTCGGAAACAACTTTGTGATATCTGCATTCAAGTCACAGAGCTGAACATTCTCTTTCATAGTGCAGGTTTGAAACACTCTTTCTGCACTATCTGCAAGTGGACATTTCAAGCGCGTTCAGTCCTATGGTGAAAAAGGAAACATCTTCTGATAAAATATACACAGAATCATTCTCAGAAACAAATTTGGGATTTGTGTCCTCAACTAACAGAGTTGAACCTCACTTCTGACACAGCAGTTTGGAAACACTTTTTTTGTAGAATCTACAGGGGGATGTTTGGAGAACTGCGAAGAGTTCGCTGAAAACGGGAATATCTTCATACAAAATCTAGACAGAAGCATTCTCAGAAACTTGTTTGTGATGTCTGTCCTCAACTAACAGAGTTCAACCTTTCTTTAGATACAGCAATTTTGAAACACACTTTTTGTGGAATCTGCAAGTGGATATTTGTATAACTGTGAAGATTTCATTGGAAACGGGAATATCTTCATATAAAATCAAGACAGAAGCATTCTCAGAAACTTCTTTGCGATGTGTGTCCTCAACTAACAGAGTTCAACCTTTCTTTTCATACAGCAGTTTTTTCAGAATCTGCATGTGGATATTTGGATAACTGTGAGGATTTCGTTGGAAACGGGAGTTTCTTCATTTAAAATCTAGACAGAAGCATTCTCAGAATCTTCTTTGTGATGTGTGTCCTCAACAAACAGAGTTCAACGTTTCTTTTAATAGAGCAGCTGGAAACACTCTTTCTTTGGAATCTCTAAGTGGATACTTGGATAGCTCTAACAATTTCGTTGGAAACGGGAATATCTTCATCTAAAATTTAGACAGAAGCACTCTCAGAAACAACTTTGTGACATCTGCATTCAAGTCACAGAGCTGAACATTCCCTTTCATAGAGCGGGATTGAAACACTCTTTCTGTACTCTCTGCAAGTGGACCTCTCAAGCGCTTTGAGGCCTATGGTGTAAAAGGAAATATCTTCCCATAAAATCTAGACAGAAGGATTCTCAGAAGCAAATTTGAGATGTGTGTCCTCAACTGAGTTGAACCTTTCTTTTGATACAGCAGTTTGCAAACACTCTTTTTGTAGAATCGGCAAGTGGATATTTGGATAACTGTGAAGATTTCGCTGGAAACGGGAATATCTTCAAATAAAATCTAGACAGAAGCATTCTCAGAAACTTCTTTGTGATGTCTGTGCTCAACTAACAGAGTTCAACCTTTCTTTTCATACAGTAATTTGGAAACACTTTATTTGCAGAATATGCAAGTGGATATTTGGATAACTGTGAAGATTTCGTTGGAAACGGGAATATCTTCATAGAAAATCTAGACAGAAGCATTCTCAGAAACTTCTTTGTGATGTGTGTCCTCAACTAACAGAGTTCAACCTTTCTTTTCATACAGCAATTTGGAAAAACATTTCTTGTAGAATATGCAAGTGGATATTTGGATTACTGTGAAGATTTCGTTGGAAACGGGAAAATCTTCATATAAAATCCAGACGGAAGGATTCTCAGAAACTTTTTCTGATGTGTGTCCTCAACTTACAAGGTTCAACCTTTCTTTTGATAGAAGAGTTTGGAAACCCTCTTTTTGTAGAATCTCTAAGTGGATATTTGGATAGCTCTAACGATTACGTAGGAAACGGGAATATCTTCATCTAAAATCTAGACAGAAGCACTCTCAGAAACAACTTTGTGATATCTGCATTCAAGTCACAGAGCTGAACATTCCCTTTCATAGTGCAGGTTTGAAACACTCTTTCTGCTCTATCTGCAGGTGGACATTTCAAGCGCTTTCAGGCCTATGGTGAAGAAGGAAATATCTTCCGATAAAATCTACACAGAATCATTCTCAGAAACAAATTTGGGATGTGTGTCCTCAACTAACAGAGTTGAACCTCACTTTTGATACAGCAGTTTGGAAACACTCTTTTTGTAGAATCTGCAAGTGGATATTTGGATAACTGTGAAGATTTCGCTGGAAACGGGAATATCTTCATAGAAAATCTAGACAGAAGCATTCTCAGAAACTTCTTTGTGATGTGTGTCCTCAACTAACAGAGTTCAACCTTTCTTTTCATACAGTAATTTGGAAAAACATTTCTTGAAGAATATGCAAGTGGATATTTGGATTACTGTGAAGATTTCGTTGGAAACGGGAAAATCTTCATATAAAATCCAGACGCAAGGATTCTCAGAAACTTTTTCTGATGTGTGTCCTCAACTTACAAGGTTCAACCTTTCTTTTGATAGAAGAGTTTGGAAACCCTCTTTTTGTAGAATCTCTAAGTGGATATTTGGATAGCTCTAACGATTACATAGGAAACGGGAATATCTTCATCTAAAATCTAGACAGAAGCACTCTCAGAAACAACTTTGTGATATCTGCATTCAACTCACAGAGCTGAACATTCCCTTTCATAGTGCAGGTTTGAAACACTCTTTCTGCTCTATCTGCAGGTGGACATTTCAAGCGCTTTCAGGCCTATGGTGAAGAAGGAAATATCTTCCGATAAAATCTACACAGAATCATTCTCAGAAACAAATTTGGGATGTGTGTCCTCAACTAACAGAGTTGAACCTCACTTTTGATACAGCAGTTTGGAAACACTCTTTTTGTAGAATCTGCAAGTGGATATTTGGATAAATGTGAAGATTTCGCTGGAATCGGGAATATCTTCATATAAAATCTAGACAGAAGCATTCTCAGAAACTTCTTTGTGATGTGTGTCCTCAACTAACAGAGTTCAACCTTTCTTTTCATACAGTAATTTGGAAAAACATTTCTTGAAGAATATGCAAGTGGATATTTGGATTACTGTGAAGATTTCGTTGGAAACGGGAAAATCTTCATATAAAATCCAGACGCAAGGATTCTCAGAAACTTTTTCTGATGTGTTTCCTCAACTTACAAGGTTCAACCTTTCTTTTGATAGAAGAGTTTGGAAACCCTCTTTTTGTAGAATCTCTAAGTGGATATTTGGATAGCTCTAACGATTACGTAGGAAACGGGAATATCTTCATCTAAAATCTAGACAGAAGCACTCTCAGAAACAACTTTGTGATATCTGCATTCAAGTCACAGAGTTGAACATTCCCTTTCATAGTGCAGGTTTGAAACACTCTTTCTGCTCTATCTGCAGGTGGACATTTCAAGCGCATTCAGGCCTATGGTGAAGAAGGAAATATCTTCCGATAAAATCTAGACAGAAGGATTCTCAGAAACTTCTTTGTGATGTGTGTCCTCAACTAACAGAGTTCAACCTTTCTTTTCATACAGCAATTTTGAAAAACATTTCTTGTAGAATCTGCAAGTGGATATTTAGATTACTGTGAAGATTTCGTTGGAAACGGGAAAATCTTCACAAAAAATCCAGACGGAAGGATTCTCAGAAACTTTTTCTGATGTGTGTCCTCAACTTACAAGGTTCAACCTTTCTTTTGATAGAAGAGTTTGGAAACCCTTTTTTTGTAGAATCTCTAAGTGGATATTTGGATAGCTCTAACGATTACGTAGGAAACGGGAATATCTTCATCTAAAATCTAGACAGAAGCACTCTCAGAAACAACTTTGTGATATCTGCATTCATGTCACAGAGCTGAACCTTCCCTTTCATAGAGCGGGATTGAAACACTCTTTCTGTACTCTCTGCAAGTGGACCTCTCAAGCGCTTTGAGGCCTATGGTGAAAAAGGAAATATATTCCCTTAAATTCTAGACAGAAGGATTCTCAGAAGCAAATTTGAGATGTGTGTCCTCAAATAACAGAGTTGAACCTTTCTTTTCATACAGCAGTTTGCAAACACTCTTTTTGTGGAATCTGCAAGTGGATATTTGGATAACTGTGAAGATTTCGTTGGAAACGGGAATATCTTCATAGAAAATCTAGACAGAAGCATTCTCAGAAACTTCTTTGTGATGTGTGTCCTCAACTAACAGAGTTCAACCTTTCTTTTCATACAGCAATTTGGAAACACTTTTTTTGTAGAATATGCAAGTGGATATTTGGATAACTGTGATGATTTCGTTGGAAACGGGAAAATCTTCATATAAAATCCAGATGGAAGGATTCTCAGAAACTTTTTCTGATGTGTGTCCTCAACTAACAGGGTTCAACTTTTCTTTTGGTAGAACAGTTTGGAACCCCTCTTTTTGTAGAATCTCTAAGTGGATATTTGGATAGCTCTAAAGATTACCTTGGAAAAGGGAATATCTTCATCTAAAATCTAGACAGAAGCAGTCTCGGAAACAACTTTGTGATATCTGCATTCAAGTCACAGAGCTGAACATTCTCTTTCATAGTGCAGGTTTGAAACACTCTTTCTGCACTATCTGCAAGTGGACATTTCAAGCGCGTTCAGTCCTATGGTGAAAAAGGAAACATCTTCTGATAAAATATACACAGAATCATTCTCAGAAACAAATTTGGGATTTGTGTCCTCAACTAACAGAGTTGAACCTCACTTCTGACACAGCAGTTTGGAAACACTTTTTTTGTAGAATCTACATGGGGATGTTTGGAGAACTGCGAAGAGTTCGCTGAAAACGGGAATATCTTCATACAAAATCTAGACAGAAGCATTCTCAGAAACTTGTTTGTGATGTCTGTCCTCAACTAACAGAGTTCAACCTTTCTTTTGATACAGCAATTTTGAAACACACTTTTTGTGGAATCTGCAAGTGGATATTTGTATAACTGTGAAGATTTCATTGGAAACGGGAATATCTTCATATAAAATCAAGACAGAAGCATTCTCAGAAACTTCTTTGCGATGTGTGTCCTCAACTAACAGAGTTCAACCTTTCTTTTCATACAGCAGTTTTTTCAGAATCTGCATGTGGATATTTGGATAACTGTGAAGATTTCGTTGGAAACGGGAGTTTCTTCATTTAAAATCTAGACAGAAGCATTCTCAGAATCTTCTTTGTGATGTGTGTCCTCAACAAACAGAGTTCAACGTTTCTTTTAATAGAGCAGCTGGAAACACTCTTTCTTTGGAATCTCTAAGTGGATACTTGGATAGCTCTAACAATTTCGTTGGAAACGGGAATATCTTCATCTAAAATTTAGACAGAAGCACTCTCAGAAACAACTTTGTGACATCTGCATTCAAGTCACAGAGCTGAACATTCCCTTTCATAGAGCGGGATTGAAACACTCTTTCTGTACTCTCTGCAAGTGGACCTCTCAAGCGCTTTGAGGCCTATGGTGTAAAAGGAAATATCTTCCCATAAAATCTAGACAGAAGGATTCTCAGAAGCAAATTTGAGATGTGTGTCCTCAACTGAGTTGAACCTTTCTTTTGATACAGCAGTTTGCAAACACTCTTTTTGTAGAATCGGCAAGTGGATATTTGGATAACTGTGAAGATTTCGCTGGAAACGGGAATATCTTCAAATAAAATCTAGACAGAAGCATTCTCAGAAACTTCTTTGTGATGTCTGTCCTCAACTAACAGAGTTCAACCTTTCTTTTCATACAGTAATTTGGAAACACTTTATTTGCAGAATATGCAAGTGGATATTTGGATAACTGTGAAGATTTCGTTGGAAACGGGAATATCTTCATAGAAAATCTAGACAGAAGCATTCTCAGAAACTTCTTTGTGATGTGTGTCCTCAACTAACAGAGTTCAACCTTTCTTTTCATACAGCAATTTGGAAAAACATTTCTTGTAGAATATGCAAGTGGATATTTGGATTACTGTGAAGATTTCGTTGGAAACGGGAAAATCTTCATATAAAATCCAGACGGAAGGATTCTCAGAAACTTTTTCTGATGTGTGTCCTCAACTTACAAGGTTCAACCTTTCTTTTGATAGAAGAGTTTGGAAACCCTCTTTTTGTAGAATCTCTAAGTGGATATTTGGATAGCTCTAACGATTACGTAGGAAACGGGAATATCTTCATCTAAAATCTAGACAGAAGCACTCTCAGAAACAACTTTGTGATATCTGCATTCAAGTCACAGAGCTGAACATTCCCTTTCATAGTGCAGGTTTGAAACACTCTTTCTGCTCTATCTGCAGGTGGACATTTCAAGCGCTTTCAGGCCTATGGTGAAGAAGGAAATATCTTCCGATAAAATCTACACAGAATCATTCTCAGAAACAAATTTGGGATGTGTGTCCTCAACTAACAGAGTTGAACCTCACTTTTGATACAGCAGTTTGGAAACACTCTTTTTGTAGAATCTGCAAGTGGATATTTGGATAACTGTGAAGATTTCGCTGGAAACGGGAATATCTTCATATAAAATCAAGACAGAAGCATTCTCAGAAACTTCTTTGCGATGTGTGTCCTCAACTAACAGAGTTCAACCTTTCTTTTCATACAGTAATTTGGAAACACTTTATTTGCAGAATATGAAAGTGGATATTTGGATTACTGTGAAGATTTCGTTGGAAACGGGAAAATCTTCATATAAAATCCAGACGGAAGGATTCTCAGAAACTTTTTCTGATGTGTGTCCTCAACTTACAAGGTTCAACCTTTCTTTTGATAGAAGAGTTTGGAAACCCTCTTTTTGTAGAATCTCTAAGTGGATATTTGGATAGCTCTAACGATTACGTAGGAAACGGGAATATCTTCATCTAAAATCTAGACAGAAGCACTCTCAGAAACAACTTTGTGATATCTGCATTCAAGTCACAGAGTTGAACATTCCCTTTCATAGTGCAGGTTTGAAACACTCTTTCTGCTCTATCTGCAGGTGGACATTTCAAGCGCATTCAGGCCTATGGTGAAGAAGGAAATATCTTCCGATAAAATCTAGACAGAAGGATTCTCAGAAACTTCTTTGTGATGTGTGTCCTCAACTAACAGAGTTCAACCTTTCTTTTCATACAGCAATTTTGAAAAACATTTCTTGTAGAATCTGCAAGTGGATATTTAGATTACTGTGAAGATTTCGTTGGAAACGGGAAAATCTTCACAAAAAATCCAGACGGAAGGATTCTCAGAAACTTTTTCTGATGTGTGTCCTCAACTTACAAGGTTCAACCTTTCTTTTGATAGAAGAGTTTGGAAACCCTTTTTTTGTAGAATCTCTAAGTGGATATTTGGATAGCTCTAACGATTACGTAGGAAACGGGAATATCTTCATCTAAAATCTAGACAGAAGCACTCTCAGAAACAACTTTGTGATATCTGCATTCATGTCACAGAGCTGAACATTCCCTTTCATAGAGCGGGATTGAAACACTCTTTCTGTACTCTCTGCAAGTGGACCTCTCAAGCGCTTTGAGGCCTATGGTGAAAAAGGAAATATATTCCCTTAAAATCTAGACAGAAGGATTCTCAGCAGCAAATTTGAGATGTGTGTCCTCAAATAACAGAGTTGAGCCTTTCCTTTCATACAGCAGTTTGCAAACACTCTTTTTGTGGAATCTGCAAGTGGATATTTGGATAACTGTGAAGATTTCGCTGGAAACGGGAATATCTTCAAATAAAATCTAGACAGAAGCATTCTCAGAATCTTCTTTGTGATGTGTGTCCTCAACTAACAGAGTTCAACCTTTCTTTTCATACAGTAATTTGGAAACACTTTATTTGCAGAATATGCAAGTGGATATTTGGATAACTGTGAAGATTTCGTTGGAAACGGGAATATCTTCATAGAAAATCTAGACAGAAGCATTCTCAGAAACTTCTTTGTGATGTGTGTCCTCAACTAACAGAGTTCAACCTTTCTTTTCATACAGCAATTTGGAAACACTTTTTTTGTAGAATATGCAAGTGGATATTTGGATAACTGTGATGATTTCGTTGGAAACGGGAAAATCTTCATATAAAATCCAGATGGAAGGATTCTCAGAAACTTTTTCTGATGTGTGTCCTCAACTAACAGGGTTCAACTTTTCTTTTGGTAGAACAGTTTGGAACCCCTCTTTTTGTAGAATCTCTAAGTGGATATTTGGATAGCTCTAAAGATTACCTTGGAAAAGGGAATATCTTCATCTAAAATCTAGACAGAAGCAGTCTCGGAAACAACTTTGTGATATCTGCATTCAAGTCACAGAGCTGAACATTCTCTTTCATAGTGCAGGTTTGAAACACTCTTTCTGCACTATCTGCAAGTGGACATTTCAAGCGCGTTCAGTCCTATGGTGAAAAAGGAAACATCTTCTTATAAAATATACACAGAATCATTCTCAGAAGCAAATTTGGGATTTGTGTCCTCAACTAACAGAGTTGAACCTCACTTCTGACACAGCAGTTTGGAAACACTCTTTTTGTAGAATCTACAAGTGGATATTTGGAGAACTGCGAAGATTTCGCTGAAAACGGGAATATCTTCATACAAAATCTAGACAGAAGCATTCTCAGAAACTTCTTTGCGATGTGTGTCCTCAACTAACAGAGTTCAACATTTCTTTTCATACAGCAGTTTGGAAACACTCTTTTTTCAGAATCTGCAAGTGGATATTTGGATAACTGTGAAGATTTGGTTGGAAACGGGAGTTTCTTCATATAAAATCTAGACAGAAGCATTCTCAGAAACTTCTTTGTGATGTGTGTCCTCAACAAACAGAGTTCAACGTTTCTTTTAATAGAGCAGCTGGAAACACTCTTTCTTTGGAATCTCTAAGAGGATACTTGGATAGCTCTAACAATTTCGTTGGAAACGGGAATATCTTCATCTAAAATCTAGACAGAAGCACTCTCAGAAACAACTTTGTGACATCTGCATTCAAGTCACAGAGCTGAACATTCCCTTTCATAGAGCGGGATTGAAACACTCTTTCTGTACTCTCTGCAAGTGGACCTCTCAAGCGCTTTGAGGCCTATGGTGTAAAAGGAAATATCTTCCCATAAAATCTAGACAGAAGGATTCTGAGAAGCAAATTTGAGATGTGTGTCCTCAACTAACAGAGTTGAACCTTTCTTTTGATACAGCAGTTTGCAAACACTCTTTTTGTAGAATCGGCAAGTGGATATTTGGATAACTGTGAAGATTTCGTTGGAAACGGGAATATCTTCAAATAAAATCTAGACAGAAGCATTCTCAGAAACTTCTTTGTGATGTCTGTCCTCAACTAACAGAGTTCAACCTTTCTTTTCATTCAGTAATTTGGAAACACTTTATTTGCAGAATATGCAAGTGGATATTTGGATAACTGTGAAGATTTTGTTGGAAACGGGAATATCTTCATAGAAAATCTAGACAGAAGCATTCTCAGAAACTTCTTTGTGATGTGTGTCCTCAACTCACAGAGTTCAACCTTTCTTTTCATACAGCAAGTTGGAAAAACATTTCTTGTAGAATATGCAAGTGGATATTTGGATTACTGTGAAGATTTGGTTGGAAACGGGAAAGTCTTCATATAAAATCCAGACGGAAGGATTCTCAGAAACTTTTTCTGATGTGTGTCCTCAACTTACAAGGTTCAACCTTTCTTTCGATAGAAGAGTTTGGAAACCCTCTTTTTGTAGAATCTCTAAGTGGATATTTGGATAGCTCTAACGATTACGTAGGAAACGGGAATATCTTCATCTAAAATCTAGACAGAAGCACTCTCAGAAACAACTCTGTGATATCTGCATTCAAGTCACAGAGCTGAACATTCCCTTTCATAGTGCAGGTTTGAAACACTCTTTCTGCTCTATCTGCAGGTGGACATTTCAAGCGCTTTCAGGCCTATGGTGAAGAAGGAAATATCTTCCGATAAAATCTACACAGAGTCATTCTCAGAAACAAATTTGGGATGTGTGTCCTCAACTAACAGAGTTGAACCTCACTTTTGATACAGCAGTTTGGAAACACTCTTTTTGTAGAATCTGCAAGTGGATATTTGGATAACTGTGAAGATTTCGCTGGAAACGGGATTATCTTCCGATAAAATCTAGACAGAAGCATTCTCAGAAACTTCTTTGTGATGTGTGTCCTCAACTAACAGAGTTCAACCTTTCTTTTCATACAGCAAGTTGGAAAAACATTTCTTGTAGAATATGCAAGTGGATATTTGGATTATTGTGAAGATTTCACTGGAAACGGGAAAATCTTCATATAAAATCCAGACGGAAGGATTCTCAGAAACTTTTTCTGATGTGTGTCCTCAACTTACAAGGTTCAACCTTTCTTTTGATAGAAGAGTTTGGAAACCCTCTTTTTGTAGAATCTCTAAGTGGATATTTGGATAGCTCTAACGATTACGTAGGAAACGGGAATATCTTCATCTAAAATCTAGACAGAAGCACTTTCAGAAACAACTTTGTGATATATGCATTCAAGTCACAGAGCTGAACATTCCCTTTCATAGTGCAGGTTTGAAACACTCTTTCTGCTCTATCTGCAGGTGGACATTTCAAGCGCATTCAGGCCTATGGTGAAGAAGGAAATATCTTCCGATAAAATCTAGACAGAAGGATTCTCAGAAACTTCTTTGTGATGTGTGTCCTCAACTAACAGAGTTCACCCTTTCTTTTCATACAGCAATTTGGAAAAACATTTCTTGTAGAATATGCAAGTGGATATTTGGATTACTGTGAAGATTTCGTTGGAAACGGGAAAATTTTCATATAAAATCCAGACGGAAGGATTCTCAGAAACTTTTTCTGATGTGTGTCCTCAACTTACAAGGTTCAACCTTTCTTTTGATAGAAGAGTTTGGAAACCCTCTTTTTGTAGAATCTCTAAGTGGATATTTGGATAGCTCTAACGATTACGTAGGAAACGGGAGTATCTTCATCTAAAATCTAGACAGAGGCACTCTCAGAAACAACTTTGTGATATCTGCATTCAAGTCACAGAGCTGAACATTCCCTTTCATAGTGCAGGTTTGAAACACTCTTTCTGCTCTATCTGCAGGTGGACATTTCAAGCGCATTCAGGCCTATGGTGAAGAAGGAAATATCTTCCGATAAAATCTAGACAGAAGGATTCTCAGAAACTTCTTTGTGATGTGTGTCCTCAACTAACAGAGTTCAACCTTTCTTTTCGTACAGCAATTTGGAAGAACATTTCTTGTAGAATCTTCAAGTGGATATTTGGATTACTGTGAAGATTTCGTTGGAAACGGGAAAATCTTCATATAAAATCCAGACGGAAGGATTCTCAGAAACTTTTTCTGATGTGTGTCCTCAACTTACAAGGTTCAACCTTTCTTTTGATAGAAGAGTTTGGAAACCCTCTTTTTGTAGAATCTCTAAGTGGATATTTGGATAGCTCTAACGATTACGTAGGAAACGGGAATATCTTCATCTAAAATCTAGACAGAAGCACTCTCAGAAACAACTTTGTGATATCTGCATTCATGTCACAGAGCTGAACATTCCCTTTCATAGAGCGGGATTGAAACACTCTTTCTGTACTCTCTGCAAGTGGACCTCTCAAGCGCTTTGAGGCCTACGGTGAAAAAGGAAATATATTCCCTTAAAATCTAGACAGAAGGATTCTCAGAAGCAAATTTGAGATGTGTGTCCTCAACTAACAGAGTTGAACCTTTCTTTTGATACAGCAGTTTGCAAACACTCTTTTTGTGGAATCTGCAAGTGGATATTTGGATAACTGTGAAGATTTCTCTGGAAACGGGAATATCTTCAAATAAAATCTAGACAGAAGCATTCTCAGAAACTTCTTTGTGATGTGTGTCCTCAGCTAACAGAGTTCAACCTTTCTTTTCATACAGTAATTTGGAAACACTTTATTTGCAGAATATGCAAGTGGATATTTGGATAACTGTGAAGATTTCGTTGGAAACGGGAATATCTTCATAGAAAATCTAGACAGAAGCATTCTCAGAAACTTCTTTGTGATGTGTGTCCTCAACTAACAGAGTTCAACCTTTCTTTTCATACAGCAATTTGGAAACACTTTTTTTCTAGAATATGCAAGTGGATATTTGGAAAACTGTGATGATTTCGTTGGAAACGGGAAAATCTTCATATAAAATCCAGATGGAAGGATTCTCAGAAACTTTTTCTGATGTGTGTCCTCAACTAACAGGGTTCAACTTTTCTTTTGGTAGAACAGTTTGGAACCCCTCTTTTTGTAGAATCTCTAAGTGGATATTTGGATAGCTCTAAAGATTACCTTGGAAAAGGGAATATCTTCATCTAAAATCTAGACAGAAGCAGTCTCGGAAACAACTTTGTGATATCTGCATTCAAGTCACAGAGCTGAACATTCTCTTTCATAGTGCAGGTTTGAAACACTCTTTCTGCACTATCTGCAAGTGGACATTTCAAGCGCGTTCAGTCCTATGGTGAAAAAGGAAACATCTTCTGATAAAATATACACAGAGTCATTCTCAGAAACAAATTTGGGATTTGTGTCCTCAACTAACAGAGTTGAACCTCACTTCTGACACAGCAGTTTGGAAACACTCTTTTTGTAGAATCTACAAGGGGATATTTGGAGAACTGCGAAGATTTCGCTGAAAACGGGAATATCTTCATACAAAATCTAGACAGAAGCATTCTCAGAAACTTGTTTGTGATGTCTGTCCTCAACTAACAGAGTTCAACCTTTCTTTTGATACAGCAATTTTGAAACACACTTTTTGTGGAATCTGCAAGTGGTTATTTGTATAACTGTGAAGATTTCGTAGGAAACGGGAATATCTTCATATAAAATCAAGACAGAAGCATTCTCAGAAACTTCTTAGCGATGTGAGTCCTCAACAAACAGAGTTCAACCTTTCTTTTCATACAGCAGTTTTTTCAGAATCTGCATGTGGATATTTGGATAACTGTGAGGATTTCGTTGGAAACGGGAGTTTCTTCATTTAAAATCTAGACAGAAGCATTCTCAGAATCTTCTTTGTGATGTGTGTCCTCAACAAACAGAGTTCAACGTTTCTTTTAATAGAGCAGCTGGAAACACTCTTTCTTTGGAATCTCTAAGTGGATACTTGGATAGCTCTAACAATTTCGTTGGAAACGGGAATATCTTCATCTAAAATTTAGACAGAAGCACTCTCAGAAACAACTTTGTGACATCTGCATTCAAGTCACAGAGCTGAACATTCCCTTTCATAGAGCGGGATTGAAACACTCTTTCTGTACTCTCTGCAAGTGGACCTCTCAAGCGCTTTGAGGCCTATGGTGTAAAAGGAAATATCTTCCCATAAAATCTAGACAGAAGGATTCTCAGAAGCAAATTTGAGATGTGTGTCCTCAACTGAGTTGAACCTTTCTTTTGATACAGCAGTTTGCAAACACTCTTTTTGTAGAATCGGCAAGTGGATATTTGGATAACTGTGAAGATTTCGCTGGAAACGGGAATATCTTCAAATAAAATCTAGACAGAAGCATTCTCAGAAACTTCTTTGTGATGTCTGTCCTCAACTAACAGAGTTCAACCTTTCTTTTCATACAGTAATTTGGAAACACTTTATTTGCAGAATATGCAAGTGGATATTTGGATAACTGTGAAGATTTCGTTGGAAACGGGAATATCTTCATAGAAAATCTAGACAGAAGCATTCTCAGAAACTTCTTTGTGATGTGTGTCCTCAACTAACAGAGTTCAACCTTTCTTTTCATACAGCAATTTGGAAAAACATTTCTTGTAGAATATGCAAGTGGATATTTGGATTACTGTGAAGATTTCGTTGGAAACGGGAAAATCTTCATATAAAATCCAGACGGAAGGATTCTCAGAAACTTTTTCTGATGTGTGTCCTCAACTTACAAGGTTCAACCTTTCTTTTGATAGAAGAGTTTGGAAACCCTCTTTTTGTAGAATCTCTAAGTGGATATTTGGATAGCTCTAACGATTACGTAGGAAACGGGAATATCTTCATCTAAAATCTAGACAGAAGCACTCTCAGAAACAACTTTGTGATATCTGCATTCAAGTCACAGAGCTGAACATTCCCTTTCATAGTGCAGGTTTGAAACACTCTTTCTGCTCTATCTGCAGGTGGACATTTCAAGCGCTTTCAGGCCTATGGTGAAGAAGGAAATATCTTCCGATAAAATCTACACAGAATCATTCTCAGAAACAAATTTGGGATGTGTGTCCTCAACTAACAGAGTTGAACCTCACTTTTGATACAGCAGTTTGGAAACACTCTTTTTGTAGAATCTGCAAGTGGATATTTGGATAACTGTGAAGATTTCGCTGGAAACGGGAATATCTTCATAGAAAATCTAGACAGAAGCATTCTCAGAAACTTCTTTGTGATGTGTGTCCTCAACTAACAGAGTTCAACCTTTCTTTTCATACAGTAATTTGGAAAAACATTTCTTGAAGAATATGCAAGTGGATATTTGGATTACTGTGAAGATTTCGTTGGAAACGGGAAAATCTTCATATAAAATCCAGACGCAAGGATTCTCAGAAACTTTTTCTGATGTGTGTCCTCAACTTACAAGGTTCAACCTTTCTTTTGATAGAAGAGTTTGGAAACCCTCTTTTTGTAGAATCTCTAAGTGGATATTTGGATAGCTCTAACGATTACGTAGGAAACGGGAATATCTTCATCTAAAATCTAGACAGAAGCACTCTCAGAAACAACTTTGTGATATCTGCATTCAACTCACAGAGCTGAACATTCCCTTTCATAGTGCAGGTTTGAAACACTCTTTCTGCTCTATCTGCAGGTGGACATTTCAAGCGCTTTCAGGCCTATGGTGAAGAAGGAAATATCTTCCGATAAAATCTACACAGAATCATTCTCAGAAACAAATTTGGGATGTGTGTCCTCAACTAACAGAGTTGAACCTCACTTTTGATACAGCAGTTTGGAAACACTCTTTTTGTAGAATCTGCAAGTGGATATTTGGATAACTGTGAAGATTTCGCTGGAAACGGGAATATCTTCATATAAAATCTAGACAGAAGCATTCTCAGAAACTTCTTTGTGATGTGTGTCCTCAACTAACAGAGTTCAACCTTTCTTTTCATACAGTAATTTGGAAAAACATTTCTTGAAGAATATGCAAGTGGATATTTGGATTACTGTGAAGATTTCGTTGGAAACGGGAAAATCTTCATATAAAATCCAGACGCAAGGATTCTCAGAAACTTTTTCTGATGTGTTTCCTCAACTTACAAGGTTCAACCTTTCTTTTGATAGAAGAGTTTGGAAACCCTCTTTTTGTAGAATCTCTAAGTGGATATTTGGATAGCTCTAACGATTACGTAGGAAACGGGAATATCTTCATCTAAAATCTAGACAGAAGCACTCTCAGAAACAACTTTGTGATATCTGCATTCAAGTCACAGAGTTGAACATTCCCTTTCATAGTGCAGGTTTGAAACACTCTTCCTGCTCTATCTGCAGGTGGACATTTCAAGCGCATTCAGGCCTATGGTGAAGAAGGAAATATCTTCCGATAAAATCTAGACAGAAGGATTCTCAGAAACTTCTTTGTGATGTGTGTCCTCAACTAACAGAGTTCAACCTTTCTTTTCATACAGCAATTTTGAAAAACATTTCTTGTAGAATCTGCAAGTGGATATTTAGATTACTGTGAAGATTTCGTTGGAAACGGGAAAATCTTCACAAAAAATCCAGACGGAAGGATTCTCAGAAACTTTTTCTGATGTGTGTCCTCAACTTACAAGGTTCAACCTTTCTTTTGATAGAAGAGTTTGGAAACCCTTTTTTTGTAGAATCTCTAAGTGGATATTTGGATAGCTCTAACGATTACGTAGGAAACGGGAATATCTTCATCTAAAATCTAGACAGAAGCACTCTCAGAAACAACTTTGTGATATCTGCATTCATGTCACAGAGCTGAACATTCCCTTTCATAGAGCGGGATTGAAACACTCTTTCTGTACTCTCTGCAAGTGGACCTCTCAAGCGCTTTGAGGCCTATGGTGAAAAAGGAAATATATTCCCTTAAATTCTAGACAGAAGGATTCTCAGAAGCAAATTTGAGATGTGTGTCCTCAAATAACAGAGTTGAACCTTTCTTTTCATACAGCAGTTTGCAAACACTCTTTTTGTGGAATCTGCAAGTGGATATTTGGATAACTGTGAAGATTTCGTTGGAAACGGGAATATCTTCATAGAAAATCTAGACAGAAGCATTCTCAGAAACTTCTTTGTGATGTGTGTCCTCAACTAACAGAGTTCAACCTTTCTTTTCATACAGCAATTTGGAAACACTTTTTTTGTAGAATATGCAAGTGGATATTTGGATAACTGTGATGATTTCGTTGGAAACGGGAAAATCTTCATATAAAATCCAGATGGAAGGATTCTCAGAAACTTTTTCTGATGTGTGTCCTCAACTAACAGGGTTCAACTTTTCTTTTGGTAGAACAGTTTGGAACCCCTCTTTTTGTAGAATCTCTAAGTGGATATTTGGATAGCTCTAAAGATTACCTTGGAAAAGGGAATATCTTCATCTAAAATCTAGACAGAAGCAGTCTCGGAAACAACTTTGTGATATCTGCATTCAAGTCACAGAGCTGAACATTCTCTTTCATAGTGCAGGTTTGAAACACTCTTTCTGCACTATCTGCAAGTGGACATTTCAAGCGCGTTCAGTCCTATGGTGAAAAAGGAAACATCTTCTGATAAAATATACACAGAATCATTCTCAGAAACAAATTTGGGATTTGTGTCCTCAACTAACAGAGTTGAACCTCACTTCTGACACAGCAGTTTGGAAACACTTTTTTTGTAGAATCTACATGGGGATGTTTGGAGAACTGCGAAGAGTTCGCTGAAAACGGGAATATCTTCATACAAAATCTAGACAGAAGCATTCTCAGAAACTTGTTTGTGATGTCTGTCCTCAACTAACAGAGTTCAACCTTTCTTTTGATACAGCAATTTTGAAACACACTTTTTGTGGAATCTGCAAGTGGATATTTGTATAACTGTGAAGATTTCATTGGAAACGGGAATATCTTCATATAAAATCAAGACAGAAGCATTCTCAGAAACTTCTTTGCGATGTGTGTCCTCAACTAACAGAGTTCAACCTTTCTTTTCATACAGCAGTTTTTTCAGAATCTGCATGTGGATATTTGGATAACTGTGAAGATTTCGTTGGAAACGGGAGTTTCTTCATTTAAAATCTAGACAGAAGCATTCTCAGAATCTTCTTTGTGATGTGTGTCCTCAACAAACAGAGTTCAACGTTTCTTTTAATAGAGCAGCTGGAAACACTCTTTCTTTGGAATCTCTAAGTGGATACTTGGATAGCTCTAACAATTTCGTTGGAAACGGGAATATCTTCATCTAAAATTTAGACAGAAGCACTCTCAGAAACAACTTTGTGACATCTGCATTCAAGTCACAGAGCTGAACATTCCCTTTCATAGAGCGGGATTGAAACACTCTTTCTGTACTCTCTGCAAGTGGACCTCTCAAGCGCTTTGAGGCCTATGGTGTAAAAGGAAATATCTTCCCATAAAATCTAGACAGAAGGATTCTCAGAAGCAAATTTGAGATGTGTGTCCTCAACTGAGTTGAACCTTTCTTTTGATACAGCAGTTTGCAAACACTCTTTTTGTAGAATCGGCAAGTGGATATTTGGATAACTGTGAAGATTTCGCTGGAAACGGGAATATCTTCAAATAAAATCTAGACAGAAGCATTCTCAGAAACTTCTTTGTGATGTCTGTCCTCAACTAACAGAGTTCAACCTTTCTTTTCATACAGTAATTTGGAAACACTTTATTTGCAGAATATGCAAGTGGATATTTGGATAACTGTGAAGATTTCGTTGGAAACGGGAATATCTTCATAGAAAATCTAGACAGAAGCATTCTCAGAAACTTCTTTGTGATGTGTGTCCTCAACTAACAGAGTTCAACCTTTCTTTTCATACAGCAATTTGGAAAAACATTTCTTGTAGAATATGCAAGTGGATATTTGGATTACTGTGAAGATTTCGTTGGAAACGGGAAAATCTTCATATAAAATCCAGACGGAAGGATTCTCAGAAACTTTTTCTGATGTGTGTCCTCAACTTACAAGGTTCAACCTTTCTTTTGATAGAAGAGTTTGGAAACCCTCTTTTTGTAGAATCTCTAAGTGGATATTTGGATAGCTCTAACGATTACGTAGGAAACGGGAATATCTTCATCTAAAATCTAGACAGAAGCACTCTCAGAAACAACTTTGTGATATCTGCATTCAAGTCACAGAGCTGAACATTCCCTTTCATAGTGCAGGTTTGAAACACTCTTTCTGCTCTATCTGCAGGTGGACATTTCAAGCGCTTTCAGGCCTATGGTGAAGAAGGAAATATCTTCCGATAAAATCTACACAGAATCATTCTCAGAAACAAATTTGGGATGTGTGTCCTCAACTAACAGAGTTGAACCTCACTTTTGATACAGCAGTTTGGAAACACTCTTTTTGTAGAATCTGCAAGTGGATATTTGGATAACTGTGAAGATTTCGCTGGAAACGGGAATATCTTCATATAAAATCTAGACAGAAGCATTCTCAGAAACTTCTTTGTGATGTGTGTCCTCAACTAACAGAGTTCAACCTTTCTTTTCATACAGTAATTTGGAAAAACATTTCTTGAAGAATATGCAAGTGGATATTTGGATTACTGTGAAGATTTCGTTGGAAACGGGAAAATCTTCATATAAAATCCAGACGCAAGGATTCTCAGAAACTTTTTCTGATGTGTGTCCTCAACTTACAAGGTTCAACCTTTCTTTTGATAGAAGAGTTTGGAAACCCTCTTTTTGTAGAATCTCTAAGTGGATATTTGGATAGCTCTAACGATTACGTAGGAAACGGGAATATCTTCATCTAAAATCTAGACAGAAGCACTCTCAGAAACAACTTTGTGATATCTGCATTCAAGTCACAGAGTTGAACATTCCCTTTCATAGTGCAGGTTTGAAACACTCTTTCTGCTCTATCTGCAGGTGGACATTTCAAGCGCATTCAGGCCTATGGTGAAGAAGGAAATATCTTCCGATAAAATCTAGACAGAAGGATTCTCAGAAACTTCTTTGTGATGTGTGTCCTCAACTAACAGAGTTCAACCTTTCTTTTCATACAGCAATTTTGAAAAACATTTCTTGTAGAATCTGCAAGTGGATATTTAGATTACTGTGAAGATTTCGTTGGAAACGGGAAAATCTTCACAAAAAATCCAGACGGAAGGATTCTCAGAAACTTTTTCTGATGTGTGTCCTCAACTTACAAGGTTCAACCTTTCTTTTGATAGAAGAGTTTGGAAACCCTTTTTTTGTAGAATCTCTAAGTGGATATTTGGATAGCTCTAACGATTACGTAGGAAACGGGAATATCTTCATCTAAAATCTAGACAGAAGCACTCTCAGAAACAACTTTGTGATATCTGCATTCATGTCACAGAGCTGAACATTCCCTTTCATAGAGCGGGATTGAAACACTCTTTCTGTACTCTCTGCAAGTGGACCTCTCAAGCGCTTTGAGGCCTATGGTGAAAAAGGAAATATATTCCCTTAAAATCTAGACAGAAGGATTCTCAGAAGCAAATTTGAGATGTGTGTCCTCAAATAACAGAGTTGAACCTTTCTTTTCATACAGCAGTTTGCAAACACTCTTTTTGTGGAATCTGCAAGTGGATATTTGGATAACTGTGAAGATTTCGCTGGAAACGGGAATATCTTCAAATAAAATCTAGACAGAAGCATTCTCAGAAACTTCTTTGTGATGTGTGTCCTCAACTAACAGAGTTCAACCTTTCTTTTCATACAGTAATTTGGAAACACTTTATTTGCAGAATATGCAAGTGGATATTTGGATAACTGTGAAGATTTCGTTGGAAACGGGAATATCTTCATAGAAAATCTAGACAGAAGCATTCTCAGAAACTTCTTTGTGATGTGTGTCCTCAACTAACAGAGTTCAACCTTTCTTTTCATACAGCAATTTGGAAACACTTTTTTTGTAGAATATGCAAGTGGATATTTGGATAACTGTGATGATTTCGTTGGAAACGGGAAAATCTTCATATAAAATCCAGATGGAAGGATTCTCAGAGACTTTTTCTGATGTGTGTCCTCAACTAACAGGGTTCAACTTTTCTTTTGGTAGAACAGTTTGGAACCCCTCTTTTTGTAGAATCTCTAAGTGGATATTTGGATAGCTCTAAAGATTACCTTGGAAAAGGGAATATCTTCATCTAAAATCTAGACAGAAGCAGTCTCGGAAACAACTTTGTGATATCTGCATTCAAGTCACAGAGCTGAACATTCTCTTTCATAGTGCAGGTTTGAAACACTCTTTCTGCACTATCTGCAAGTGGACATTTCAAGCGCGTTCAGTCCTATGGTGAAAAAGGAAACATCCTCTTTTGAAATATACACAGAATCATTCTCAGAAACAAATTTGGGATTTGTGTCCTCAACTAACAGAGTTGAACCTCACTTCTGACACAGCAGTTTGGAAACACTCTTTTTGTAGAATCTACAAGGGGATATTTGGAGAACTGCGAAGATTTCGCTGAAAACGGGAATATCTTCATACAAAATCTAGACAGAAGCATTCTCAGAAACTTGTTTGTGATGTCTGTCCTCAACTAACAGAGCTCAACCTTTCTTTTGATACAGCAATTTGGAAACACACTTTTTGTGGAATCTGCAAGTGGTTATTTGTATAACTGTGAAGATTTCGTAGGAAACGGGAATATCTTCATATAAAATCAAGACAGAAGCATTCTCAGAAACTTCTTTGCGATGTGTGTCCTAAACTAACAGAGTTCAACCTTTCTTTTCATACAGTAATTTGGAAACACTTTATTTGCAGAATATGAAAGTGGATATTTGGATTACTGTGAAGATTTCGTTGGAAACGGGAAAATCTTCATATAAAATCCAGACGCAAGGATTCTCAGAAACTTTTTCTGATGTGTGTCCTCAACTTACAAGGTTCAACCTTTCTTTTGATAGAAGAGTTTGGAAACCCTCTTTTTGTAGAATCTCTAAGTGGATATTTGGATAGCTCTAACGATTACGTAGGAAACGGGAATATCTTCATCTAAAATCTAGACAGAAGCACTCTCAGAAACAACTTTGTGATATCTGCATTCAAGTCACAGAGTTGAACATTCCCTTTCATAGTGCAGGTTTGAAACACTCTTTCTGCTCTATCTGCAGGTGGACATTTCAAGCGCATTCAGGCCTATGGTGAAGAAGGAAATATCTTCCGATAAAATCTAGACAGAAGGATTCTCAGAAACTTCTTTGTGATGTGTGTCCTCAACTAACAGAGTTCAACCTTTCTTTTCATACAGCAATTTTGAAAAACATTTCTTGTAGAATCTGCAAGTGGATATTTAGATTACTGTGAAGATTTCGTTGGAAACGGGAAAATCTTCACAAAAAATCCAGACGGAAGGATTCTCAGAAACTTTTTCTGATGTGTGTCCTCAACTTACAAGGTTCAACCTTTCTTTTGATAGAAGAGTTTGGAAACCCTTTTTTTGTAGAATCTCTAAGTGGATATTTGGATAGCTCTAACGATTACGTAGGAAACGGGAATATCTTCATCTAAAATCTAGACAGAAGCACTCTCAGAAACAACTTTGTGATATCTGCATTCATGTCACAGAGCTGAACATTCCCTTTCATAGAGCGGGATTGAAACACTCTTTCTGTACTCTCTGCAAGTGGACCTCTCAAGCGCTTTGAGGCCTATGGTGAAAAAGGAAATATATTCCCTTAAAATCTAGACAGAAGGATTCTCAGAAGCAAATTTGAGATGTGTGTCCTCAAATAACAGAGTTGAACCTTTCTTTTCATACAGCAGTTTGCAAACACTCTTTTTGTGGAATCTGCAAGTGGATATTTGGATAACTGTGAAGATTTCGCTGGAAACGGGAATATCTTCAAATAAAATCTAGACAGAAGCATTCTCAGAAACTTCTTTGTGATGTGTGTCCTCAACTAACAGAGTTCAACCTTTCTTTTCATACAGTAATTTGGAAACACTTTATTTGCAGAATATGCAAGTGGATATTTGGATAACTGTGAAGATTTCGTTGGAAACGGGAATATCTTCATAGAAAATCTAGACAGAAGCATTCTCAGAAACTTCTTTGTGATGTGTGTCCTCAACTAACAGAGTTCAACCTTTCTTTTCATACAGCAATTTGGAAACACTTTTTTTCTAGAATATGCAAGTGGATATTTGGAAAACTGTGATGATTTCGTTGGAAACGGGAAAATCTTCATATAAAATCCAGATGGAAGGATTCTCAGAGACTTTTTCTGATGTGTGTCCTCAACTAACAGGGTTCAACTTTTCTTTTGGTAGAACAGTTTGGAACCCCTCTTTTTGTAGAATCTCTAAGTGGATATTTGGATAGCTCTAAAGATTACCTTGGAAAAGGGAATATCTTCATCTAAAATCTAGACAGAAGCAGTCTCGGAAACAACTTTGTGATATCTGCATTCAAGTCACAGAGCTGAACATTCTCTTTCATAGTGCAGGTTTGAAACACTCTTTCTGCACTATCTGCAAGTGGACATTTCAAGCGCGTTCAGTCCTATGGTGAAAAAGGAAACATCCTCTTTTGAAATATACACAGAATGATTCTCAGAAACAAATTTGGGATTTGTGTCCTCAACTAACAGAGTTGAACCTCACTTCTGACACAGCAGTTTGGAAACACTCTTTTTGTAGAATCTACAAGGGGATATTTGGAGAACTGCGAAGATTTCGCTGAAAACGGGAATATCTTCATACAAAATCTAGACAGAAGCATTCTCAGAAACTTGTTTGTGATGTCTGTCCTCAACTAACAGAGCTCAACCTTTCTTTTGATACAGCAATTTGGAAACACACTTTTTGTGGAATCTGCAAGTGGTTATTTGTATAACTGTGAAGATTTCGTAGGAAACGGGAATATCTTCATATAAAATCAAGACAGAAGCATTCTCAGAAACTTCTTTGCGATGTGTGTCCTAAACTAACAGAGTTCAACCTTTCTTTTCATACAGTAATTTGGAAACACTTTATTTGCAGAATATGAAAGTGGATATTTGGATTACTGTGAAGATTTCGTTGGAAACGGGAAAATCTTCATATAAAATCCAGACGGAAGGATTCTCAGAAACTTTTTCTGATGTGTGTCCTCAACTTACAAGGTTCAACCTTTCTTTTGATAGAAGAGTTTGGAAACCCTCTTTTTGTAGAATCTCTAAGTGGATATTTGGATAGCTCTAACGATTACGTAGGAAACGGGAATATCTTCATCTAAAATCTAGACAGAAGCACTCTCAGAAACAACTTTGTGATATCTGCATTCAAGTCACAGAGTTGAACATTCCCTTTCATAGTGCAGGTTTGAAACACTCTTTCTGCTCTATCTGCAGGTGGACATTTCAAGCGCATTCAGGCCTATGGTGAAGAAGGAAATATCTTCCGATAAAATCTAGACAGAAGGATTCTCAGAAACTTCTTTGTGATGTGTGTCCTCAACTAACAGAGTTCAACCTTTCTTTTCATACAGCAATTTTGAAAAACATTTCTTGTAGAATCTGCAAGTGGATATTTAGATTACTGTGAAGATTTCGTTGGAAACGGGAAAATCTTCACAAAAAATCCAGACGGAAGGATTCTCAGAAACTTTTTCTGATGTGTGTCCTCAACTTACAAGGTTCAACCTTTCTTTTGATAGAAGAGTTTGGAAACCCTTTTTTTGTAGAATCTCTAAGTGGATATTTGGATAGCTCTAACGATTACGTAGGAAACGGGAATATCTTCATCTAAAATCTAGACAGAAGCACTCTCAGAAACAACTTTGTGATATCTGCATTCATGTCACAGAGCTGAACATTCCCTTTCATAGAGCGGGATTGAAACACTCTTTCTGTACTCTCTGCAAGTGGACCTCTCAAGCGCTTTGAGGCCTATGGTGAAAAAGGAAATATATTCCCTTAAAATCTAGACAGAAGGATTCTCAGCAGCAAATTTGAGATGTGTGTCCTCAAATAACAGAGTTGAACCTTTCCTTTCATACAGCAGTTTGCAAACACTCTTTTTGTGGAATCTGCAAGTGGATATTTGGATAACTGTGAAGATTTCGCTGGAAACGGGAATATCTTCAAATAAAATCTAGACAGAAGCATTCTCAGAAACTTCTTTGTGATGTGTGTCCTCAACTAACAGAGTTCAACCTTTCTTTTCATACAGTAATTTGGAAACACTTTATTTGCAGAATATGCAAGTGGATATTTGGATAACTGTGAAGATTTCGTTGGAAACGGGAATATCTTCATAGAAAATCTAGACAGAAGCATTCTCAGAAACTTCTTTGTGATGTGTGTCCTCAACTAACAGAGTTCAACCTTTCTTTTCATACAGCAATTTGGAAACACTTTTTTGTAGAATATGCAAGTGGATATTTGGATAACTGTGATGATTTCGTTGGAAACGGGAAAATCTTCATATAAAATCCAGATGGAAGGATTCTCAGAAACTTTTTCTGATGTGTGTCCTCAACTAACAGGGTTCAACTTTTCTTTTGGTAGAACAGTTTGGAACCCCTCTTTTTGTAGAATCTCTAAGTGGATATTTGGATAGCTCTAAAGATTACCTTGGAAAAGGGAATATCTTCATCTAAAATCTGGACAGAAGCACTCTCAGAAACAACTTTGTGATATCTGCATTCAAGTCACAGAGCTGAACATTCTCTTTCATAGTGCAGGTTTGAAACACTCTTTCTGCACTATCTGCAAGTGGACATTTCAAGCGCGTTCAGTCCTATGGTGAAAAAGGAAACATCTTCTTATAAAATATACACAGAATCATTCTCAGAAACAAATTTGGGATTTGTGTCCTCAACTAACAGAGTTGAACCTCACTTCTGACACAGCAGTTTGGAAACACTCTTTTTGTAGAATCTACAAGGGGATATTTGGAGAACTGCGAAGATTTCGCTGAAAACGGGAATATTTTCATACAAAATCTAGACAGAAGCATTCTCAGAAACTTGTTTGTGATGTCTGTCCTCAACTAACAGAGTTCAACCTTTCTTTTGATACAGCAATTTGGAAACACACTTTTTGTGGAATCTGCAAGTGGATATTTGTATAACTGTGAAGATTTCGTAGGAAACGGGAATATCTTCATATAAAATCAAGACAGAAGCATTCTCAGAAACTTCTTTGCGATGTGAGTCCTCAACTAACAGAGTTCAACCTTTCTTTTCATACAGCAGTTTTTTCAGAATCTGCAAGTGGATATTTGGATAACTGCGATGAATTGGTTGGAAACGGGAGTTTCTTCATATAAAATCTAGACAGAAGCATTCTCAGAAACTTCTTTGTGATGTGTGTCCTCAACAAACAGAGTTCAACGTTTCTTTTAATAGAGCAGCTGGAAACACTCTTTCTTTGGAATCTCT
Organism: Gorilla gorilla gorilla; assembly: GCF_029281585.2. NCBI lineage: Eukaryota > Metazoa > Chordata > Mammalia > Primates > Hominidae > Gorilla > Gorilla gorilla. The sequence goes on along the minus strand of NC_073241.2, from coordinate 34,408,056 downwards.
AAGAGGATACTTGGATAGCTCTAACAATTTCGTTGGAAACGGGAATATCTTCATCTAAAATCTAGACAGAAGCACTCTCAGAAACAACTTTGTGACATCTGCATTCAAGTCACAGAGCTGAACATTCCCTTTCATAGAGCGGGATTGAAACACTCTTTCTGTACTCTCTGCAAGTGGACCTCTCAAGCGCTTTGAGGCCTATGGTGTAAAAGGAAATATCTTCCCATAAAATCTAGACAGAAGGATTCTGAGAAGCAAATTTGAGATGTGTGTCCTCAACTAACAGAGTTGAACCTCTCTTTTGATACAGCAGTTTGCAAACACTCTTTTTGTAGAATCGGCAAGTGGATATTTGGATAACTGTGAAGATTTCGTTGGAAACGGGAATATCTTCAAATAAAATCTAGACAGAAGCATTCTCAGAAACTTCTTTGTGATGTCTGTCCTCAACTAACAGAGTTCAACCTTTCTTTTCATACAGTAATTTGGAAACACTTTATTTGCAGAATATGCAAGTGGATATTTGGATAACTGTGAAGATTTTGTTGGAAACGGGAATATCTTCATAGAAAATCTAGACAGAAGCATTCTCAGAAACTTCTTTGTGATGTGTGTCCTCAACTCACAGAGTTCAACCTTTCTTTTCATACAGCAAGTTGGAAAAACATTTCTTGTAGAATATGCAAGTGGATATTTGGATTACTGTGAAGATTTGGTTGGAAACGGGAAAGTCTTCATATAAAATCCAGACGGAAGGATTCTCAGAAACTTTTTCTGATGTGTGTCCTCAACTTACAAGGTTCAACCTTTCTTTCGATAGAAGAGTTTGGAAACCCTCTTTTTGTAGAATCTCTAAGTGGATATTTGGATAGCTCTAACGATTACGTAGGAAACGGGAATATCTTCATCTAAAATCTAGACAGAAGCACTCTCAGAAACAACTCTGTGATATCTGCATTCAAGTCACAGAGCTGAACATTCCCTTTCATAGTGCAGGTTTGAAACACTCTTTCTGCTCTATCTTCAGGTGGACATTTCAAGCGCTTTCAGGCCTATGGTGAAGAAGCAAATATCTTCCGATAAAATCTACACAGAGTCATTCTCAGAAACAAATTTGGGATGTGTGTCCTCAACTAACAGAGTTGAACCTCACTTTTGATACAGCAGTTTGGAAACACTCTTTTTGTAGAATCTGCAAGTGGATATTTGGATAACTGTGAAGATTTCGCTGGAAACGGGATTATCTTCCGATAAAATCTAGACAGAAGCATTCTCAGAAACTTCTTTGTGATGTGTGTCCTCAACTAACAGAGTTCAACCTTTCTTTTCATACAGCAAGTTGGAAAAACATTTCTTGTAGAATATGCAAGTGGATATTTGGATTATTGTGAAGATTTCACTGGAAACGGGAAAATCTTCATATAAAATCCAGACGGAAGGATTCTCAGAAACTTTTTCTGATGTGTGTCCTCAACTTACAAGGTTCAACCTTTCTTTTGATAGAAGAGTTTGGAAACCCTCTTTTTGTAGAATCTCTAAGTGGATATTTGGATAGCTCTAACGATTACGTAGGAAACGGGAATATCTTCATCTAAAATCTAGACAGAAGCACTTTCAGAAACAACTTTGTGATATATGCATTCAAGTCACAGAGCTGAACATTCCCTTTCATAGTGCAGGTTTGAAACACTCTTTCTGCTCTATCTGCAGGTGGACATTTCAAGCGCATTCAGGCCTATGGTGAAGAAGGAAATATCTTCCGATAAAATCTAGACAGAAGGATTCTCAGAAACTTCTTTGTGATGTGTGTCCTCAACTAACAGAGGTCACCCTTTCTTTTCATACAGCAATTTGGAAAAACATTTCTTGTAGAATATGCAAGTGGATATTTGGATTACTGTGAAGATTTCGTTGGAAACGGGAAAATCTTCATATAAAATCCAGACGGAAGGATTCTCAGAAACTTTTTCTGATGTGTGTCCTCAACTTACAAGGTTCAACCTTTCTTTTGATAGAAGAGTTTGGAAACCCTCTTTTTGTAGAATCTCTAAGTGGATATTTGGATAGCTCTAACGATTACGTAGGAAACGGGAGTATCTTCATCTAAAATCTAGACAGAGGCACTCTCAGAAACAACTTTGTGATATCTGCATTCAAGTCACAGAGCTGAACATTCCCTTTCATAGTGCAGGTTTGAAACACTCTTTCTGCTCTATCTGCAGGTGGACATTTCAAGCGCATTCAGGCCTATGGTGAAGAAGGAAATATCTTCCGATAAAATCTAGACAGAAGGATTCTCAGAAACTTCTTTGTGATGTGTGTCCTCAACTAACAGAGTTCAACCTTTCTTTTCGTACAGCAATTTGGAAGAACATTTCTTGTAGAATCTTCAAGTGGATATTTGGATTACTGTGAAGATTTCGTTGGAAACGGGAAAATCTTCATATAAAATCCAGACGGAAGGATTCTCAGAAACTTTTTCTGATGTGTGTCCTCAACTTACAAGGTTCAACCTTTCTTTTGATAGAAGAGTTTGGAAACCCTCTTTTTGTAGAATCTCTAAGTGGATATTTGGATAGCTCTAACGATTACGTAGGAAACGGGAATATCTTCATCTAAAATCTAGACAGAAGCACTCTCAGAAACAACTTTGTGATATCTGCATTCATGTCACAGAGCTGAACATTCCCTTTCATAGAGCGGGATTGAAACACTCTTTCTGTACTCTCTGCAAGTGGACCTCTCAAGCGCTTTGAGGCCTACGGTGAAAAAGGAAATATATTCCCTTAAAATCTAGACAGAAGGATTCTCAGAAGCAAATTTGAGATGTGTGTCCTCAACTAACAGAGTTGAACCTTTCTTTTGATACAGCAGTTTGCAAACACTCTTTTTGTGGAATCTGCAAGTGGATATTTGGATAACGGTGAAGATTTCTCTGGAAACGGGAATATCTTCAAATAAAATCTAGACAGAAGCATTCTCAGAAACTTCTTTGTGATGTGTGTCCTCAGCTAACAGAGTTCAACCTTTCTTTTCATACAGTAATTTGGAAACACTTTATTTGCAGAATATGCAAGTGGATATTTGGATAACTGTGAAGATTTCGTTGGAAACGGGAATATCTTCATAGAAAATCTAGACAGAAGCATTCTCAGAAACTTCTTTGTGATGTGTGTCCTCAACTAACAGAGTTCAACCTTTCTTTTCATACAGCAATTTGGAAACACTTTTTTTCTAGAATATGCAAGTGGATATTTGGAAAACTGTGATGATTTCGTTGGAAACGGGAAAATCTTCATATAAAATCCAGATGGAAGGATTCTCAGAAACTTTTTCTGATGTGTGTCCTCAACTAACAGGGTTCAACTTTTCTTTTGGTAGAACAGTTTGGAACCCCTCTTTTTGTAGAATCTCTAAGTGGATATTTGGATAGCTCTAAAGATTACCTTGGAAAAGGGAATATCTTCATCTAAAATCTAGACAGAAGCAGTCTCGGAAACAACTTTGTGATATCTGCATTCAAGTCACAGAGCTGAACATTCTCTTTCATAGTGCAGGTTTGAAACACTCTTTCTGCACTATCTGCAAGTGGACATTTCAAGCGCGTTCAGTCCTATGGTGAAAAAGGAAACATCTTCTGATAAAATATACACAGAGTCATTCTCAGAAACAAATTTGGGATTTGTGTCCTCAACTAACAGAGTTGAACCTCACTTCTGACACAGCAGTTTGGAAACACTCTTTTTGTAGAATCTACAAGGGGATATTTGGAGAACTGCGAAGATTTCGCTGAAAACGGGAATATCTTCATACAAAATCTAGACAGAAGCATTCTCAGAAACTTGTTTGTGATGTCTGTCCTCAACTAACAGAGTTCAACCTTTCTTTTGATACAGCAATTTTGAAACACACTTTTTGTGGAATCTGCAAGTGGTTATTTGTATAACTGTGAAGATTTCGTAGGAAACGGGAATATCTTCATATAAAATCAAGACAGAAGCATTCTCAGAAACTTCTTAGCGATGTGAGTCCTCAACAAACAGAGTTCAACCTTTCTTTTCATACAGCAGTTTTTTCAGAATCTGCATGTGGATATTTGGATAACTGTGAGGATTTCGTTGGAAAAGGAAGTTTCTTCATTTAAAATCTAGACAGAAGCATTCTCAGAATCTTCTTTGTGATGTGTGTCCTCAACAAACAGAGTTCAACGTTTCTTTTAATAGAGCAGCTGGAAACACTCTTTCTTTGGAATCTCTAAGTGGATACTTGGATAGCTCTAACAATTTCGTTGGAAACGGGAATATCTTCATCTAAAATTTAGACAGAAGCACTCTCAGAAACAACTTTGTGACATCTGCATTCAAGTCACAGAGCTGAACATTCCCTTTCATAGAGCGGGATTGAAACACTCTTTCTGTACTCTCTGCAAGTGGACCTCTCAAGCGCTTTGAGGCCTATGGTGTAAAAGGAAATATCTTCCCATAAAATCTAGACAGAAGGATTCTCAGAAGCAAATTTGAGATGTGTGTCCTCAACTGAGTTGAACCTTTCTTTTGATACAGCAGTTTGCAAACACTCTTTTTGTAGAATCGGCAAGTGGATATTTGGATAACTGTGAAGATTTCGCTGGAAACGGGAATATCTTCAAATAAAATCTAGACAGAAGCATTCTCAGAAACTTCTTTGTGATGTCTGTCCTCAACTAACAGAGTTCAACCTTTCTTTTCATACAGTAATTTGGAAACACTTTATTTGCAGAATATGCAAGTGGATATTTGGATAACTGTGAAGATTTCGTTGGAAACGGGAATATCTTCATAGAAAATCTAGACAGAAGCATTCTCAGAAACTTCTTTGTGATGTGTGTCCTCAACTAACAGAGTTCAACCTTTCTTTTCATACAGCAATTTGGAAAAACATTTCTTGTAGAATATGCAAGTGGATATTTGGATTACTGTGAAGATTTCGTTGGAAACGGGAAAATCTTCATATAAAATCCAGACGGAAGGATTCTCAGAAACTTTTTCTGATGTGTGTCCTCAACTTACAAGGTTCAACCTTTCTTTTGATAGAAGAGTTTGGAAACCCTCTTTTTGTAGAATCTCTAAGTGGATATTTGGATAGCTCTAACGATTACGTAGGAAACGGGAATATCTTCATCTAAAATCTAGACAGAAGCACTCTCAGAAACAACTTTGTGATATCTGCATTCAAGTCACAGAGCTGAACATTCCCTTTCATAGTGCAGGTTTGAAACACTCTTTCTGCTCTATCTGCAGGTGGACATTTCAAGCGCTTTCAGGCCTATGGTGAAGAAGGAAATATCTTCCGATAAAATCTACACAGAATCATTCTCAGAAACAAATTTGGGATGTGTGTCCTCAACTAACAGAGTTGAACCTCACTTTTGATACAGCAGTTTGGAAACACTCTTTTTGTAGAATCTGCAAGTGGATATTTGGATAACTGTGAAGATTTCGCTGGAAACGGGAATATCTTCATAGAAAATCTAGACAGAAGCATTCTCAGAAACTTCTTTGTGATGTGTGTCCTCAACTAACAGAGTTCAACCTTTCTTTTCATACAGTAATTTGGAAAAACATTTCTTGAAGAATATGCAAGTGGATATTTGGATTACTGTGAAGATTTCGTTGGAAACGGGAAAATCTTCATATAAAATCCAGACGCAAGGATTCTCAGAAACTTTTTCTGATGTGTGTCCTCAACTTACAAGGTTCAACCTTTCTTTTGATAGAAGAGTTTGGAAACCCTCTTTTTGTAGAATCTCTAAGTGGATATTTGGATAGCTCTAACGATTACATAGGAAACGGGAATATCTTCATCTAAAATCTAGACAGAAGCACTCTCAGAAACAACTTTGTGATATCTGCATTCAACTCACAGAGCTGAACATTCCCTTTCATAGTGCAGGTTTGAAACACTCTTTCTGCTCTATCTGCAGGTGGACATTTCAAGCGCTTTCAGGCCTATGGTGAAGAAGGAAATATCTTCCGATAAAATCTACACAGAATCATTCTCAGAAACAAATTTGGGATGTGTGTCCTCAACTAACAGAGTTGAACCTCACTTTTGATACAGCAGTTTGGAAACACTCTTTTTGTAGAATCTGCAAGTGGATATTTGGATAACTGTGAAGATTTCGCTGGAAACGGGAATATCTTCATATAAAATCTAGACAGAAGCATTCTCAGAAACTTCTTTGTGATGTGTGTCCTCAACTAACAGAGTTCAACCTTTCTTTTCATACAGTAATTTGGAAAAACATTTCTTGAAGAATATGCAAGTGGATATTTGGATTACTGTGAAGATTTCGTTGGAAACGGGAAAATCTTCATATAAAATCCAGACGCAAGGATTCTCAGAAACTTTTTCTGATGTGTTTCCTCAACTTACAAGGTTCAACCTTTCTTTTGATAGAAGAGTTTGGAAACCCTCTTTTTGTAGAATCTCTAAGTGGATATTTGGATAGCTCTAACGATTACGTAGGAAACGGGAATATCTTCATCTAAAATCTAGACAGAAGCACTCTCAGAAACAACTTTGTGATATCTGCATTCAAGTCACAGAGTTGAACATTCCCTTTCATAGTGCAGGTTTGAAACACTCTTTCTGCTCTATCTGCAGGTGGACATTTCAAGCGCATTCAGGCCTATGGTGAAGAAGGAAATATCTTCCGATAAAATCTAGACAGAAGGATTCTCAGAAACTTCTTTGTGATGTGTGTCCTCAACTAACAGAGTTCAACCTTTCTTTTCATACAGCAATTTTGAAAAACATTTCTTGTAGAATCTGCAAGTGGATATTTAGATTACTGTGAAGATTTCGTTGGAAACGGGAAAATCTTCACAAAAAATCCAGACGGAAGGATTCTCAGAAACTTTTTCTGATGTGTGTCCTCAACTTACAAGGTTCAACCTTTCTTTTGATAGAAGAGTTTGGAAACCCTTTTTTTGTAGAATCTCTAAGTGGATATTTGGATAGCTCTAACGATTACGTAGGAAACGGGAATATCTTCATCTAAAATCTAGACAGAAGCACTCTCAGAAACAACTTTGTGATATCTGCATTCATGTCACAGAGCTGAACATTCCCTTTCATAGAGCGGGATTGAAACACTCTTTCTGTACTCTCTGCAAGTGGACCTCTCAAGCGCTTTGAGGCCTATGGTGAAAAAGGAAATATATTCCCTTAAATTCTAGACAGAAGGATTCTCAGAAGCAAATTTGAGATGTGTGTCCTCAAATAACAGAGTTGAACCTTTCTTTTCATACAGCAGTTTGCAAACACTCTTTTTGTGGAATCTGCAAGTGGATATTTGGATAACTGTGAAGATTTCGTTGGAAACGGGAATATCTTCATAGAAAATCTAGACAGAAGCATTCTCAGAAACTTCTTTGTGATGTGTGTCCTCAACTAACAGAGTTCAACCTTTCTTTTCATACAGCAATTTGGAAACACTTTTTTTGTAGAATATGCAAGTGGATATTTGGATAACTGTGATGATTTCGTTGGAAACGGGAAAATCTTCATATAAAATCCAGATGGAAGGATTCTCAGAAACTTTTTCTGATGTGTGTCCTCAACTAACAGGGTTCAACTTTTCTTTTGGTAGAACAGTTTGGAACCCCTCTTTTTGTAGAATCTCTAAGTGGATATTTGGATAGCTCTAAAGATTACCTTGGAAAACGGAATATCTTCATCTAAAATCTAGACAGAAGCAGTCTCGGAAACAACTTTGTGATATCTGCATTCAAGTCACAGAGCTGAACATTCTCTTTCATAGTGCAGGTTTGAAACACTCTTTCTGCACTATCTGCAAGTGGACATTTCAAGCGCGTTCAGTCCTATGGTGAAAAAGGAAACATCTTCTGATAAAATATACACAGAATCATTCTCAGAAACAAATTTGGGATTTGTGTCCTCAACTAACAGAGTTGAACCTCACTTCTGACACAGCAGTTTGGAAACACTTTTTTTGTAGAATCTACATGGGGATGTTTGGAGAACTGCGAAGAGTTCGCTGAAAACGGGAATATCTTCATACAAAATCTAGACAGAAGCATTCTCAGAAACTTGTTTGTGATGTCTGTCCTCAACTAACAGAGTTCAACCTTTCTTTTGATACAGCAATTTTGAAACACACTTTTTGTGGAATCTGCAAGTGGATATTTGTATAACTGTGAAGATTTCATTGGAAACGGGAATATCTTCATATAAAATCAAGACAGAAGCATTCTCAGAAACTTCTTTGCGATGTGTGTCCTCAACTAACAGAGTTCAACCTTTCTTTTCATACAGCAGTTTTTTCAGAATCTGCATGTGGATATTTGGATAACTGTGAAGATTTCGTTGGAAACGGGAGTTTCTTCATTTAAAATCTAGACAGAAGCATTCTCAGAATCTTCTTTGTGATGTGTGTCCTCAACAAACAGAGTTCAACGTTTCTTTTAATAGAGCAGCTGGAAACACTCTTTCTTTGGAATCTCTAAGTGGATACTTGGATAGCTCTAACAATTTCGTTGGAAACGGGAATATCTTCATCTAAAATTTAGACAGAAGCACTCTCAGAAACAACTTTGTGACATCTGCATTCAAGTCACAGAGCTGAACATTCCCTTTCATAGAGCGGGATTGAAACACTCTTTCTGTACTCTCTGCAAGTGGACCTCTCAAGCGCTTTGAGGCCTATGGTGTAAAAGGAAATATCTTCCCATAAAATCTAGACAGAAGGATTCTCAGAAGCAAATTTGAGATGTGTGTCCTCAACTGAGTTGAACCTTTCTTTTGATACAGCAGTTTGCAAACACTCTTTTTGTAGAATCGGCAAGTGGATATTTGGATAACTGTGAAGATTTCGCTGGAAACGGGAATATCTTCAAATAAAATCTAGACAGAAGCATTCTCAGAAACTTCTTTGTGATGTCTGTCCTCAACTAACAGAGTTCAACCTTTCTTTTCATACAGTAATTTGGAAACACTTTATTTGCAGAATATGCAAGTGGATATTTGGATAACTGTGAAGATTTCGTTGGAAACGGGAATATCTTCATAGAAAATCTAGACAGAAGCATTCTCAGAAACTTCTTTGTGATGTGTGTCCTCAACTAACAGAGTTCAACCTTTCTTTTCATACAGCAATTTGGAAAAACATTTCTTGTAGAATATGCAAGTGGATATTTGGATTACTGTGAAGATTTCGTTGGAAACGGGAAAATCTTCATATAAAATCCAGACGGAAGGATTCTCAGAAACTTTTTCTGATGTGTGTCCTCAACTTACAAGGTTCAACCTTTCTTTTGATAGAAGAGTTTGGAAACCCTCTTTTTGTAGAATCTCTAAGTGGATATTTGGATAGCTCTAACGATTACGTAGGAAACGGGAATATCTTCATCTAAAATCTAGACAGAAGCACTCTCAGAAACAACTTTGTGATATCTGCATTCAAGTCACAGAGCTGAACATTCCCTTTCATAGTGCAGGTTTGAAACACTCTTTCTGCTCTATCTGCAGGTGGACATTTCAAGCGCTTTCAGGCCTATGGTGAAGAAGGAAATATCTTCCGATAAAATCTACACAGAATCATTCTCAGAAACAAATTTGGGATGTGTGTCCTCAACTAACAGAGTTGAACCTCACTTTTGATACAGCAGTTTGGAAACACTCTTTTTGTAGAATCTGCAAGTGGATATTTGGATAACTGTGAAGATTTCGCTGGAAACGGGAATATCTTCATATAAAATCTAGACAGAAGCATTCTCAGAAACTTCTTTGTGATGTGTGTCCTCAACTAACAGAGTTCAACCTTTCTTTTCATACAGTAATTTGGAAAAACATTTCTTGAAGAATATGCAAGTGGATATTTGGATTACTGTGAAGATTTCGTTGGAAACGGGAAAATCTTCATATAAAATCCAGACGCAAGGATTCTCAGAAACTTTTTCTGATGTGTGTCCTCAACTTACAAGGTTCAACCTTTCTTTTGATAGAAGAGTTTGGAAACCCTCTTTTTGTAGAATCTCTAAGTGGATATTTGGATAGCTCTAACGATTACGTAGGAAACGGGAATATCTTCATCTAAAATCTAGACAGAAGCACTCTCAGAAACAACTTTGTGATATCTGCATTCAAGTCACAGAGTTGAACATTCCCTTTCATAGTGCAGGTTTGAAACACTCTTTCTGCTCTATCTGCAGGTGGACATTTCAAGCGCATTCAGGCCTATGGTGAAGAAGGAAATATCTTCCGATAAAATCTAGACAGAAGGATTCTCAGAAACTTCTTTGTGATGTGTGTCCTCAACTAACAGAGTTCAACCTTTCTTTTCATACAGCAATTTTGAAAAACATTTCTTGTAGAATCTGCAAGTGGATATTTAGATTACTGTGAAGATTTCGTTGGAAACGGGAAAATCTTCACAAAAAATCCAGACGGAAGGATTCTCAGAAACTTTTTCTGATGTGTGTCCTCAACTTACAAGGTTCAACCTTTCTTTTGATAGAAGAGTTTGGAAACCCTTTTTTTGTAGAATCTCTAAGTGGATATTTGGATAGCTCTAACGATTACGTAGGAAACGGGAATATCTTCATCTAAAATCTAGACAGAAGCACTCTCAGAAACAACTTTGTGATATCTGCATTCATGTCACAGAGCTGAACATTCCCTTTCATAGAGCGGGATTGAAACACTCTTTCTGTACTCTCTGCAAGTGGACCTCTCAAGCGCTTTGAGGCCTATGGTGAAAAAGGAAATATATTCCCTTAAAATCTAGACAGAAGGATTCTCAGAAGCAAATTTGAGATGTGTGTCCTCAAATAACAGAGTTGAACCTTTCTTTTCATACAGCAGTTTGCAAACACTCTTTTTGTGGAATCTGCAAGTGGATATTTGGATAACTGTGAAGATTTCGCTGGAAACGGGAATATCTTCAAATAAAATCTAGACAGAAGCATTCTCAGAAACTTCTTTGTGATGTGTGTCCTCAACTAACAGAGTTCAACCTTTCTTTTCATACAGTAATTTGGAAACACTTTATTTGCAGAATATGCAAGTGGATATTTGGATAACTGTGAAGATTTCGTTGGAAACGGGAATATCTTCATAGAAAATCTAGACAGAAGCATTCTCAGAAACTTCTTTGTGATGTGTGTCCTCAACTAACAGAGTTCAACCTTTCTTTTCATACAGCAATTTGGAAACACTTTTTTTGTAGAATATGCAAGTGGATATTTGGATAACTGTGATGATTTCGTTGGAAACGGGAAAATCTTCATATAAAATCCAGATGGAAGGATTCTCAGAGACTTTTTCTGATGTGTGTCCTCAACTAACAGGGTTCAACTTTTCTTTTGGTAGAACAGTTTGGAACCCCTCTTTTTGTAGAATCTCTAAGTGGATATTTGGATAGCTCTAAAGATTACCTTGGAAAAGGGAATATCTTCATCTAAAATCTAGACAGAAGCAGTCTCGGAAACAACTTTGTGATATCTGCATTCAAGTCACAGAGCTGAACATTCTCTTTCATAGTGCAGGTTTGAAACACTCTTTCTGCACTATCTGCAAGTGGACATTTCAAGCGCGTTCAGTCCTATGGTGAAAAAGGAAACATCCTCTTTTGAAATATACACAGAATCATTCTCAGAAACAAATTTGGGATTTGTGTCCTCAACTAACAGAGTTGAACCTCACTTCTGACACAGCAGTTTGGAAACACTCTTTTTGTAGAATCTACAAGGGGATATTTGGAGAACTGCGAAGATTTCGCTGAAAACGGGAATATCTTCATACAAAATCTAGACAGAAGCATTCTCAGAAACTTGTTTGTGATGTCTGTCCTCAACTAACAGAGCTCAACCTTTCTTTTGATACAGCAATTTGGAAACACACTTTTTGTGGAATCTGCAAGTGGATATTTGTATAACTGTGAAGATTTCGTAGGAAACGGGAATATCTTCATATAAAATCAAGACAGAAGCATTCTCAGAAACTTCTTTGCGATGTGTGTCCTAAACTAACAGAGTTCAACCTTTCTTTTCATACAGTAATTTGGAAACACTTTATTTGCAGAATATGAAAGTGGATATTTGGATTACTGTGAAGATTTCGTTGGAAACGGGAAAATCTTCATATAAAATCCAGACGGAAGGATTCTCAGAAACTTTTTCTGATGTGTGTCCTCAACTTACAAGGTTCAACCTTTCTTTTGATAGAAGAGTTTGGAAACCCTCTTTTTGTAGAATCTCTAAGTGGATATTTGGATAGCTCTAACGATTACGTAGGAAACGGGAATATCTTCATCTAAAATCTAGACAGAAGCACTCTCAGAAACAACTTTGTGATATCTGCATTCAAGTCACAGAGTTGAACATTCCCTTTCATAGTGCAGGTTTGAAACACTCTTTCTGCTCTATCTGCAGGTGGACATTTCAAGCGCATTCAGGCCTATGGTGAAGAAGGAAATATCTTCCGATAAAATCTAGACAGAAGGATTCTCAGAAACTTCTTTGTGATGTGTGTCCTCAACTAACAGAGTTCAACCTTTCTTTTCATACAGCAATTTTGAAAAACATTTCTTGTAGAATCTGCAAGTGGATATTTAGATTACTGTGAAGATTTCGTTGGAAACGGGAAAATCTTCACAAAAAATCCAGACGGAAGGATTCTCAGAAACTTTTTCTGATGTGTGTCCTCAACTTACAAGGTTCAACCTTTCTTTTGATAGAAGAGTTTGGAAACCCTTTTTTTGTAGAATCTCTAAGTGGATATTTGGATAGCTCTAACGATTACGTAGGAAACGGGAATATCTTCATCTAAAATCTAGACAGAAGCACTCTCAGAAACAACTTTGTGATATCTGCATTCATGTCACAGAGCTGAACATTCCCTTTCATAGAGCGGGATTGAAACACTCTTTCTGTACTCTCTGCAAGTGGACCTCTCAAGCGCTTTGAGGCCTATGGTGAAAAAGGAAATATATTCCCTTAAAATCTAGACAGAAGGATTCTCAGCAGCAAATTTGAGATGTGTGTCCTCAAATAACAGAGTTGAACCTTTCCTTTCATACAGCAGTTTGCAAACACTCTTTTTGTGGAATCTGCAAGTGGATATTTGGATAACTGTGAAGATTTCGCTGGAAACGGGAATATCTTCAAATAAAATCTAGACAGAAGCATTCTCAGAAACTTCTTTGTGATGTGTGTCCTCAACTAACAGAGTTCAACCTTTCTTTTCATACAGTAATTTGGAAACACTTTATTTGCAGAATATGCAAGTGGATATTTGGATAACTGTGAAGATTTCGTTGGAAACGGGAATATCTTCATAGAAAATCTAGACAGAAGCATTCTCAGAAACTTCTTTGTGATGTGTGTCCTCAACTAACAGAGTTCAACCTTTCTTTTCATACAGCAATTTGGAAACACTTTTTTGTAGAATATGCAAGTGGATATTTGGATAACTGTGATGATTTCGTTGGAAACGGGAAAATCTTCATATAAAATCCAGATGGAAGGATTCTCAGAAACTTTTTCTGATGTGTGTCCTCAACTAACAGGGTTCAACTTTTCTTTTGGTAGAACAGTTTGGAACCCCTCTTTTTGTAGAATCTCTAAGTGGATATTTGGATAGCTCTAAAGATTACCTTGGAAAAGGGAATATCTTCATCTAAAATCTGGACAGAAGCACTCTCAGAAACAACTTTGTGATATCTGCATTCAAGTCACAGAGCTGAACATTCTCTTTCATAGTGCAGGTTTGAAACACTCTTTCTGCACTATCTGCAAGTGGACATTTCAAGCGCGTTCAGTCCTATGGTGAAAAAGGAAACATCTTCTTATAAAATATACACAGAATCATTCTCAGAAACAAATTTGGAATTTGTGTCCTCAACTAACAGAGTTGAACCTCACTTCTGACACAGCAGTTTGGAAACACTCTTTTTGTACAATCTACAAGGGGATATTTGGAGAACTGCGAAGATTTCGCTGAAAACGGGAATATTTTCATACAAAATCTAGACAGAAGCATTCTCAGAAACTTGTTTGTGATGTCTGTCCTCAACTAACAGAGTTCAACCTTTCTTTTGATACAGCAATTTGGAAACACACTTTTTGTGGAATCTGCAAGTGGATATTTGTATAACTGTGAAGATTTCGTAGGAAACGGGAATATCTTCATATAAAATCAAGACAGAAGCATTCTCAGAAACTTCTTTGCGATGTGAGTCCTCAACTAACAGAGTTCAACCTTTCTTTTCATACAGCAGTTTTTTCAGAATCTGCAAGTGGATATTTGGATAACTGTGAAGATTTGGTTGGAAACGGGAGTTTCTTCATATAAAATCTAGACAGAAGCATTCTCAGAAACTTCTTTGTGATGTGTGTCCTCAACAAACAGAGTTCAACGTTTCTTTTAATAGAGCAGCTGGAAACACTCTTTCTTTGGAATCTCTAAGAGGATACTTGGATAGCTCTAACAATTTCGTTGGAAACGGGAATATCTTCATCTAAAATCTAGACAGAAGCACTCTCAGAAACAACTTTGTGACATCTGCATTCAAGTCACAGAGCTGAACATTCCCTTTCATAGAGCGGGATTGAAACACTCTTTCTGTACTCTCTGCAAGTGGACCTCTCAAGCGCTTTGAGGCCTATGGTGTAAAAGGAAATATCTTCCCATAAAATCTAGACAGAAAGATTCTCAGAAGCAAATTTGAGATGTGTGTCCTCAACTAACAGAGTTGAACCTTTCTTTTGATACAGCAGTTTGCAAACACTCTTTTTGTAGAATCGGCAAGTGGATATTTGGATAACTGTGAAGATTTCGTTGGAAACGGGAATATCTTCAAATAAAATCTAGACAGAAGCATTCTCAGAAACTTCTTTGTGATGTCTGTCCTCAACTAACAGAGTTCAACCTTTCTTTTCATACAGTAATTTGGAAACACTTTATTTGCAGAATATGCAAGTGGATATTTGGATAACTGGGAAGATTTCGTTGGAAACGGGAATATCTTCATAGAAAATCTAGACAGAAGCATTCTCAGAAACTTCTTTGTGATGTGTGTCCTCAACTAACAGAGTTCAACCTTTCTTTTCATACAGCAATTTGGAAAAACATTTCTTGTAGAATCTGCAAGTGGATATTTGGATTACTGTGAAGATTTCGTTGGAAACGGGAAAATCTTCATATAAAATCCAGACGGAAGGATTCTCAGAAACTTTTTCTGATGTGTGTCCTCAACTTACAAGGTTCAACCTTTCTTTTGATAGAAGAGTTTGGAAACCCTCTTTTTGTAGAATCTCTAAGTGGATATTTGGATAGCTCTTACGATTACGTAGGAAACGGGAATATCTTCATCTAAAATCTAGACAGAAGCACTCTCAGAAACAACTTTGTGATATCTGCATTCAAGTCACAGAGCTGAACATTCCATTTCATAGTGCAGGTTTGAAACACTCTTTCTGCTCTATCTGCAGGTGGACATTTCAAGCGCTTTCAGGCCTATGGTGAAGAAGGAAATATCTTCCGATAAAATCTACACAGAATCATTCTCAGAAACAAATTTGGGATGTGTGTCCTCAACTAACAGAGTTGAACCTCACTTTTGATACAGCAGTTTGGAAACACTCTTTTTGTAGAATCTGCAAGTGGATATTTGGATAACTGTGAAGATTTCGCTGGAAACGGGAATATCCTCATATAAAATCTAGACAGAAGCATTCTCAGAAACTTCTTTGTGATGTGTGTCCTCAACTAACAGAGTTCAACCTTTCTTTTCATACAGTAATTTGGAAAAACATTTCTTGAAGAATATGCAAGTGGATATTTGGATTACTGTGAAGATTTCGTTGGAAACGGGAAAATCTTCATATAAAATCCAGACGCAAGGATTCTCAGAAACTTTTTCTGATGTGTGTCCTCAACTTACAAGGTTCAACCTTTCTTTTGATAGAAGAGTTTGGAAACCCTCTTTTTGTAGAATCTCTAAGTGGATATTTGGATAGCTCTTACGATTACGTAGGAAACGGGAATATCTTCATCTAAAATCTAGACAGAAGCACTCTCAGAAACAACTTTGTGATATCTGCATTCAAGTCACAGAGCTGAACATTCCCTTTCATAGTGCAGGTTTGAAACACTCTTTCTGCTCTATCTGCAGGTGGACATTTCAAGCGCATTCAGGCCTATGGTGAAGAAGGAAATATCTTCCGATAAAATCTAGACAGAAGGATTCTCAGAAACTTCTTTGTGATGTGTGTCCTCAACTAACAGAGTTCAACCTTTCTTTTCGTACAGCAATTTGGAAAAACATTTCTTGTAGAATCTGCAAGTGGATATTTGGATTACTGTGTAGATTTCGTTGGAAACGGGAAAATCTTCATATAAAATCCAGACGGAAGGATTCTCAGAAACTTTTTCTGATGTGTGTCCTCAACTTACAAGGTTCAACCTTTCTTTTGATAGAAGAGTTTGGAAACCCTCTTTTTGTAGAATCTCTAAGTGGATATTTGGATAGCTCTAACGATTACGTAGGAAACGGGAATATCTTCATCTAAAATCTAGACAGAAGCACTCTCAGAAACAACTTTGTGATATCTGCATTCATGTCACAGAGCTGAACATTCCCTTTCATAGAGCGGGATTGAAACACTCTTTCTGTACTCTCTGCAAGTGGACCTCTCAAGCGCTTTGAGGCCTATGGTGAAAAAGGAAATATATTCCCTTAAAATCTAGACAGAAGGATTCTCAGAAGCAAATTTGAGATGTGTGTCCTCAACTAACAGAGTTGAACCTTTCTTTTGATACAGCAGTTTGCAAACACTCTTTTTGTGGAATCTGCAAGTGGATATTTGGATAACTGTGAAGATTTCGCTGGAAACGGGAATATCTTCAAATAAAATCTAGACAGAAGCATTCTCAGAAACTTCTTTGTGATGTGTGTCCTCAACTAACAGAGTTCAACCTTTCTTTTCATACAGTAATTTGGAAACATTTTATTTGCAGAATATGCAAGTGGATATTTGGATAACTGTGAAGATTTCGTTGGAAACGGGAATATCTTCATAGAAAATCTAGACAGAAGCATTCTCAGAAACTTCTTTGTGATGTGTGTCCTCAACTAACAGAGTTCAACCTTTCTTTTCATACAGCAATTTGGAAACACTTTTTTTGTAGAATATGCAAGTAGATATTTGGATAACTGTGATGATTTCGTTGGAAATGGGAAAATCTTCATATAAAATCCAGATGGAAGGATTCTCAGAAACTTTTTCTGATGTGTGTCCTCAACTAACAGGGTTCAACTTTTCTTTTGGTAGAACAGTTTGGAACCCCTCTTTTTGTAGAATCTCTAAGTGGATATTTGGATAGCTCTAAAGATTACCTTGGAAAAGGGAATATCTTCATCTAAAATCTAGACAGAAGCAGGCTCGGAAACAACTTTGTGATATCTGCATTCAAGTCACAGAGCTGAACATTCTCTTTCATAGTGCAGGTTTGAAACACTCTTTCTGCACTATCTGCAAGTGGACATTTCAAGCGCGTTCAGTCCTATGGTGAAAAAGGAAACATCTTCTGATAAAATATACACAGAATCATTCTCAGAAACAAACTTGGGATTTGTGTCCTCAACTAACAGAGTTGAACCTCACTTCTGACACAGCAGTTTGGAAACACTTTTTTTGTAGAATCTACAGGGGGATGTTTGGAGAACTGCGAAGATTTCGCTGAAAACGGGATTATCTTCATACAAAATCTAGACAGAAGCATTCTCAGAAACTTGTTTGTGATGTCTGTCCTCAACTAACAGAGTTCAACCTTTCTTTTGATACAGCAATTTGGAAACACACTTTTTGTGGAATCTGCAAGTGGATATTTGTATAATTGTGAAGATTTCGTTGGAAACGGGAATATCTTCATATAAAATCAAGACAGAAGCATTCTCAGAAACTTCTTTGCGATGTGTGTCCTCAACTAACAGAGTTCAACCTTTCTTTTCATACAGCAGTTTGGAAACACTCTTTTTTCAGAATCTGCAAGTGGATATTTGGATAACTGTGAAGATTTCGTTGTAAACGGGAGTTTCTTCATATAAAATCTAGACAGAAGCATTCTCAGAAACTTCTTTGTGATGTGTGTCCTCAACAAACAGAGTTCAACGTTTCTTTTAATAGAGCAGCTGGAAACACTCTTTCCTTGGAATCTCTAAGAGGATACTTGGATAGCTCTAACAATTTCGTTGGAAACGGGAATATCTTCATCTAAAATCTAGACAGAAGCACTCTCAGAAACAACTTTGTGACATCTGCATTCAAGTCACAGAGCTGAACATTCCCTTTCATAGAGCGGGATTGAAACACTCTTTCTGTACTCTCTGCAAGTGGACCTCTCAAGCGCTTTGAGGCCTAACGTGTAAAAGGAAATATCTTCCCATAAAATATAGACAGAAGGATTCTCAGAAGCAAATTTGAGATGTGTGTCCTCAACTAACAGAGTTGAACCTTTCTTTTGATACAGCAGTTTGCAAACACTCTTTTTGTAGAATCTGCAAGTGGATATTTGGATAAGTGTGAAGATTTCGTTGGAAACGGGAATATCTTCAAATAAAATCTAGACAGAAGCATTCTCAGAAACTTCTTTGTGATGTCTGTCCTCAACTAACAGAGTTCAACCTTTCTTTCCATACAGTAATTTGGAAACACTTTATTTGCAGAATATGCAAGTGGATATTTGGATAACTGTGAAGATTTCGTTGGAAACGGGAATATCTTCATAGAAAATCTAGACAGAAGCATTCTCAGAAACTTCTTTGTGATGTGTGTCCTCAACTAACAGAGTTCAACCTTTCTTTTCATACAGCATGTTGGAAAAACATTTCTTGTAGAATATGGAAGTGGATATTTGGATTACTGTGAAAATTTCGTTGGAAACGGGAAAATCTTCATATAAAATCCAGACGGAAGGATTCTCAGAAACTTTTTCTGATGTGTGTCCTCAACTTACAAGGTTCAACCTTTCTTTTGATAGAAGAGTTTGGAAACCCTCTTTTTGTAGAATCTCTAAGTGGATATTTGGATAGCTCTAACGATTTCGTTGGAAACGGGAATATCTTCATCTAAAATCTAGACAGAAGCACTCTCAGAAAAAACTTTGTGATATCTGCATTCATGTCACAGAGCTGAACATTCCCTTTCATAGTGCAGGTTTGAAACACTCTTTCTGCTCTATCTACAGGTGGACATTTCAAGCGCATTCAGGCCTGTGGTGAAGAAGGAAATATCTTCCGATAAAATCTACACAGAATCATTCTCAGAAACAAATTTGGGATGTGTGTCCTCAACTAACAGAGTTGAACCTCACTTTTGATACAGCAGTTTGGAAACACTCTTTTTGTAGAATCTGCAAGTGGATATTTGGATAACTGTGAAGATTTCGCTGGAAACGGGAATATCTTCATAGAAAATCTAGACAGAAGCATTCTCAGAAACTTCTTTGTGATGTGTGTCCTCAACTAACAGAGTTCAACCTTTCTTTTCATACAGTAATTTGGAAAAACATTTCTTGAAGAATATGCAAGTGGATATTTGGATTACTGTGAAGATTTCGTTGGAAACGGGAAAATCTTCATATAAAATCCAGACGGAAGGATTCTCAGAAACTTTTTCTGATGTGTGTCCTCAACTTACAAGGTTCAACCTTTCTTTTGATAGAAGAGTCTGGAAACCCTCTTTTTGTAGAATTTCTAAGTGGATATTTGGATAGCTCTAACGATTACTTAGGAAACGGGAATATCTTCATCTAAAATCTAGACAGAAGCACTCTCAGAAACAACTTTGTGATATCTGCATTCAAGTCACAGAGTTGAACATTCCCTTTCATAGTGCAGGTTTGAAACACTCTTTCTGCTCTATCTGCAGGTGGACATTTCAAGCGCATTCAGGCCTATGGTGAAGAAGGAAATATCTTCCGATAAAATCTAGACAGAAGGATTCTCAGAAACTTCTTTGTGATGTGTGTCCTCAACTAACAGAGTTCAACCTTTCTTTTCATACAGCAATTTTGAAAAACATTTCTTGTAGAATCTGCAAGTGGATATTTAGATTACTGTGAAGATTTCGTTGGAAACGGGAAAATCTTCACAAAAAATCCAGACGGAAGGATTCTCAGAAACTTTTTCTGATGTGTGTCCTCAACTTACAAGGTTCAACCTTTCTTTTGATAGAAGAGTTTGGAAACCCTTTTTTTGTAGAATCTCTAAGTGGATATTTGGATAGCTCTAACGATTACGTAGGAAACGGGAATATCTTCATCTAAAATCTAGACAGAAGCACTCTCAGAAACAACTTTGTGATATCTGCATTCATGTCACAGAGCTGAACATTCCCTTTCATAGAGCGGGATTGAAACACTCTTTCTGTACTCTCTGCAAGTGGACCTCTCAAGCGCTTTGAGGCCTATGGTGAAAAAGGAAATATATTCCCTTAAAATCTAGACAGAAGGATTCTCAGCAGCAAATTTGAGATGTGTGTCCTCAAATAACAGAGTTGAACCTTTCCTTTCATACAGCAGTTTGCAAACACTCTTTTTGTGGAATCTGCAAGTGGATATTTGGATAACTGTGAAGATTTCGCTGGAAACGGGAATATCTTCAAATAAAATCTAGACAGAAGCATTCTCAGAAACTTCTTTGTGATGTGTGTCCTCAACTAACAGAGTTCAACCTTTCTTTTCATACAGTAATTTGGAAACACTTTATTTGCAGAATATGCAAGTGGATATTTGGATAACTGTGAAGATTTCGTTGGAAACGGGAATATCTTCATAGAAAATCTAGACAGAAGCATTCTCAGAAACTTCTTTGTGATGTGTGTCCTCAACTAACAGAGTTCAACCTTTCTTTTCATACAGCAATTTGGAAACACTTTTTTGTAGAATATGCAAGTGGATATTTGGATAACTGTGATGATTTCGTTGGAAACGGGAAAATCTTCATATAAAATCCAGATGGAAGGATTCTCAGAAACTTTTTCTGATGTGTGTCCTCAACTAACAGGGTTCAACTTTTCTTTTGGTAGAACAGTTTGGAACCCCTCTTTTTGTAGAATCTCTAAGTGGATATTTGGATAGCTCTAAAGATTACCTTGGAAAAGGGAATATCTTCATCTAAAATCTGGACAGAAGCACTCTCAGAAACAACTTTGTGATATCTGCATTCAAGTCACAGAGCTGAACATTCTCTTTCATAGTGCAGGTTTGAAACACTCTTTCTGCACTATCTGCAAGTGGACATTTCAAGCGCGTTCAGTCCTATGGTGAAAAAGGAAACATCTTCTTATAAAATATACACAGAATCATTCTCAGAAACAAATTTGGGATTTGTGTCCTCAACTAACAGAGTTGAACCTCACTTCTGACACAGCAGTTTGGAAACACTCTTTTTGTAGAATCTACAAGGGGATATTTGGAGAACTGCGAAGATTTCGCTGAAAACGGGAATATTTACATACAAAATCTAGACAGAAGCATTCTCAGAAACTTGTTTGTGATGTCTGTCCTCAACTAACAGAGTTCAACCTTTCTTTTGATACAGCAATTTGGAAACACACTTTTTGTGGAATCTGCAAGTGGATATTTGTATAACTGTGAAGATTTCGTAGGAAACGGGAATATCTTCATATAAAATCAAGACAGAAGCATTCTCAGAAACTTCTTTGCGATGTGAGTCCTCAACTAACAGAGTTCAACCTTTCTTTTCATACAGCAGTTTTTTCAGAATCTGCAAGTGGATATTTGGATAACTGTGAAGATTTGGTTGGAAACGGGAGTTTCTTCATATAAAATCTAGACAGAAGCATTCTCAGAAACTTCTTTGTGATGTGTGTCCTCAACAAACAGAGTTCAACGTTTCTTTTAATAGAGCAGCTGGAAACACTCTTTCTTTGGAATCTCTAAGAGGATACTTGGATAGCTCTAACAATTTCGTTGGAAACGGGAATATCTTCATCTAAAATCTAGACAGAAGCACTCTCAGAAACGACTTTGTGACATCTGCATTCAAGTCACAGAGCTGAACATTCCCTTTCATAGAGCGGGATTGAAACACTCTTTCTGTACTCTCTGCAAGTGGACCTCTCAAGCGCTTTGAGGCCTATGGTGTAAAAGGAAATATCTTCCCATAAAATCTAGACAGAAAGATTCTCAGAAGCAAATTTGAGATGTGTGTCCTCAACTAACAGAGTTGAACCTTTCTTTTGATACAGCAGTTTGCAAACACTCTTTTTGTAGAATCGGCAAGTGGATATTTGGATAACTGTGAAGATTTCGTTGGAAACGGGAATATCTTCAAATAAAATCTAGACAGAAGCATTCTCAGAAACTTCTTTGTGATGTCTGTCCTCAACTAACAGAGTTCAACCTTTCTTTTCATACAGTAATTTGGAAACACTTTATTTGCAGAATATGCAAGTGGATATTTGGATAACTGGGAAGATTTCGTTGGAAACGGGAATATCTTCATAGAAAATCTAGACAGAAGCATTCTCAGAAACTTCTTTGTGATGTGTGTCCTCAACTAACAGAGTTCAACCTTTCTTTTCATACAGCAATTTGGAAAAACATTTCTTGTAGAATCTGCAAGTGGATATTTGGATTACTGTGAAGATTTCGTTGGAAACGGGAAAATCTTCATATAAAATCCAGACGGAAGGATTCTCAGAAACTTTCTCTGATGTGTGTCCTGAACTTACAAGGTTCAACCTTTCTTTTGATAGAAGAGTTTGGAAACCCTCTTTTTGTAGAATCTCTAAGTGGATATTTGGATAGCTCTTACGATTACGTAGGAAACGGGAATATCTTCATCTAAAATCTAGACAGAAGCACTCTCAGAAACAACTTTGTGATATCTGCATTCAAGTCACAGAGCTGAACATTCCATTTCATAGTGCAGGTTTGAAACACTCTTTCTGCTCTATCTGCAGGTGGACATTTCAAGCGCTTTCAGGCCTATGGTGAAGAAGGAAATATCTTCCGATAAAATCTACACAGAATCATTCTCAGAAACAAATTTGGGATGTGTGTCCTCAACTAACAGAGTTGAACCTCACTTTTGATACAGCAGTTTGGAAACACTCTTTTTGTAGAATCTGCAAGTGGATATTTGGATAACTGTGAAGATTTCGCTGGAAACGGGAATATCCTCATATAAAATCTAGACAGAAGCATTCTCAGAAACTTCTTTGTGATGTGTGTCCTCAACTAACAGAGTTCAACCTTTCTTTTCATACAGTAATTTGGAAAAACATTTCTTGAAGAATATGCAAGTGGATATTTGGATTACTGTGAAGATTTCGTTGGAAACGGGAAAATCTTCATATAAAATCCAGACGCAAGGATTCTCAGAAACTTTTTCTGATGTGTGTCCTCAACTTACAAGGTTCAACCTTTCTTTTGATAGAAGAGTTTGGAAACCCTCTTTTTGTAGAATCTCTAAGTGGATATTTGGATAGCTCTTACGATTACGTAGGAAACGGGAATATCTTCATCTAAAATCTAGACAGAAGCACTCTCAGAAACAACTTTGTGATATCTGCATTCAAGTCACAGAGCTGAACATTCCCTTTCATAGTGCAGGTTTGAAACACTCTTTCTGCTCTATCTGCAGGTGGACATTTCAAGCGCATTCAGGCCTATGGTGAAGAAGGAAATATCTTCCGATAAAATCTAGACAGAAGGATTCTCAGAAACTTCTTTGTGATGTGTGTCCTCAACTAACAGAGTTCACCCTTTCTTTTCATACAGCAATTTGGAAAAACATTTCTTGTAGAATCTGCAAGTGGATATTTGGATTACTGTGAAGATTTCGTTGGAAACGGGAAAATCTTCATATAAAATCCAGACGGAAGGATTCTCAGAAACATTTTCTGATATGTGTCCTCAACTAACAGAGTTCAACCTTTCTTTTTATACAGTAATTTGGAAAAACATTTCTTGAAGAATATGCAAGTGGATATTTGGATTACTGTGAAGATTTCGTTGGAAACGGGAAAATCTTCATATAAAATCCAGACGCAAGGATTCTCAGAAACTTTTTCTGATGTGTGTCCTCAACTTACAAGGTTCAACCTTTCTTTTGATAGAAGAGTTTGGAAACCCTCTTTTTGTAGAATCTCTAAGTGGATATTTGGATAGCTCTAACGATTACGTAGGAAACGGGAATATCTTCATCTAAAATCTAGACAGAAGCACTCTCAGAAACAACTCTGTGATATCTGCATTCAAGTCACAGAGCTGAACATTCCCTTTCATAGTGCAGGTTTGAAACACTCTTTCTGCTCTATCTGCAGGTGGACATTTCAAGCGCTTTCAGGCCTATGGTGAAGAAGGAAATATCTTCCGATAAAATCTACACAGAGTCATTCTCAGAAACAAATTTGGGATGTGTGTCCTCAACTAACAGAGTTGAACCTCACTTTTGATACAGCAGTTTGGAAACACTCTTTTTGTAGAATCTGCAAGTGGATATTTGGATAACTGTGAAGATTTCGCTGGAAACGGGATTATCTTCCGATAAAATCTAGACAGAAGCATTCTCAGAAACTTCTTTGTGATGTGTGTCCTCAACTAACAGAGTTCAACCTTTCTTTTCATACAGCAAGTTGGAAAAACATTTCTTGTAGAATATGCAAGTGGATATTTGGATTACTGTGAAGATTTCGTTGGAAACGGGAAAATCTTCATATAAAATCCAGATGGAAGGATTCTCAGAAACTTTTTCTGATGTGTGTCCTCAACTTACAAGGTTCAACCTTTCTTTTGATAGAAGAGTTTGGAAACCCTCTTTTTGTAGAATCTCTAAGTGGATATTTGGATAGCTCTAACGATTACGTAGGAAACGGGAGTATCTTCATCTAAAATCTAGACAGAAGCACTCTCAGAAACAACTTTGTGATATCTGCATTCAAGTCACAGAGCTGAACATTCCCTTTCATAGTGCAGGTTTGAAACACTCTTTCTGCTCTATCTGCAGGTGGACATTTCAAGCGCATTCAGGCCTATGGTGAAGAAGGAAATATCTTCCGATAAAATCTAGACAGAAGGATTCTCAGAAACTTCTTTGTGATGTGTGTCCTCAACTAACAGAGTTCAACCTTTCTTTTCGTACAGCAATTTGGAAAAACATTTCTTGTAGAATCTGCAAGTGGATATTTGGATTACTGTGTAGATTTCGTTGGAAACGGGAAAATCTTCATATAAAATCCAGACGGAAGGATTCTCAGAAACTTTTTCTGATGTGTGTCCTCAACTTACAAGGTTCAACCTTTCTTTTGATAGAAGAGTTTGGAAACCCTCTTTTTGTAGAATCTCTAAGTGGATATTTGGATAGCTCTAACGATTACGTAGGAAACGGGAATATCTTCATCTAAAATCTAGACAGAAGCACTCTCAGAAACAACTTTGTGATATCTGCATTCATGTCACAGAGCTGAACATTCCCTTTCATAGAGCGGGATTGAAACACTCTTTCTGTACTCTCTGCAAGTGGACCTCTCAAGCGCTTTGAGGCCTATGGTGAAAAAGGAAATATATTCCCTTAAAATCTAGACAGAAGGATTCTCAGAAGCAAATTTGAGATGTGTGTCCTCAACTAACAGAGTTGAACCTTTCTTTTGATACAGCAGTTTGCAAACACTCTTTTTGTGGAATCTGCAAGTGGATATTTGGATAACTGTGAAGATTTCGCTGGAAACGGGAATATCTTCAAATAAAATCTAGACAGAAGCATTCTCAGAAACTTCTTTGTGATGTGTGTCCTCAACTAACAGAGTTCAACCTTTCTTTTCATACAGTAATTTGGAAACATTTTATTTGCAGAATATGCAAGTGGATATTTGGATAACTGTGAAGATTTCGTTGGAAACGGGAATATCTTCATAGAAAATCTAGACAGAAGCATTCTCAGAAACTTCTTTGTGATGTGTGTCCTCAACTAACAGAGTTCAACCTTTCTTTTCATACAGCAATTTGGAAACACTTTTTTTGTAGAATATGCAAGTAGATATTTGGATAACTGTGATGATTTCGTTGGAAATGGGAAAATCTTCATATAAAATCCAGATGGAAGGATTCTCAGAAACTTTTTCTGATGTGTGTCCTCAACTAACAGGGTTCAACTTTTCTTTTGGTAGAACAGTTTGGAACCCCTCTTTTTGTAGAATCTCTAAGTGGATATTTGGATAGCTCTAAAGATTACCTTGGAAAAGGGAATATCTTCATCTAAAATCTAGACAGAAGCAGGCTCGGAAACAACTTTGTGATATCTGCATTCAAGTCACAGAGCTGAACATTCTCTTTCATAGTGCAGGTTTGAAACACTCTTTCTGCACTATCTGCAAGTGGACATTTCAAGCGCGTTCAGTCCTATGGTGAAAAAGGAAACATCTTCTGATAAAATATACACAGAATCATTCTCAGAAACAAACTTGGGATTTGTGTCCTCAACTAACAGAGTTGAACCTCACTTCTGACACAGCAGTTTGGAAACACTTTTTTTGTAGAATCTACAGGGGGATGTTTGGAGAACTGCGAAGATTTCGCTGAAAACGGGATTATCTTCATACAAAATCTAGACAGAAGCATTCTCAGAAACTTGTTTGTGATGTCTGTCCTCAACTAACAGAGTTCAACCTTTCTTTTGATACAGCAATTTGGAAACACACTTTTTGTGGAATCTGCAAGTGGATATTTGTATAATTGTGAAGATTTCGTTGGAAACGGGAATATCTTCATATAAAATCAAGACAGAAGCATTCTCAGAAACTTCTTTGCGATGTGTGTCCTCAACTAACAGAGTTCAACCTTTCTTTTCATACAGCAGTTTGGAAACACTCTTTTTTCAGAATCTGCAAGTGGATATTTGGATAACTGTGAAGATTTCGTTGTAAACGGGAGTTTCTTCATATAAAATCTAGACAGAAGCATTCTCAGAAACTTCTTTGTGATGTGTGTCCTCAACAAACAGAGTTCAACGTTTCTTTTAATAGAGCAGCTGGAAACACTCTTTCCTTGGAATCTCTAAGAGGATACTTGGATAGCTCTAACAATTTCGTTGGAAACGGGAATATCTTCATCTAAAATCTAGACAGAAGCACTCTCAGAAACAACTTTGTGACATCTGCATTCAAGTCACAGAGCTGAACATTCCCTTTCATAGAGCGGGATTGAAACACTCTTTCTGTACTCTCTGCAAGTGGACCTCTCAAGCGCTTTGAGGCCTAACGTGTAAAAGGAAATATCTTCCCATAAAATCTAGACAGAAGGATTCTCAGAAGCAAATTTGAGATGTGTGTCCTCAACTAACAGAGTTGAACCTTTCTTTTGATACAGCAGTTTGCAAACACTCTTTTCGTAGAATCTGCAAGTGGATATTTGGATAAGTGTGAAGATTTCGTTGGAAACGGGAATATCTTCAAATAAAATCTAGACAGAAGCATTCTCAGAAACTTCTTTGTGATGTCTGTCCTCAACTAACAGAGTTCAACCTTTCTTTCCATACAGTAATTTGGAAACACTTTATTTGCAGAATATGCAAGTGGATATTTGGATAACTGTGAAGATTTCGTTGGAAACGGGAATATCTTCATAGAAAATCTAGACAGAAGCATTCTCAGAAACTTCTTTGTGATGTGTGTCCTCAACTAACAGAGTTCAACCTTTCTTTTCATACAGCATGTTGGAAAAACATTTCTTGTAGAATATGGAAGTGGATATTTGGATTACTGTGAAGATTTCGTTGGAAACGGGAAAATCTTCATATAAAATCCAGACGGAAGGATTCTCAGAAACTTTTTCTGATGTGTGTCCTCAACTTACAAGGTTCAACCTTTCTTTTGATAGAAGAGTTTGGAAACCCTCTTTTTGTAGAATCTCTAAGTGGATATTTGGATAGCTCTAACGATTTCGTTGGAAACGGGAATATCTTCATCTAAAATCTAGACAGAAGCACTCTCAGAAAAAACTTTGTGATATCTGCATTCATGTCACAGAGCTGAACATTCCCTTTCATAGTGCAGGTTTGAAACACTCTTTCTGCTCTATCTACAGGTGGACATTTCAAGCGCATTCAGGCCTGTGGTGAAGAAGGAAATATCTTCCGATAAAATCTACACAGAATCATTCTCAGAAACAAATTTGGGATGTGTGTCCTCAACTAACAGAGTTGAACCTCACTTTTGATACAGCAGTTTGGAAACACTCTTTTTGTAGAATCTGCAAGTGGATATTTGGATAACTGTGAAGATTTCGCTGGAAACGGGAATATCTTCATAGAAAATCTAGACAGAAGCATTCTCAGAAACTTCTTTGTGATGTGTGTCCTCAACTAACAGAGTTCAACCTTTCTTTTCATACAGTAATTTGGAAAAACATTTCTTGAAGAATATGCAAGTGGATATTTGGATTACTGTGAAGATTTCGTTGGAAACGGGAAAATCTTCATATAAAATCCAGACGGAAGGATTCTCAGAAACTTTTTCTGATGTGTGTCCTCAACTTACAAGGTTCAACCTTTCTTTTGATAGAAGAGTCTGGAAACCCTCTTTTTGTAGAATTTCTAAGTGGATATTTGGATAGCTCTAACGATTACTTAGGAAACGGGAATATCTTCATCTAAAATCTAGACAGAAGCACTCTCAGAAACAACTTTGTGATATCTGCATTCAAGTCACAGAGTTGAACATTCCCTTTCATAGTGCAGGTTTGAAACACTCTTTCTGCTCTATCTGCAGGTGGACATTTCAAGCGCATTCAGGCCTATGGTGAAGAAGGAAATATCTTCCGATAAAATCTAGACAGAAGGATTCTCAGAAACTTCTTTGTGATGTGTGTCCTCAACTAACAGAGTTCAACCTTTCTTTTCATACAGCAATTTTGAAAAACATTTCTTGTAGAATCTGCAAGTGGATATTTAGATTACTGTGAAGATTTCGTTGGAAACGGGAAAATCTTCACAAAAAATCCAGACGGAAGGATTCTCAGAAACTTTTTCTGATGTGTGTCCTCAACTTACAAGGTTCAACCTTTCTTTTGATAGAAGAGTTTGGAAACCCTTTTTTTGTAGAATCTCTAAGTGGATATTTGGATAGCTCTAACGATTACGTAGGAAACGGGAATATCTTCATCTAAAATCTAGACAGAAGCACTCTCAGAAACAACTTTGTGATATCTGCATTCATGTCACAGAGCTGAACATTCCCTTTCATAGAGCGGGATTGAAACACTCTTTCTGTACTCTCTGCAAGTGGACCTCTCAAGCGCTTTGAGGCCTATGGTGAAAAAGGAAATATATTCCCTTAAAATCTAGACAGAAGGATTCTCAGCAGCAAATTTGAGATGTGTGTCCTCAAATAACAGAGTTGAACCTTTCCTTTCATACAGCAGTTTGCAAACACTCTTTTTGTGGAATCTGCAAGTGGATATTTGGATAACTGTGAAGATTTCGCTGGAAACGGGAATATCTTCAAATAAAATCTAGACAGAAGCATTCTCAGAAACTTCTTTGTGATGTGTGTCCTCAACTAACAGAGTTCAACCTTTCTTTTCATACAGTAATTTGGAAACACTTTATTTGCAGAATATGCAAGTGGATATTTGGATAACTGTGAAGATTTCGTTGGAAACGGGAATATCTTCATAGAAAATCTAGACAGAAGCATTCTCAGAAACTTCTTTGTGATGTGTGTCCTCAACTAACAGAGTTCAACCTTTCTTTTCATACAGCAATTTGGAAACACTTTTTTGTAGAATATGCAAGTGGATATTTGGATAACTGTGATGATTTCGTTGGAAACGGGAAAATCTTCATATAAAATCCAGATGGAAGGATTCTCAGAAACTTTTTCTGATGTGTGTCCTCAACTAACAGGGTTCAACTTTTCTTTTGGTAGAACAGTTTGGAACCCCTCTTTTTGTAGAATCTCTAAGTGGATATTTGGATAGCTCTAAAGATTACCTTGGAAAAGGGAATATCTTCATCTAAAATCTGGACAGAAGCACTCTCAGAAACAACTTTGTGATATCTGCATTCAAGTCACAGAGCTGAACATTCTCTTTCATAGTGCAGGTTTGAAACACTCTTTCTGCACTATCTGCAAGTGGACATTTCAAGCGCGTTCAGTCCTATGGTGAAAAAGGAAACATCTTCTTATAAAATATACACAGAATCATTCTCAGAAACAAATTTGGGATTTGTGTCCTCAACTAACAGAGTTGAACCTCACTTCTGACACAGCAGTTTGGAAACACTCTTTTTGTAGAATCTACAAGGGGATATTTGGAGAACTGCGAAGATTTCGCTGAAAACGGGAATATTTACATACAAAATCTAGACAGAAGCATTCTCAGAAACTTGTTTGTGATGTCTGTCCTCAACTAACAGAGTTCAACCTTTCTTTTGATACAGCAATTTGGAAACACACTTTTTGTGGAATCTGCAAGTGGATATTTGTATAACTGTGAAGATTTCGTAGGAAACGGGAATATCTTCATATAAAATCAAGACAGAAGCATTCTCAGAAACTTCTTTGCGATGTGAGTCCTCAACTAACAGAGTTCAACCTTTCTTTTCATACAGCAGTTTTTTCAGAATCTGCAAGTGGATATTTGGATAACTGTGAAGATTTGGTTGGAAACGGGAGTTTCTTCATATAAAATCTAGACAGAAGCATTCTCAGAAACTTCTTTGTGATGTGTGTCCTCAACAAACAGAGTTCAACGTTTCTTTTAATAGAGCAGCTGGAAACACTCTTTCTTTGGAATCTCTAAGAGGATACTTGGATAGCTCTAACAATTTCGTTGGAAACGGGAATATCTTCATCTAAAATCTAGACAGAAGCACTCTCAGAAACGACTTTGTGACATCTGCATTCAAGTCACAGAGCTGAACATTCCCTTTCATAGAGCGGGATTGAAACACTCTTTCTGTACTCTCTGCAAGTGGACCTCTCAAGCGCTTTGAGGCCTATGGTGTAAAAGGAAATATCTTCCCATAAAATCTAGACAGAAAGATTCTCAGAAGCAAATTTGAGATGTGTGTCCTCAACTAACAGAGTTGAACCTTTCTTTTGATACAGCAGTTTGCAAACACTCTTTTTGTAGAATCGGCAAGTGGATATTTGGATAACTGTGAAGATTTCGTTGGAAACGGGAATATCTTCAAATAAAATCTAGACAGAAGCATTCTCAGAAACTTCTTTGTGATGTCTGTCCTCAACTAACAGAGTTCAACCTTTCTTTTCATACAGTAATTTGGAAACACTTTATTTGCAGAATATGCAAGTGGATATTTGGATAACTGGGAAGATTTCGTTGGAAACGGGAATATCTTCATAGAAAATCTAGACAGAAGCATTCTCAGAAACTTCTTTGTGATGTGTGTCCTCAACTAACAGAGTTCAACCTTTCTTTTCATACAGCAATTTGGAAAAACATTTCTTGTAGAATCTGCAAGTGGATATTTGGATTACTGTGAAGATTTCGTTGGAAACGGGAAAATCTTCATATAAAATCCAGACGGAAGGATTCTCAGAAACTTTCTCTGATGTGTGTCCTCAACTTACAAGGTTCAACCTTTCTTTTGATAGAAGAGTTTGGAAACCCTCTTTTTGTAGAATCTCTAAGTGGATATTTGGATAGCTCTTACGATTACGTAGGAAACGGGAATATCTTCATCTAAAATCTAGACAGAAGCACTCTCAGAAACAACTTTGTGATATCTGCATTCAAGTCACAGAGCTGAACATTCCATTTCATAGTGCAGGTTTGAAACACTCTTTCTGCTCTATCTGCAGGTGGACATTTCAAGCGCTTTCAGGCCTATGGTGAAGAAGGAAATATCTTCCGATAAAATCTACACAGAATCATTCTCAGAAACAAATTTGGGATGTGTGTCCTCAACTAACAGAGTTGAACCTCACTTTTGATACAGCAGTTTGGAAACACTCTTTTTGTAGAATCTGCAAGTGGATATTTGGATAACTGTGAAGATTTCGCTGGAAACGGGAATATCCTCATATAAAATCTAGACAGAAGCATTCTCAGAAACTTCTTTGTGATGTGTGTCCTCAACTAACAGAGTTCAACCTTTCTTTTCATACAGTAATTTGGAAAAACATTTCTTGAAGAATATGCAAGTGGATATTTGGATTACTGTGAAGATTTCGTTGGAAACGGGAAAATCTTCATATAAAATCCAGACGCAAGGATTCTCAGAAACTTTTTCTGATGTGTGTCCTCAACTTACAAGGTTCAACCTTTCTTTTGATAGAAGAGTTTGGAAACCCTCTTTTTGTAGAATCTCTAAGTGGATATTTGGATAGCTCTTACGATTACGTAGGAAACGGGAATATCTTCATCTAAAATCTAGACAGAAGCACTCTCAGAAACAACTTTGTGATATCTGCATTCAAGTCACAGAGCTGAACATTCCCTTTCATAGTGCAGGTTTGAAACACTCTTTCTGCTCTATCTGCAGGTGGACATTTCAAGCGCATTCAGGCCTATGGTGAAGAAGGAAATATCTTCCGATAAAATCTAGACAGAAGGATTCTCAGAAACTTCTTTGTGATGTGTGTCCTCAACTAACAGAGTTCACCCTTTCTTTTCATACAGCAATTTGGAAAAACATTTCTTGTAGAATCTGCAAGTGGATATTTGGATTACTGTGAAGATTTCGTTGGAAACGGGAAAATCTTCATATAAAATCCAGACGGAAGGATTCTCAGAAACATTTTCTGATATGTGTCCTCAACTAACAGAGTTCAACCTTTCTTTTTATACAGTAATTTGGAAAAACATTTCTTGAAGAATATGCAAGTGGATATTTGGATTACTGTGAAGATTTCGTTGGAAACGGGAAAATCTTCATATAAAATCCAGACGCAAGGATTCTCAGAAACTTTTTCTGATGTGTGTCCTCAACTTACAAGGTTCAACCTTTCTTTTGATAGAAGAGTTTGGAAACCCTCTTTTTGTAGAATCTCTAAGTGGATATTTGGATAGCTCTAACGATTACGTAGGAAACGGGAATATCTTCATCTAAAATCTAGACAGAAGCACTCTCAGAAACAACTCTGTGATATCTGCATTCAAGTCACAGAGCTGAACATTCCCTTTCATAGTGCAGGTTTGAAACACTCTTTCTGCTCTATCTGCAGGTGGACATTTCAAGCGCTTTCAGGCCTATGGTGAAGAAGGAAATATCTTCCGATAAAATCTACACAGAGTCATTCTCAGAAACAAATTTGGGATGTGTGTCCTCAACTAACAGAGTTGAACCTCACTTTTGATACAGCAGTTTGGAAACACTCTTTTTGTAGAATCTGCAAGTGGATATTTGGATAACTGTGAAGATTTCGCTGGAAACGGGATTATCTTCCGATAAAATCTAGACAGAAGCATTCTCAGAAACTTCTTTGTGATGTGTGTCCTCAACTAACAGAGTTCAACCTTTCTTTTCATACAGCAAGTTGGAAAAACATTTCTTGTAGAATATGCAAGTGGATATTTGGATTACTGTGAAGATTTCGTTGGAAACGGGAAAATCTTCATATAAAATCCAGATGGAAGGATTCTCAGAAACTTTTTCTGATGTGTGTCCTCAACTTACAAGGTTCAACCTTTCTTTTGATAGAAGAGTTTGGAAACCCTCTTTTTGTAGAATCTCTAAGTGGATATTTGGATAGCTCTAACGATTACGTAGGAAACGGGAGTATCTTCATCTAAAATCTAGACAGAAGCACTCTCAGAAACAACTTTGTGATATCTGCATTCAAGTCACAGAGCTGAACATTCCCTTTCATAGTGCAGGTTTGAAACACTCTTTCTGCTCTATCTGCAGGTGGACATTTCAAGCGCATTCAGGCCTATGGTGAAGAAGGAAATATCTTCCGATAAAATCTAGACAGAAGGATTCTCAGAAACTTCTTTGTGATGTGTGTCCTCAACTAACAGAGTTCAACCTTTCTTTTCGTACAGCAATTTGGAAAAACATTTCTTGTAGAATCTGCAAGTGGATATTTGGATTACTGTGTAGATTTCGTTGGAAACGGGAAAATCTTCATATAAAATCCAGACGGAAGGATTCTCAGAAACTTTTTCTGATGTGTGTCCTCAACTTACAAGGTTCAACCTTTCTTTTGATAGAAGAGTTTGGAAACCCTCTTTTTGTAGAATCTCTAAGTGGATATTTGGATAGCTCTAACGATTACGTAGGAAACGGGAATATCTTCATCTAAAATCTAGACAGAAGCACTCTCAGAAACAACTTTGTGATATCTGCATTCATGTCACAGAGCTGAACATTCCCTTTCATAGAGCGGGATTGAAACACTCTTTCTGTACTCTCTGCAAGTGGACCTCTCAAGCGCTTTGAGGCCTATGGTGAAAAAGGAAATATATTCCCTTAAAATCTAGACAGAAGGATTCTCAGAAGCAAATTTGAGATGTGTGTCCTCAACTAACAGAGTTGAACCTTTCTTTTGATACAGCAGTTTGCAAACACTCTTTTTGTGGAATCTGCAAGTGGATATTTGGATAACTGTGAAGATTTCGCTGGAAACGGGAATATCTTCAAATAAAATCTAGACAGAAGCATTCTCAGAAACTTCTTTGTGATGTGTGTCCTCAACTAACAGAGTTCAACCTTTCTTTTCATACAGTAATTTGGAAACATTTTATTTGCAGAATATGCAAGTGGATATTTGGATAACTGTGAAGATTTCGTTGGAAACGAGAATATCTTCATAGAAAATCTAGACAGAAGCATTCTCAGAAACTTCTTTGTGATGTGTGTCCTCAACTAACAGAGTTCAACCTTTCTTTTCATACAGCAATTTGGAAACACTTTTTTTGTAGAATATGCAAGTAGATATTTGGATAACTGTGATGATTTCGTTGGAAATGGGAAAATCTTCATATAAAATCCAGATGGAAGGATTCTCAGAAACTTTTTCTGATGTGTGTCCTCAACTAACAGGGTTCAACTTTTCTTTTGGTAGAACAGTTTGGAACCCCTCTTTTTGTAGAATCTCTAAGTGGATATTTGGATAGCTCTAAAGATTACCTTGGAAAAGGGAATATCTTCATCTAAAATCTAGACAGAAGCAGGCTCGGAAACAACTTTGTGATATCTGCATTCAAGTCACAGAGCTGAACATTCTCTTTCATAGTGCAGGTTTGAAACACTCTTTCTGCACTATCTGCAAGTGGACATTTCAAGCGCGTTCAGTCATATGGTGAAAAAGGAAACATCTTCTGATAAAATATACACAGAATCATTCTCAGAAACAAACTTGGGATTTGTGTCCTCAACTAACAGAGTTGAACCTCACTTCTGACACAGCAGTTTGGAAACACTTTTTTTGTAGAATCTACAGGGGGATGTTTGGAGAACTGCGAAGATTTCGCTGAAAACGGGATTATCTTCATACAAAATCTAGACAGAAGCATTCTCAGAAACTTGTTTGTGATGTCTGTCCTCAACTAACAGAGTTCAACCTTTCTTTTGATACAGCAATTTGGAAACACACTTTTTGTGGAATCTGCAAGTGGATATTTGTATAATTGTGAAGATTTCGTTGGAAACGGGAATATCTTCATATAAAATCAAGACAGAAGCATTCTCAGAAACTTCTTTGCGATGTGTGTCCTCAACTAACAGAGTTCAACCTTTCTTTTCATACAGCAGTTTGGAAACACTCTTTTTTCAGAATCTGCAAGTGGATATTTGGATAACTGTGAAGATTTCGTTGTAAACGGGAGTTTCTTCATATAAAATCTAGACAGAAGCATTCTCAGAAACTTCTTTGTGATGTGTGTCCTCAACAAACAGAGTTCAACGTTTCTTTTAATAGAGCAGCTGGAAACACTCTTTCCTTGGAATCTCTAAGAGGATACTTGGATAGCTCTAACAATTTCGTTGGAAACGGGAATATCTTCATCTAAAATCTAGACAGAAGCACTCTCAGAAACAACTTTGTGACATCTGCATTCAAGTCACAGAGCTGAACATTCCCTTTCATAGAGCGGGATTGAAACACTCTTTCTGTACTCTCTGCAAGTGGACCTCTCAAGCGCTTTGAGGCCTAACGTGTAAAAGGAAATATCTTCCCATAAAATCTAGACAGAAGGATTCTCAGAAGCAAATTTGAGATGTGTGTCCTCAACTAACAGAGTTGAACCTTTCTTTTGATACAGCAGTTTGCAAACACTCTTTTTGTAGAATCTGCAAGTGGATATTTGGATAACTGTGAAGATTTCGTTGGAAACGGGAATATCTTCAAATAAAATCTAGACAGAAGCATTCTCAGAAACTTCTTTGTGATGTCTGTCCTCAACTAACAGAGTTCAACCTTTCTTTCCATACAGTAATTTGGAAACACTTTATTTGCAGAATATGCAAGTGGATATTTGGATAACTGTGAAGATTTCGTTGGAAACGGGAATATCTTCATAGAAAATCTAGACAGAAGCATTCTCAGAAACTTCTTTGTGATGTGTGTCCTCAACTAACAGAGTTCAACCTTTCTTTTCATACAGCATGTTGGAAAAACATTTCTTGTAGAATATGGAAGTGGATATTTGGATTACTGTGAAGATTTCGTTGGAAACGGGAAAATCTTCATATAAAATCCAGACGGAAGGATTCTCAGAAACTTTTTCTGATGTGTGTCCTCAACTTACAAGGTTCAACCTTTCTTTTGATAGAAGAGTTTGGAAACCCTCTTTTTGTAGAATCTCTAAGTGGATATTTGGATAGCTCTAACGATTTCGTTGGAAACGGGAATATCTTCATCTAAAATCTAGACAGAAGCACTCTCAGAAAAAACTTTGTGATATCTGCATTCATGTCACAGAGCTGAACATTCCCTTTCATAGTGCAGGTTTGAAACACTCTTTCTGCTCTATCTACAGGTGGACATTTCAAGCGCATTCAGGCCTGTGGTGAAGAAGGAAATATCTTCCGATAAAATCTACACAGAATCATTCTCAGAAACAAATTTGGGATGTGTGTCCTCAACTAACAGAGTTGAACCTCACTTTTGATACAGCAGTTTGGAAACACTCTTTTTGTAGAATCTGCAAGTGGATATTTGGATAACTGTGAAGATTTCGCTGGAAACGGGAATATCTTCATAGAAAATCTAGACAGAAGCATTCTCAGAAACTTCTTTGTGATGTGTGTCCTCAACTAACAGAGTTCAACCTTTCTTTTCATACAGTAATTTGGAAAAACATTTCTTGAAGAATATGCAAGTGGATATTTGGATTACTGTGAAGATTTCGTTGGAAACGGGAAAATCTTCATATAAAATCCAGACGGAAGGATTCTCAGAAACTTTTTCTGATGTGTGTCCTCAACTTACAAGGTTCAACCTTTCTTTTGATAGAAGAGTCTGGAAACCCTCTTTTTGTAGAATTTCTAAGTGGATATTTGGATAGCTCTAACGATTACTTAGGAAACGGGAATATCTTCATCTAAAATCTAGACAGAAGCACTCTCAGAAACAACTTTGTGATATCTGCATTCAAGTCACAGAGTTGAACATTCCCTTTCATAGTGCAGGTTTGAAACACTCTTTCTGCTCTATCTGCAGGTGGACATTTCAAGCGCATTCAGGCCTATGGTGAAGAAGGAAATATCTTCCGATAAAATCTAGACAGAAGGATTCTCAGAAACTTCTTTGTGATGTGTGTCCTCAACTAACAGAGTTCAACCTTTCTTTTCATACAGCAAGTTGGAAAAACTTTTCTTGTAGAATATGCAAGTGGATATTTGGATTATTGTGAAGATTTCACTGGAAACGGGAAAATCTTCATATAAAATCCAGACGGAAGGATTCTCAGAAACTTTTTCTGATGTGTGTCCTCAACTTACAAGGTTCAACCTTTCTTTTGATAGAAGAGTTTGGATACCCTCTTTTTGTAGAATCTCTAAGTGGATATTTGGATAGCTCTAACGATTACGTAGGAAACGGGAGTATCTTCATCTAAAATCTAGAAAGAGGCACTCTCAGAAAAAACTTTGTGATATCTGCATTCAAGTCACAGAGCTGAACATTCCCTTTCATAGTGCAGGTTTGAAACACTCTTTCTGCTCTATCTGCAGGTGGACATTTCAAGCGCATTCAGGCCTATGGTGAAGAAGGAAATATCTTCCGATAAAATCTAGACAGAAGGATTCTCAGAAGCAAATTTGAGATGTTTGTCCTCAACTAACAGAGTTCAACCTTTCTTTTCATACAGCAATTTTGAAAAACATTTCTTGTAGAATCTGCAAGTGGATATTTAGATTACTAGGAAGATTTCGTTGGAAACGGGAAAATCTTCACAAAAAATCCAGACGGAAGGATTCTCAGAAACTTTTTCTGATGTGTGTCCTCAACTTACAAGGTTCAACCTTTCTTTTGATAGAAGAGTTTGGAAACCCTTTTTTTGTAGAATCTCTAAGTGGATATTTGGATAGCTCTAACGATTACGTAGGAAACGGGAATATCTTCATCTAAAATCTAGACAGAAGCACTCTCAGAAACAACTTTGTGATATCTGCATTCATGTCACAGAGCTGAACATTCCCTTTCATAGAGCGGGATTGAAACCCTCTTTCTGTACTCTCTGCAAGTGGACCTCTCAAGCGCTTTGAGGCCTATGGTGAAGAAGGAAATATATTCCCTTAAAATCTAGACAGAAGGATTCTCAGAAGCAAATTTGAGATGTGTGTCCTCAAATAACAGAGTTGAACCTTTCTTTTCATACAGCAGTTTGCAAACACTCTTTTTGTGGAATCTGTAAGTGGATATTTGGATAACTGTGAAGATTTCCCTGGAAACGGGAATATCTTCAAATAAAATCTGGACAGAAGCATTCTCAGAAACTTCTTTGTGATGTGTGTCCTCAACTAACAGAGTTCAACCTTTCTTTTCATACAGTAATTTGGAAACACTTTATTTGCAGAATATGCAAGTGGATATTTGGATTACTGTGAAGATTTCGTTGGAAACGGAAAGTCTTCATATAAAATCCAGACGGAAGGATTCTCAGAAACTTTTTCTGATGTGTGTCCTCAACTTACAAGGTTCAACCTTTCTTTCAATAGAAGAGTTTGGAAACCCTCTTTTTGTAGAATCTCTAAGTGGATATTTGGATAGCTCTAACGATTACGTAGGAAACGGGAATATCTTCATCTAAAATCTAGACAGAAGCACTCTCAGAAACAACTCTGTGATATCTGCATTCAAGTCACAGAGCTGAACATTCCCTTTCATAGTGCAGGTTTGAAACACTCTTTCTGCTCTATCTGCAGGTGGACATTTCAAGCGCTTTCAGGCCTATGGTGAAGAAGGAAATATCTTCCGATAAAATCTACACAGAGTCATTCTCAGAAACAAATTTGGGATGTGTGTCCTCAACTAACAGAGTTGAACCTCACTTTTGATACAGCAGTTTGGAAACACTCTTTTTGTAGAATCTGCAAGTGGATATTTGGATAACTGTGAAGATTTCGCTGGAAACGGGATTATCTTCCGATAAAATCTAGACAGAAGCATTCTCAGAAACTTCTTTGTGATGTGTGTCCTCAACTAACAGAGTTCAACCTTTCTTTTCATACAGCAAGTTGGAAAAACATTTCTTGTAGAATATGCAAGTGGATATTTGGATTACTGTGAAGATTTCGTTGGAAACGGGAAAATCTTCATATAAAATCCAGATGGAAGGATTCTCAGAAACTTTTTCTGATGTGTGTCCTCAACTTACAAGGTTCAACCTTTCTTTTGATAGAAGAGTTTGGAAACCCTCTTTTTGTAGAATCTCTAAGTGGATATTTGGATAGCTCTAACGATTACGTAGGAAACGGGAGTATCTTCATCTAAAATCTAGACAGAAGCACTCTCAGAAACAACTTTGTGATATCTGCATTCAAGTCACAGAGCTGAACATTCCCTTTCATAGTGCAGGTTTGAAACACTCTTTCTGCTCTATCTGCAGGTGGACATTTCAAGCGCATTCAGGCCTATGGTGAAGAAGGAAATATCTTCCGATAAAATCTAGACAGAAGGATTCTCAGAAACTTCTTTGTGATGTGTGTCCTCAACTAACAGAGTTCAACCTTTCTTTTCGTACAGCAATTTGGAAAAACATTTCTTGTAGAATCTGCAAGTGGATATTTGGATTACTGTGTAGATTTCGTTGGAAACGGGAAAATCTTCATATAAAATCCAGACGGAAGGATTCTCAGAAACTTTTTCTGATGTGTGTCCTCAACTTACAAGGTTCAACCTTTCTTTTGATAGAAGAGTTTGGAAACCCTCTTTTTGTAGAATCTCTAAGTGGATATTTGGATAGCTCTAACGATTACGTAGGAAACGGGAATATCTTCATCTAAAATCTAGACAGAAGCACTCTCAGAAACAACTTTGTGATATCTGCATTCATGTCACAGAGCTGAACATTCCCTTTCATAGAGCGGGATTGAAACACTCTTTCTGTACTCTCTGCAAGTGGACCTCTCAAGCGCTTTGAGGCCTATGGTGAAAAAGGAAATATATTCCCTTAAAATCTAGACAGAAGGATTCTCAGAAGCAAATTTGAGATGTGTGTCCTCAACTAACAGAGTTGAACCTTTCTTTTGATACAGCAGTTTGCAAACACTCTTTTTGTGGAATCTGCAAGTGGATATTTGGATAACTGTGAAGATTTCGCTGGAAACGGGAATATCTTCAAATAAAATCTAGACAGAAGCATTCTCAGAAACTTCTTTGTGATGTGTGTCCTCAACTAACAGAGTTCAACCTTTCTTTTCATACAGTAATTTGGAAACACTTTATTTGCAGAATATGCAAGTGGATATTTGGATAACTGTGAAGATTTCGTTGGAAACGGGAATATCTTCATAGAAAATCTAGACAGAAGCATTCTCAGAAACTTCTTTGTGATGTGTGTCCTCAACTAACAGAGTTCAACCTTTCTTTTCATACAGCAATTTGGAAACACTTTTTTTGTAGAATATGCAAGTAGATATTTGGATAACTGTGATGATTTCGTTGGAAACGGGAAAATCTTCATATAAAATCCAGATGGAAGGATTCTCAGAAACTTTTTCTGATGTGTGTCCTCAACTAACAGGGTTCAACTTTTCTTTTGGTAGAACAGTTTGGAACCCCTCTTTTTGTAGAATCTCTAAGTGGATATTTGGATAGCTCTAAAGATTACCTTGGAAAAGGGAATATCTTCATCTAAAATCTAGACAGAAGCAGTCTCGGAAACAACTTTGTGATATCTGCATTCAAGTCACAGAGCTGAACATTCTCTTTCATAGTGCAGGTTTGAAACACTCTTTCTGCACTATCTGCAAGTGGACATTTCAAGCGCGTTCAGTCCTATGGTGAAAAAGGAAACATCTTCTGATAAAATATACACAGAATCATTCTCAGAAACAAACCTGGGATTTGTGTCCTCAACTAACAGAGTTGAACCTCACTTCTGACACAGCAGTTTGGAAACACTCTTTTTGTAGAATCTACAAGGGGATGTTTGGAGAACTGCGAAGATTTCGCTGAAAACGGGAATATCTTCATACAAAATCTAGACAGAAGCATTCTCAGAAACTTGTTTGTGATGTCTGTCCTCAACTAACAGAGTTCAACCTTTCTTTTGATACAGCAATTTTGAAACACACTTTTTGTGGAATCTGCAAGTGGATATTTGTATAATTGTGAAGATTTCGTTGGAAACGGGAATATCTTCATATAAAATCAAGACAGAAGCATTCTCAGAAACTTCTTTGCGATGTGTGTCCTCAACTAACAGAGTTCAACCTTTCTTTTCATACAGCAGTTTGGAAACACTCTTTTTTCAGAATCTGCAAGTGGATATTTGGATAACTGTGAAGATTTCGTTGTAAACGGGAGTTTCTTCATATAAAATCTAGACAAAAGCATTCTCAGAAACTTCTTTGTGATGTGTGTCCTCAACAAACAGAGTTCAACGTTTCTTTTAATAGAGCAGCTGGAAACACTCTTTCTTTGGAATCTCTAAGAGGATACTTGGATAGCTCTAACAATTTCGTTGGAAACGGGAATATCTTCATCTAAAATCTAGACAGAAGCACTCTCAGAAACAACTTTGTGACATCTGCATTCAAGTCACAGAGCTGAACATTCCCTTTCATAGAGCGGGATTGAAACACTCTTTCTGTACTCTCTGCAAGTGGACCTCTCAAGCGCTTTGAGGCCTATGGTGTAAAAGGAAATATCTTCCCATAAAATC
Source organism: Gorilla gorilla gorilla (assembly GCF_029281585.2). NCBI lineage: Eukaryota > Metazoa > Chordata > Mammalia > Primates > Hominidae > Gorilla > Gorilla gorilla. Next base: position 34,365,723 of record NC_073241.2, on the reverse strand, counting down.
TAGACAGAAGGATTCTCAGAAGCAAATTTGAGATGTGTGTCCTCAACTAACAGAGTTGAACCTTTCTTTTGATACAGCAGATTGCAAACACTCTTTTTGTAGAATCTGCAAGTGGATATTTGGATAACTGTGAAGATTTCGTTGGAAACGGGAATATCTTCAAATAAAATCTAGACAGAAGCATTCTCAGAAACTTCTTTGTGATGTTTGTCCTCAACTAACAGAGTTCAACCTTTCTTTCCATACAGTAATTTGGAAACACTTTATTTGCAGAATATGCAAGTGGATATTTGGATAACTGTGAAGATTTCGTTGGAAACGGGAATATCTTCATAGAAAATCTAGACAGAAGCATTATCAGAAACTTCTTTGTGATGTGTGTCCTCAACTAACAGAGTTCAACCTTTCTTTTCATACAGCAAGTTGGAAAAACATTTCTTGTAGAATATGCAAGTGGATATTTGGATTATTGTGAAGATTTCACTGGAAACGGGAAAATCTTCATATAAAATCCAGACGGAAGGATTCTCAGAAACTTTTTCTGATGTGTGTCCTCAACTTACAAGGTTCAACCTTTCTTTTGATAGAAGAGTTTGGAAACCCTCTTTTTGTAGAATCTCTAAGTGGATATTTGGATAGCTCTAACGATTACGTAGGAAACGGGAATATCTTCATCTAAAATCTAGACAGAAGCACTTTCAGAAACAACTTTGTGATATATGCATTCAAGTCACAGAGCTGAACATTCCCTTTCATAGTGCAGGTTTGAAACACTCTTTCTGCTCTATATGAAGGTGGACATTTCAAGCGCATTCAGGCCTATGGTGAAGGAGGAAATATCTTCCGATAAAATCTAGACAGAAGGATTCTCAGAAACTTCTTTGTGATGTGTGTCCTCAACTAACAGAGTTCACCCTTTCTTTTAATACAGCAATTTGGAAAAACATTTCTTGTAGAATCTGCAAGTGGATATTTGGATTACTGTGAAGATTTCGTTGGAAACGGGAAAATCTTCATATAAAATCCAGACGGAAGGATTCTCAGAAACTTTTTCTGATGTGTGTCCTCAACTTACAAGGTTCAACCTTTCTTTTGATAGAAGAGTTTGGAAACCCTCTTTTTGTAGAATCTCTAAGTGGATATTTGGATAGCTCTAACGATTACGTAGGAAACGGGAGTATCTTCATCTAAAATCTAGACAGAGGCACTCTCAGAAACAACTTTGTGATATCTGCATTCAAGTCACAGAGCTGAACATTCCCTTTCATAGTGCAGGTTTGAAACACTCTTTCTGCTCTATCTGCAGGTGGACATTTCAAGCGCATTCAGGCCTATGGTGAAGAAGGAAATATCTTCCGATAAAATCTAGACAGAAGGATTCTCAGAAGCAAATTTGAGATGTTTGTCCTCAACTAACAGAGTTCAACCTTTCTATTCATACAGCAATTTTGAAAAACATTTCTTGTAGAATCTGCAAGTGGATATTTAGATTACTGGGAAGATTTCGTTGGAAACGGGAAAATCTTCACAAAAAATCCAGACGGAAGGATTCTCAGAAACTTTTTCTGATGTGTGTCCTCAACTTACAAGGTTCAACCTTTCTTTTGATAGAAGAGTTTGGAAACCCTTTTTTTGTAGAATCTCTAAGTGGATATTTGGATAGCTCTAACGATTACGTAGGAAACGGGAATATCTTCATCTAAAATCTAGACAGAAGCACTCTCAGAAACAACTTTGTGATATCTGCATTCATGTCACAGAGCTGAACATTCCCTTTCATAGAGCGGGATTGAAACCCTCTTTCTGTACTCTCTGCAAGTGGACCTCTCAAGCGCTTTGAGGCCTATGGTGAAGAAGGAAATATATTCCCTTAAAATCTAGACAGAAGGATTCTCAGAAGCAAATTTGAGATGTGTGTCCTCAAATAACAGAGTTGAACCTTTCTTTTCATACAGCAGTTTGCAAACACTCTTTTTGTGGAATCTGCAAGTGGATATTTGGATAACTGTGAAGATTTCGCTGGAAACGGGAATATCTTCAAATAAAATCTGGACAGAAGCATTCTCAGAAACTTCTTTGTGATGTGTGTCCTCAACTAACAGAGTTCAACCTTTCTTTTCATACAGTAATTTGGAAACACTTTATTTGCAGAATATGCAAGTGGATATTTGGATAACTGTGAAGATTTCGTTGGAAACGGGAATATCTTCATAGAAAATCTAGACAGAAGCATTCTCAGAAACTTCTTTGTGATGTGTGTCCTCAACTAACAGAGTTCAACCTTTCTTTTCATACAGCAATTTGGAAACACTTTTTTCTAGATTATGCAAGTGGATATTTGGATAACTGTGATGATTTCGTTGGAAACGGGAAAATCTTCATATAAAATCCAGATGGAAGGATTCTCAGAAACTTTTTCTGATGTGTGTCCTCAACTAACAGGGTTCAACTTTTCTTTTGGTAGAACAGTTTGGAACCCCTCTTTTTGTAGAATCTCTAAGTGGATATTTGGATAGCTCTAAAGATTACCTTGGAAAAGGGAATATCTTCATCTAAAATCTAGACAGAAGCAGTCTCGGAAGCAACTTTGTGATATCTGCATTCAAGTCACAGAGCTGAACATTCTCTTTCATAGTGCAGGTTTGAAACACTCTTTCTGCACTATCTGCAAGTGGACATTTCAAGCGCGTTCAGTCCTATGGTGAAAAAGGAAACATCTTCTGATAAAATATACACAGAATCATTCTCAGAAACAAACCTGGGATTTGTGTCCTCAACTAACAGAGTTGAACCTCACTTCTGACACTGCAGTTTGGAAACACTCTTTTTGTAGAATCTACAAGGGGATATTTGGAGAACTGCGAAGATTTCGCTGAAAACGGGAATATCTTCATACAAAATCTAGACAGAAGCATTCTCAGAAACTTGTTTGTGATGTCTGTCCTCAACTAACAGAGTTCAACCTTTCTTTTGATACAGCAATTTGGAAACACACTTTTTGTGGAATCTGCAAGTGGATATTTGTATAACTGTGAAGATTTCGTTGGAAACGGGAATATCTTCATAAAAAATCAAGACAGAAGCATTCTCAGAAACTTCTTTGCGATGTGTGTCCTCAACTAACAGAGTTCAACCTTTCTTTTCATACAGCAGTTTGGAAACACTCTTTTTTCAGAATCTGCAAGTGGATATTTGGATAACTGTGAAGATTTCGTTGGAAACGGGAGTTTCTTCATATAAAATCTAGACAGAAGCATTCTCAGAAACTTCTTTGTGATGTGTGTCCTCAACAAACAGAGTTCAACGTTTCTTTTAATAGAGCAGCTGGAAACACTCTTTCTTTGGAATCTCTAAGAGGATACTTGGAGAGCTCTAACGATTTCGTTGGAAACGGGAATATCTTCATCTAAAATCTAGACAGAAGCACTCTCAGAAACAACTTTGTGACATCTGCATTCAAGTCACAGAGCTGAACATTCCCTTTCATAGAGCGGGATTGAAACACTCTTTCTGTACTCTCTGCAAGTGGACCTCTCAAGCGCTTTGAGGCCTATGGTGTAAAAGGAAATATCTTCCCATAAAATCTAGACAGAAGGATTCTCAGAAGCAAATTTGAGATGTGTGTCCTCAACTAACAGAGTTGAACCTTTCTTTTGATACAGCAGTTTGCAAACACTCTTTTTGTAGAATCGGCAAGTGGATATTTGGATAACTGTGAAGATTTCGTTGGAAACGGGAATATCTTCAAATAAAATCTAGACAGAAGCATTCTCAGAAACTTCTTTGTGATGTCTGTCCTCAACTAACAGAGTTCAACCGTTCTTTTCATACAGTAATTTGGAAACACTTTATTTGCAGAATATGCAAGTGGATATTTGGATAACTGTGAAGATTTTGTTGGAAACGGGAATATCTTCATAGAAAATCTAGACAGAAGCATTCTCAGAAACTTCTTTGTGATGTGTGTCCTCAACTCACAGAGTTCAACCTTTCTTTTCATACAGCAAGTTGGAAAAACATTTCTTGTAGACTATGCAAGTGGATATTTGGATTACTGTGAAGATTTCGTTGTAAACGGGAAAGTCTTCATATAAAATCCAGACGGAAGGATTCTCAGAAACTTTTTCTGATGTGTGTCCTCAACTTACAAGGTTCAACCTTTCTTTCGATAGAAGAGTTTGGAAACCCTCTTTTTGTAGAATCTCTAAGTGGATATTTGGATAGCTCTAACGATTACGTAGGAAACGGGAATATCTTCATCTAAAATCTAGACAGAAGCACTCTCAGAAACAACTCTGTGATATCTGCATTCAAGTCACAGAGCTGAACATTCCCTTTCATAGTGCAGGTTTGAAACACTCTTTCTGCTCTATCTGCAGGTGGACATTTCAAGCGCTTTCAGGCCTATGGTGAAGAAGGAATTATCTTCCGATAAAATCTACACAGAGTCATTCTCAGAAACAAATTTGGGATGTGTGTCCTCAACTAACAGAGTTGAACCTCGCTTTTGATACAGCAGTTTGGAAACACTCTTTTTGTAGAATCTGCAAGTGGATATTTGGATAACTGTGAAGATTTCGCTGGAAACGCGATTATCTTCCGATAAAATCTAGACAGAAGCATTCTCAGAAACTTCTTTGTGATGTGTGTCCTCAACTAACAGAGTTCAACCTTTCTTTTCATACAGCAAGTTGGAAAAACATTTCTTGTAGAATATGCAAGTGGATATTTGGATTACTGTGAAGATTTCGTTGGAAACGGGAAAATCTTCATATAAAATCCAGATGGAAGGATTCTCAGAAACTTTTTCTGATGTGTGTCCTCAACTTACAAGGTTCAACCTTTCTTTTGATAGAAGAGTTTGGAAACCCTTTTTTTGTAGAATCTCTAAGTGGATATTTGGATAGCTCTAACGATTACGTAGGAAACGGGAGTATCTTCATCTAAAATCTAGACAGAAGCACTCTCAGAAACAACTTTGTGATATCTGCATTCAAGTCACAGAGCTGAACATTCCCTTTCATAGTGCAGGTTTGAAACACTCTTTCTGCTCTATCTGCAGGTGGACATTTCAAGCGCATTCAGGCCTATGGTGAAGAAGGAAATATCTTCCGATAAAATCTAGACAGAAGGATTCTCAGAAACTTCTTTGTGATGTGTGTCCTCAACTAACAGAGTTCAACCTTTCTTTTCGTACAGCAATTTGGAAAAACATTTCTTGTAGAATCTGCAAGTGGATATTTGGATTACTGTGAAGATTTCGTTGGAAACGGGAAAATCTTCATATAAAATCCAGACGGAAGGATTCTCAGAAACTTTTTCTGATGTGTGTCCTCAACTTACAAGGTTCAACCTTTCTTTTGATAGAAGAGTTTGGAAACCCTCTTTTTGTAGAATCTCTAAGTGGATATTTGGATAGCTCTAACGATTACGTAGGAAACGGGAATATCTTCATCTAAAATCTAGACAGAAGCACTCTCAGAAACAACTTTGTGATATCTGCATTCATGTCACAGAGCTGAACATTCCCTTTCATAGAGCGGGATTGAAACACTCTTTCTGTACTCTCTGCAAGTGGACCTCTCAAGCGCTTTGAGGCCTATGGTGAAAAAGGAAATATATTCCCTTAAAATCTAGACAGAAGGATTCTCAGAAGCAAATTTGAGATGTGTGTCCTCAACTAACAGAGTTGAACCTTCCTTTTGATACAGCAGTTTGCAAACACTCTTTTTGTAGAATCTGCAAGTGGATATTTGGATAACTGTGAAGATTTCGCTGGAATCGGGAATATCTTCAAATAAAATCTAGACAGAAGCATTCTCAGAAACTTCTTTGTGATGTGTGTCCTCAACTAACAGAGTTCAACCTTTCTTTTCATACAGTAATTTGGAAACACTTTATTTGCAGAATATGCAAGTGGATATTTGGATAACTGTGAAGATTTCGTTGGAAACGGGAATATCTTCATAGAAAATCTAGACAGAAGCATTCTCAGAAACTTCTTTGTGATGTGTGTCCTCAACTAACAGAGTTCAACCTTTCTTTTCATACAGCAATTTGGAAACACTTTTTTTGTAGAATATGCAAGTAGATATTTGGATAACTGTGATGATTTCGTTGGAAACGGGAAAATCTTCATATAAAATCCAGATGGAAGGATTCTCAGAAACTTTTTCTGATGTGTGTCCTCAACTAACAGGGTTCAACTTTTCTTTTGGTAGAACAGTTTGGAACCCCTCTTTTTGTAGAATCTCTAAGTGGATATTTGGATAGCTCTAAAGATTACCTTGGAAAAGGGAATATCTTCATCTAAAATCTAGACAGAAGCAGTCTCGGAAACAACTTTGTGATATCTGCATTCAAGTCACAGAGCTGAACATTCTCTTTCATAGTGCAGGTTTGAAACACTCTTTCTGCACTATCTGCAAGTGGACATTTCAAGCGCGTTCAGTCCTATGGTGAAAAAGGAAACATCTTCTGATAAAATATACACAGAATCATTCTCAGAAACAAACTTGGGATTTGTGTCCTCAACTAACAGAGTTGAACCTCACTTCTGACACAGCAGTTTGGAAACACTCTTTTTGTAGAATCTACAAGGGGATGTTTGGAGAACTGCGAAGATTTCGCTGAAAACGGGAATATCTTCATACAAAATCTAGACAGAAGCATTCTCAGAAACTTGTTTGTGATGTCTGTCCTCAACTAACAGAGTTCAACTTTTCTTTTGATACAGCAATTTGGAAACACACTTTTTGTGGAATCTGCAAGTGGATATTTGTTTAATTGTGAAGATTTCGTTGGAAACGGGAATATCTTCATATAAAATCAAGACAGAAGCATTCTCAGAAACTTCTTTGCGATGTGTGTCCTCAACTAACAGAGTTCAACCTTTCTTTTCATACAGCAGTTTGGAAACACTCTTTTTTCAGAATCTGCAAGTGGATATTTGGATTACTGTGAAGATTTCGTTGTAAACGGGAGTTTCTTCATATAAAATCTAGACAGAAGCATTCTCAGAAACTTCTTTGTGATGTGTGTCCTCAACAAACAGAGTTCAACGTTTCTTTTAATAGAGCAGCTGGAAACACTCTTTCCTTGGAATCTCTAAGTGGATACTTGGATAGCTCTAACAATTTCGTTGGAAACGGGAATATCTTCATCTAAAATCTAGACAGAAGCACTCTCAGAAACAACTTTGTGACATCTGCATTCAAGTCACAGAGCTGAACATTCCCTTTCATAGAGCGGGATTGAAACACTCTTTCTGTACTCTCTGCAAGTGGACCTCTCAAGCGCTTTGAGGCCTATGGTGTAAAAGGAAATATCTTCCCATAAAATCTAGACAGAAGGATGCTGAGAAGCAAATTTGAGATGTGTGTCCTCAACTAACAGAGTTGAACCTTTCTTTTGATACAGCAGTTTGCAAACACTCTTTTTGTAGAATCTGCAAGTGGATATTTGGATAACTGTGAAGATTTCGTTGGAAACGGGAATATCTTCAAATAAAATCTAGACAGAAGCATTCTCAGAAACTTCTTTGTGATGTCTGTCCTCAACTAACAGAGTTCAACCTTTCTTTCCATACAGTAATTTGGAAACACTTTATTTGCAGAATATGCAAGTGGATATTTGGATAACTGTGAAGATTTCGTTGGAAACGGGAATATCTTCATAGAAAATCTAGACAGAAGCATTCTCAGAAACTTCTTTGTGATGTGTGTCCTCAACTAACAGAGTTCAACCTTTCTTTTCATACAGCATGTTGGAAAAACATTTCTTGTAGAATATGCAAGTGGATATTTGGATTACTGTGAAGATTTCGTTGGAAACGGGAAAATCTTCATATAAAATCTAGACGGAAGGATTCTCAGAAACTTTTTCTGATGTGTGTCCTCAACTTACAAGGTTCAACCTTTCTTTTGATAGAAGAGTTTGGAAACCCTCTTTTTGTAGAATCTCTAAGTGGATATTTGGATAGCTCTAACGATTTCGTTGGAAACGGGAATATCTTCATCTAAAATCTAGACAGAAGCACTCTCAGAAAAAACTTTGTGATATCTGCATTCATGTCACAGAGCTGAACATTCCCTTTCATAGTGCAGGTTTGAAACACTCTTTCTGCTCTATCTACAGGTGGACATTTCAAGCGCATTCAGGCCTGTGGTGAAGAAGGAAATATCTTCCGATAAAATCTACACAGAATCATTCTCAGAAACAAATTTGGGATGTGTGTCCTCAACTAACAGAGTTGAACCTCACTTTTGATACAGCAGTTTGGAAACACTCTTTTTGTAGAATCTGCAAGTGGATATTTGGATAACTGTGAAGATTTCGCTGGAAACGGGAATATCTTCATATAAAATCTAGACAGAAGCATTCTCAGAAACTTCTTTGTGATGTGTGTCCTCAACTAACAGAGTTCAACCTTTCTTTTCATACAGTAATTTGGAAAAACATTTCTTGAAGAATATGCAAGTGGATATTTGGATTACTGTGAAGATTTCGTTGGAAACGGGAAAATCTTTATATAAAAACCAGACGGAAGGATTCTCAGAAACTTTTTCTGATGTGTGTCCTCAACTTACAAGGTTCAACCTTTCTTTTGATAGAAGAGTCTGGAAAGCCTCTTTTTGTAGAATTTCTAAGTGGATATTTGGATAGCTCTAACGATTACTTAGGAAACGGGAATATCTTCATCTAAAATCTAGACAGAAGCACTCTCAGAAACAACTTTGTGATATCTGCATTCAAGTCACAGAGTTGAACATTCCCTTTCATAGTGCAGGTTTGAAACACTCTTTCTGCTCTATCTGCAGGTGGACATTTCAAGCGCATTCAGGCCTATGGTGAAGAAGGAAATATCTTCCGATAAAATCTAGACAGAAGGATTCTCAGAAACTTCTTTGTGATGTGTGTCCTCAACTAACAGAGTTCAACGTTTCTTTTCATACAGCAAGTTGGAAAAACATTTCTTGTAGAATATGCAAGTGGATATTTGGATTATTGTGAAGATTTCACTGGAAACGGGAAAATCTTCATATAAAATCCAGACGGAAGGATTCTCAGAAACTTTTTCTGATGTGTGTCCTCAACTTACAAGGTTCAACCTTTCTTTTGATAGAAGAGTTTGGAAACCCTCTTTTTGTAGAATCTCTAAGTGGATATTTGGATAGCTCTAACGATTACGTAGGAAACGGGAATATCTTCATCTAAAATCTAGACAGAAGCACTTTCAGAAACAACTGTGTGATATATGCATTCAAGTCACAGAGCTGAACATTCCCTTTCATAGTGCAGGTTTGAAACACTCTTTCTGCTCTATCTGCAGGTGGACATTTCAAGCGCATTCAGGCCTATGGTGAAGAAGGAAATATCTTCCGATAAAATCTAGACAGAAGGATTCTCAGAAACTTCTATGTGATGTGTGTCCTCAGATAACAGAGTTCACCCTTTCTTTTCATACAGCAATTTGGAAAAACATTTCTTGTAGAATCTGCAAGTGGATATTTGGATTACTGTGAAGATTTTGTTTGAAACGGGAAAATCTTCATATAAAATCCAGACGGAAGGATTCTCAGAAACTTTTTCTGATGTGTGTCCTGAACTTACAAGGTTCAACCTTTCTTTTGATAGAAGAGTTTGGAAACCCTCTTTTTGTAGAATCTCTAAGTGGATATTTGGATAGCTCTAACGATTACGTAGGAAACGGGAGTATCTTCATCTAAAATCTAGACAGAGGCACTCTCAGAAACAACTTTGTGATATCTGCATTCAAGTCACAGAGCTGAACATTCCCTTTCATAGTGCAGGTTTGAAACACTCTGCTCTATCTGCAGGTAGACATTTCAAGCGCATTCAGGCCTATGGTGAAGAAGGAAATATCTTCCGATAAAATCTAGACAGAAGGATTCTCAGAAACTTCTTTGTGATGTGTGTCCTCAACTAACAGAGTTCAACCTTTCTTTTCGTACAGCAATTTGGAAGAACATTTCTTGTAGAATCTTCAAGTGGATATTTGGATTACTGTGAAGATTTCGTTGGAAACGGGAAAATCTTCATATAAAATCCAGACGGAAGGATTCTCAGAAACTTTTTCTGATGTGTGTCCTCAACTTACAAGGTTCAACCTTTCTTTTGATAGAAGAGTTTGGAAACCCTCTTTTTGTAGAATCTCTAAGTGGATATTTGGATAGCTCTAACGATTACGTAGGAAACGGGAATATCTTCATCTAAAATCTAGACAGAAGCACTCTCAGAAACAACTTTGTGATATCTGCATTCATGTCACAGAGCTGAACATTCCCTTTCATAGAGCGGGATTGAAACACTCTTTCTGTACTCTCTGCAAGTGGACCTCTCAAGCGCTTTGAGGCCTACGGTGAAAAAGGAAATATATTCCCTTAAAATCTAGACAGAAGGATTCTCAGAAGCAAATTTGAGATGTGTGTCCTCAACTAACAGAGTTGAACCTTTCTTTTCATACAGCAGTTGGCAAACACTCTTTTTGTGGAATCTGCAAGTGGATATTTGGATAACTGTGAAGATTTCGCTGGAAACGGGAATATCTTCAAATAAAATCTAGACAGAAGCATTCTCAGAAACTTCTTTGTGATGTGTGTCCTCAACTAACAGAGTTCAACCTTTCTTTTCATACAGTAATTTGGAAACACTTTATTTGCAGAATATGCAAGTGGATATTTGGATAACTGTGAAGATTTCGTTGGAAACGGGAATATCTTCATAGAAAATCTAGACAGAAGCATTCTCAGAAACTTCTTTGTGATGTGTGTCCTCAACTAACAGAGTTCAACCTTTCTTTTCATACAGCAATTTGGAAACACTTTTTTTGTAGAATATGCAAGTGGATATTTGGATAACTGTGATGATTTCGTTGGAAACGGGAAAATCTTCATATAAAATCCAGATGGAAGGATTCTCAGAAACTTTTTCTGATGTGTGTCCTCAACTAACAGGGTTCAACTTTTCTTTTGGTAGAACAGTTTGGAACCCCTCTTTTTGTAGAATCTCTAAGTGGATATTTGGATAGCTCTAAAGATTATCTTGGAAAAGGGAATATCTTCATCTAAAATCTAGACAGAAGCAGTCTCGGAAACAACTTTGTGATATCTGCATTCAAGTCACAGAGCTGAACATTCTCTTTCATAGTGCAGGTTTGAAACACTCTTTCTGCACTATCTGCAAGTGGACATTTCAAGCGCATTCAGTCCTATGGTGAAAAAGGAAACATCTTCTGATAAAATATACACAGAGTCATTCTCAGAAACAAATTTGGGATTTGTGTCCTCAACTAACAGAGTTGAACCTCACTTCTGACACAGCAGTTTGGAAACACTCTTTTTGTAGAATCTACAAGGGGATATTTGGAGAACTGCGAAGATTTCGCTGAAAACGGGAATATCTTCATACAAAATCTAGACAGAAGCATTCTCAGAAACTTGTTTGTGATGTCTGTCCTCAACTAACAGAGTTCAACCTTTCTTTTGATACAGCAATTTTGAAACACACTTTTTGTGGAATCTGCAAGTGGATATTTGTATAACTGTGAAGATTTCGTAGGAAACGGGAATATCTTCATATAAAATCAAGACAGAAGCATTCTCAGAAACTTCTTAGCGATGTGAGTCCTCTACTAACAGAGTTCAACCTTTCTTTTCATACAGCAGTTTTTTCAGAATCTGCAAGTGGATATTTGGATAACTGTGAAGATTTCGTTGGAAACGGGAGTTTCTTCATATAAAATCTAGACAGAAGCATTCTCAGAAACTTCTTTGTGATGTGTGTCCTCAACTCACAGAGTTCAACCTTTCTTTTCATACAGCAGTTTGGAAACACTCTATTTTCAGAATCTGCATGTGGATATTTGGATAACTGTGAAGATTTCGTTGGAAACGGGAGTTTCTTCATATAAAATCTAGACAGAAGCATTCTCAGAAACTTCTTTGCGATGTGTGTCCTCAACTCACAGAGTTCAACCTTTCTTTTCATACAGCAGTTTGGAAACACTCTATTTTCAGAATCTGCATGTGGATATTTGGATAACTGTGAAGATTTCGTTGGAAACGGGAGTTTCTTCATATAAAATCTAGACAGAAGCATTCTCAGAAACTTCTTTGTGATGTGTGTCCTCAACAAACAGAGTTCAACGTTTCTTTTAATAGAGCAGCTGGAAACACTCTTTCTTTGGAATCTCTAAGTGGATACTTGGATAGCTCTAACAATTTCGTTGGAAACGGGAATATCTTCATCTAAAATTTAGACAGAAGCACTCTCAGAAACAACTTTGTGACATCTGCATTCAAGTCACAGAGCTGAACATTCCCTTTCATAGAGCGGGATTGAAACACTCTTTCTGTACTCTCTGCAAGTGGACCTCTCAAGCGCTTTGAGGCCTATGGTGTAAAAGGAAATATCTTCCCATAAAATCTAGACAGAAGGATTCTCAGAAGCAAATTTGAGATGTGTGTCCTCAACTGAGTTGAACCTTTCTTTTGATACAGCAGTTTGCAAACACTCTTTTTGTAGAATCGGCAAGTGGATATTTGGATAACTGTGAAGATTTCGTTGGAAACGGGAATATCTTCAAATAAAATCTAGACAGAAGCATTCTCAGAAACTTCTTTGTGATGTCTGTCCTCAACTAACAGAGTTCAACCTTTCTTTTCATACAGTAATTTGGAAACACTTTATTTGCAGAATATGCAAGTGGATATTTGGATAACTGTGAAGATTTCGTTGGAAACGGGAATATCTTCATAGAAAATCTAGACAGAAGCATTCTCAGAATCTTCTTTGTGATGTGTGTCCTCAACTAACAGAGTTCAACCTTTCTTTTCATACAGCAATTTGGAAAAACATTTCTTGTAGAATATGCAAGTGGATATTTGGATTACTGTGAAGATTTCGTTGGAAACGGGAAAATCTTCATATAAAATCCAGACGGAAGGATTCTCAGAAACTTTTTCTGATGTGTGTCCTCAACTTACAAGGTTCAACCTTTCTTTTGATAGAAGAGTTTGGAAACCCTCTTTTTGTAGAATCTCTAAGTGGATATTTGGATAGCTCTTACGATTACGTAGGAAACGGGAATATCTTCATCTAAAATCTAGACAGAAGCACTCTCAGAAACAACTTTGTGATATCTGCATTCAAGTCACAGAGCTGAACATTCCCTTTCATAGTGCAGGTTTGAAACACTCTTTCTGCTCTATCTGCAGGTGGACATTTCAAGCGCATTCAGGCCTATGGTGAAGAAGGAAATATCTTCCGATAAAATCTAGACAGAAGGATTCTCAGAAACTTCTTTGTGATGTGTGTCCTCAACTAACAGCGTTCACCCTTTCTTTTCATACAGCAATTTGGAAAAACATTTCTTGTAGAATCTGCAAGTGGATATTTGGATAACTGTGAAGATTTCGTTGGAAACGGGAAAATCTTCATATAAAATCCAGACGGAAGGATTCTCAGAAACATTTTCTGATGTGTGTCCTCAACTAACAGAGTTCAACCTTTCTTTTCATACAGTAATTTGGAAAAACATTTCTTGAAGAATATGCAAGTGGATATTTGCATTACTGTGAAGATTTCGTTGGAAACGGGAAAATCTTCATATAAAATCCAGACGCAAGGATTCTCAGAAACTTTTTCTGATGTGTGTCCTCAACTTACAAGGTTCAACCTTTCTTTTGATAGAAGAGTTTGGAAACCCTCTTTTTGTAGAATCTCCAAGTGGATATTTGGATAGCTCTAACGATTACGTAGGAAACGGGAATATCTTCATCTAAAATCTAGACAGAAGCACTCTCAGAAACAACTTTGTGATATCTGCATTCAAGTCACAGAGTTGAACATTCCCTTTCATAGTGCAGGTTTGAAACACTCTTTCTGCTCTATCTGCAGGTGGACATTTCAAGCGCATTCAGGCCTATGGTGAAGAAGGAAATATATTCCGATAAAATCTAGACAGAAGGATTCTCAGAAACTTCTTTGTGATGTGTGTCCTCAACTAACAGAGTTCAACCTTTCTTTTCATACAGCAATTTTGAAAAACAATTCTTGTAGAATCTGCAAGTGGATATTTAGATTACTGTGAAGATTTCGTTGGAAACGGGAAAATCTTCACAAAAAATCCAGACGGAAGGATTCTCAGAAACTTTTTCTGATGTGTGTCCTCAACTTACAAGGTTCAACCTTTCTTTTGATAGAAGAGTTTGGAAACCCTTTTTTTGTAGAATCTCTAAGAGGATATTTGGATAGCTCTAACGATTACGTAGGAAACGGGAATATCTTCATCTAAAATCTAGACAGAAGCACTCTCAGAAACAACTTTGTGATATCTGCATTCATGTCACAGAGCTGAACATTCCCTTTCATAGAGCGGGATTGAAACACTCTTTCTGTACTCTCTGCAAGTGGACCTCTCAAGCGCTTTGAGGCCTATGGTGTAAAAGGAAATATCTTCCCTTAAAATCTAGACAGAAGGATTCTCAGAAGCAAATTTGAGATGTGTGTCCTCAAATAACAGAGTTGAACCTTTCTTTTCATACAGCAGTTTGCAAACACTCTTTTTGTGGAATCTGCAAGTGGATATTTGGATAACTGTGAAGATTTCGCTGGAAACGGGAATATCTTCAAATAAAATCTAGACAGAAGCATTCTCAGAAACTTCTTTGTGATGTGTGTCCTCAACTAACAGAGTTCAACCTTTCTTTTCATACAGTAATTTGGAAACACTTTATTTGCAGAATATGCAAGTGGATATTTGGATAACTGTGAAGATTTCGTTGGAAACGGGAATATCTTCATAGAAAATCTAGACAGAAGCATTCTCAGAAACTTCTTTGTGATGTGTGTCCTCAACTAACAGAGTTCAACCTTTCTTTTCATACAGCAATTTGGAAACACTTTTTTTGTAGAATATGCAAGTGGATGTTTGGATAACTGTGATGATTTCGTTGGAAACGGGAAAATCTTCATATAAAATCCAGATGGAAGGATTCTCAGAAACTTTTTCTGATGTGTGTCCTCAACTAACAGGGTTCAACTTTTCTTTTGGTAGAACAGTTTGGAACCCCTCTTTTTGTAGAATCTCTAAGTGGATATTTGGATAGCTCTAAAGATTACCTTGGAAAAGGGAATATCTTCATCTAAAATCTAGACAGAAGCAGTCTCGGAAACAACTTTGTGATATCTGCATTCAAGTCACAGAGCTGAACATTCTCTTTCATAGTGCAGGTTTGAAACACTCTTTCTGCACTATCTGCAAGTGGACATTTCAAGCGCGTTCAGTCCTATGGTGAAAAAGGAAACATCTTCTGATAAAATATACACAGAATCATTCTCAGAAACAAATTTGGGATTTGTGTCCTCAACTAACAGAGTTGAACCTCACTTCTGACACAGCAGTTTGGAAACACTTTTTTTGTAGAATCTACAAGGGGATGTTTGGAGAACTGCGAAGAGTTCGCTGAAAACGGGAATATCTTCATACAAAATCTAGACAGAAGCATTCTCAGAAACTTGTTTGTGATGTCTGTCCTCAACTAACAGAGTTCAACCTTTCTTTTGATACAGCAATTTTGAAACACACTTTTTGTGGAATCTGCAAGTGGATATTTGTATAACTGTGAAGATTTCATTGGAAACGGGAATATCTTCATATAAAATCAAGACAGAAGCATTCTCAGAAACTTCTTTGCGATGTGTGTCCTCAACTCACAGAGTTCAACCTTTCTTTTCATACAGCAGTTTGGAAACACTCTTTTTTCAGAATCTGCATGTGGATATTTGGATAACTGTGAAGATTTCGTTGGAAACGGGAGTTTCTTCATATAAAATCTAGACAGAAGCATTCTCAGAAACTTCTTTGTGATGTGTGTCCTCAACAAACAGAGTTCAACGTTTCTTTTAATAGAGCAGCTGGAAACACTCTTTCTTTGGAATCTCTAAGTGGATACTTGGATAGCTCTAACAATTTCGTTGGAAACGGGAATATCTTCATCTAAAATTTAGACAGAAGCACTCTCAGAAACAACTTTGTGACATCTGCATTCAAGTCACAGAGCTGAACATTCCCTTTCATAGAGCGGGATTGAAACACTCTTTCTGTACTCTCTGCAAGTGGACCTCTCAAGCGCTTTGAGGCCTATGGTGTAAAAGGAAATATCTTCCCATAAAATCTAGACAGAAGGATTCTCAGAAGCAAATTTGAGATGTGTGTCCTCAACTGAGTTGAACCTTTCTTTTGATACAGCAGTTTGCAAACACTCTTTTTGTAGAATCGGCAAGTGGATATTTGGATAACTGTGAAGATTTCGTTGGAAACGGGAATATCTTCAAATAAAATCTAGACAGAAGCATTCTCAGAAACTTCTTTGTGATGTCTGTCCTCAACTAACAGAGTTCAACCTTTCTTTTCATACAGTAATTTGGAAACACTTTATTTGCAGAATATGCAAGTGGATATTTGGATAACTGTGAAGATTTCGTTGGAAACGGGAATATCTTCATAGAAAATCTAGACAGAAGCATTCTCAGAATCTTCTTTGTGATGTGTGTCCTCAACTAACAGAGTTCAACCTTTCTTTTCATACAGCAATTTGGAAAAACATTTCTTGTAGAATATGCAAGTGGATATTTGGATTACTGTGAAGATTTCGTTGGAAACGGGAAAATCTTCATATAAAATCCAGACGGAAGGATTCTCAGAAACTTTTTCTGATGTGTGTCCTCAACTTACAAGGTTCAACCTTTCTTTTGATAGAAGAGTTTGGAAACCCTCTTTTTGTAGAATCTCTAAGTGGATATTTGGATAGCTCTTACGATTACGTAGGAAACGGGAATATCTTCATCTAAAATCTAGACAGAAGCACTCTCAGAAACAACTTTGTGATATCTGCATTCAAGTCACAGAGCTGAACATTCCCTTTCATAGTGCAGGTTTGAAACACTCTTTCTGCTCTATCTGCAGGTGGACATTTCAAGCGCATTCAGGCCTATGGTGAAGAAGGAAATATCTTCCGATAAAATCTAGACAGAAGGATTCTCAGAAACTTCTTTGTGATGTGTGTCCTCAACTAACAGAGTTCACCCTTTCTTTTCATACAGCAATTTGGAAAAACATTTCTTGTAGAATCTGCAAGTGGATATTTGGATTACTGTGAAGATTTCGTTGGAAACGGGAAAATCTTCATATAAAATCCAGACGGAAGGATTCTCAGAAACATTTTCTGATGTGTGTCCTCAACTAACAGAGTTCACCCTTTCTTTTCATACAGTAATTTGGAAAAACATTTCTTGAAGAATATGCAAGTGGATATTTGGATTACTGTGAAGATTTCGTTGGAAACGGGAAAATCTTCATATAAAATCCAGACGCAAGGATTCTCAGAAACTTTTTCTGATGTGTGTCCTCAACTTACAAGGTTCAACCTTTCTTTTGATAGAAGAGTTTGGAAACCCTCTTTTTGTAGAATCTCTAAGTGGATATTTGGATAGCTCTAACGATTACGTAGGAAACGGGAATATCTTCATCTAAAATCTAGACAGAAGCACTCTCAGAAACAACTTTGTGATATCTGCATTCAAGTCACAGAGTTGAACATTCCCTTTCATAGTGCAGGTTTGAAACACTCTTTCTGCTCTATCTGCAGGTGGACATTTCAAGCGCATTCAGGCCTATGGTGAAGAAGGAAATATCTTCCGATAAAATCTAGACAGAAGGATTCTCAGAAACTTCTTTGTGATGTGTGTCCTCAACTAACAGAGTTCAACCTTTCTTTTCATACAGCAATTTTGAAAAACATTTCTTGTAGAATCTGCAAGTGGATATTTAGATTACTGTGAAGATTTCGTTGGAAACGGGAAAATCTTCACAAAAAATCCAGACGGAAGGATTCTCAGAAACTTTTTCTGATGTGTGTCCTCAACTTACAAGGTTCAACCTTTCTTTTGATAGAAGAGTTTGGAAACCCTTTTTTTGTAGAATCTCTAAGAGGATATTTGGATAGCTCTAACGATTACGTAGGAAACGGGAATATCTTCATCTAAAATCTAGACAGAAGCACTCTCAGAAACAACTTTGTGATATCTGCATTCATGTCACAGAGCTGAACATTCCCTTTCATAGAGCGGGATTGAAACACTCTTTCTGTACTCTCTGCAAGTGGACCTCTCAAGCGCTTTGAGGCCTATGGTGAAAAAGGAAATATATTCCCTTAAAATCTAGACAGAAGGATTCTCAGAAGCAAATTTGAGATGTGTGTCCTCAAATAACAGAGTTGAACCTTTCTTTTCATACAGCAGTTTGCAAACACTCTTTTTGTGGAATCTGCAAGTGGATATTTGGATAACTGTGAAGATTTCGCTGGAAACGGGAATATCTTCAAATAAAATCTAGACAGAAGCATTCTCAGAAACTTCTTTGTGATGTGTGTCCTCAACTAACAGAGTTCAACCTTTCTTTTCATACAGTAATTTGGAAACACTTTATTTGCAGAATATGCAAGTGGATATTTGGATAACTGTGAAGATTTCGTTGGAAACGGGAATATCTTCATAGAAAATCTAGACAGAAGCATTCTCAGAAACTTCTTTGTGATGTGTGTCCTCAACTAACAGAGTTCAACCTTTCTTTTCATACAGCAATTTGGAAACACTTTTTTTGTAGAATATGCAAGTGGATGTTTGGATAACTGTGATGATTTCGTTGGAAACGGGAAAATCTTCATATAAAATCCAGATGGAAGGATTCTCAGAAACTTTTTCTGATGTGTGTCCTCAACTAACAGGGTTCAACTTTTCTTTTGGTAGAACAGTTTGGAACCCCTCTTTTTGTAGAATCTCTAAGTGGATATTTGGATAGCTCTAAAGATTACCTTGGAAAACGGAATATCTTCATCTAAAATCTAGACAGAAGCAGTCTCGGAAACAACTTTGTGATATCTGCATTCAAGTCACAGAGCTGAACATTCTCTTTCATAGTGCAGGTTTGAAACACTCTTTCTGCACTATCTGCAAGTGGACATTTCAAGCGCGTTCAGTCCTATGGTGAAAAAGGAAACATCTTCTGATAAAATATACACAGAATCATTCTCAGAAACAAATTTGGGATTTGTGTCCTCAACTAACAGAGTTGAACCTCACTTCTGACACAGCAGTTTGGAAACACTTTTTTTGTAGAATCTACAAGGGGATGTTTGGAGAACTGCGAAGAGTTCGCTGAAAACGGGAATATCTTCATACAAAATCTAGACAGAAGCATTCTCAGAAACTTGTTTGTGATGTCTGTCCTCAACTAACAGAGTTCAACCTTTCTTTTGATACAGCAATTTTGAAACACACTTTTTGTGGAATCTGCAAGTGGATATTTGTATAACTGTGAAGATTTCATTGGAAACGGGAATATCTTCATATAAAATCAAGACAGAAGCATTCTCAGAAACTTCTTTGCGATGTGTGTCCTCAACTCACAGAGTTCAACCTTTTTTTTCATACAGCAGTTTGGAAACACTCTTTTTTCAGAATCTGCATGTGGATATTTGGATAACTGTGAAGATTTCGTTGGAAACGGGAGTTTCTTCATATAAAATCTAGACAGAAGCATTCTCAGAAACTTCTTTGTGATGTGTGTCCTCAACAAACAGAGTTCAACGTTTCTTTTAATAGAGCAGCTGGAAACACTCTTTCTTTGGAATCTCTAAGTGGATACTTGGATAGCTCTAACAATTTCGTTGGAAACGGGAATATCTTCATCTAAAATTTAGACAGAAGCACTCTCAGAAACAACTTTGTGACATCTGCATTCAAGTCACAGAGCTGAACATTCCCTTTCATAGAGCGGGATTGAAACACTCTTTCTGTACTCTCTGCAAGTGGACCTCTCAAGCGCTTTGAGGCCTATGGTGTAAAAGGAAATATCTTCCCATAAAATCTAGACAGAAGGATTCTCAGAAGCAAATTTGAGATGTGTGTCCTCAACTAACAGAGTTGAACCTTTCTTTTGATACAGCAGTTTGCAAACACTCTTTTTGTAGAATCGGCAAGTGGATATTTGGATAACTGTGAAGATTTCGTTGGAAACGGGAATATCTTCAAATAAAATCTAGACAGAAGCATTCTCAGAAACTTCTTTGTGATGTCTGTCCTCAACTAACAGAGTTCAACCTTTCTTTTCATACAGTAATTTGGAAACACTTTATTTGCAGAATATGCAAGTGGATATTTGGATAACTGTGAAGATTTCGTTGGAAACGGGAATATCTTCATAGAAAATCTAGACAGAAGCATTCTCAGAATCTTCTTTGTGATGTGTGTCCTCAACTAACAGAGTTCAACCTTTCTTTTCATACAGCAATTTGGAAAAACATTTCTTGTAGAATCTGCAAGTGGATATTTGGATTACTGTGAAGATTTCGTTGGAAACGGGAAAATCTTCATATAAAATCCAGACGGAAGGATTCTCAGAAACTTTTTCTGATGTGTGTCCTCAACTTACAAGGTTCAACCTTTCTTTTGATAGAAGAGTTTGGAAACCCTCTTTTTGTAGAATCTCTAAGTGGATATTTGGATAGCTCTTACGATTACGTAGGAAACGGGAATATCTTCATCTAAAATCTAGACAGAAGCACTCTCAGAAACAACTTTGTGATATCTGCATTCAAGTCACAGAGCTGAACATTCCCTTTCATAGTGCAGGTTTGAAACACTCTTTCTGCTCTATCTGCAGGTGGACATTTCAAGCGCATTCAGGCCTATGGTGAAGAAGGAAATATCTTCCGATAAAATCTAGACAGAAGGATTCTCAGAAACTTCTTTGTGATGTGTGTCCTCAACTAACAGAGTTCACCCTTTCTTTTCATACAGCAATTTGGAAAAACATTTCTTGTAGAATCTGCAAGTGGATATTTGGATTACTGTGAAGATTTCGTTGGAAACGGGAAAATCTTCATATAAAATCCAGACGGAAGGATTCTCAGAAACATTTTCTGATGTGTGTCCTCAACTAACAGAGTTCAACCTTTCTTTTCATACAGTAATTTGGAAAAACATTTCTTGAAGAATATGCAAGTGGATATTTGGATTACTGTGAAGATTTCGTTGGAAACGGGAAAATCTTCATATAAAATCCAGACGGAAGGATTCTCAGAAACTTTTTCTGATGTGTGTCCTCAACTTACAAGGTTCAACCTTTCTTTCGATAGAAGAGTTTGGAAACCCTCTTTTTGTACAATCTCTAAGTGGATATTTGGATAGCTCTAACGATTACGTAGGAAACGGGAATATCTTCATCTAAAATCTAGACAGAAGCACTCTCAGAAACAACTTTGTGATATCTGCATTCAAGTCACAGAGCTGAACATTCCCTTTCATAGTGCTGGTTTGAAACACTCTTTCTGCTCTATCTGCAGGTGGACATTTCAAGCGCATTCAGGCCTATGGTGAAGAAGGAAATATCTTCCGATAAAATCTAGACAGAAGGATTCTCAGAAACTTCTTTGTGATGTGTGTCCTCAACTAACAGAGTTCAACCTTTCTTTTCATACAGCAATTTTGAAAAACATTTCTTGTAGAATCTGCAAGTGGATATTTAGATTACTGTGAAGATTTCGTTGGAAACGGGAAAATCTTCACAAAAAATCCAGACGGAAGGATTCTCAGAAACTTTTTCTGATGTGTGTCCTCAACTTACAAGGTTCAACCTTTCTTTTGATAGAAGAGTTTGGAAACCCTTTTTTTGTAGAATCTCTAAGTGGATATTTGGATAGCTCTAACGATTACGTAGGAAACGGGAATATCTTCATCTAAAATCTAGACAGAAGCACTCTCAGAAACAACTTTGTGATATCTGCATTCATGTCACAGAGCTGAACATTCCCTTTCATAGAGCGGGATTGAAACACTCTTTCTGTACTCTCTGCAAGTGGACCTCTCAAGCGCTTTGAGGCCTATGGTGTAAAAGGAAATATCTTCCCTTAAAATCTAGACAGAAGGATTCTCAGAAGCAAATTTGAGATGTGTGTCCTCAAATAACAGAGTTGAACCTTTCTTTTCATACAGCAGTTTGCAAACACTCTTTTTGTGGAATCTGCAAGTGGATATTTGGATAACTGTGAAGATTTCGCTGGAAACGGGAATATCTTCAAATAAAATCTAGACAGAAGCATTCTCAGAAACTTCTTTGTGATGTGTGTCCTCAACTAACAGAGTTCAACCTTTCTTTTCATACAGTAATTTGGAAACACTTTATTTGCAGAATATGCAAGTGGATATTTGGATAACTGTGAAGATTTCGTTGGAAACGGGAATATCTTCATAGAAAATCTAGACAGAAGCATTCTCAGAAACTTCTTTGTGATGTGTGTCCTCAACTAACAGAGTTCAACCTTTCTTTTCATACAGCAATTTGGAAACACTTTTTTTGTAGAATATGCAAGTGGATATTTGGATAACTGTGATGATTTCGTTGGAAACGGGAAAATCTTCATATAAAATCCAGATGGAAGGATTCTCAGAAACTTTTTCTGATGTGTGTCCTCAACTAACAGGGTTCAACTTTTCTTTTGGTAGAACAGTTTGGAACCCCTCTTTTTGTAGAATCTCTAAGTGGATATTTGGATAGCTCTAAAGATTACCTTGGAAAAGGGAATATCTTCATCTAAAATCTAGACAGAAGCAGTCTCGGAAACAACTTTGTGATATCTGCATTCAAGTCACAGAGCTGAACATTCTCTTTCATAGTGCAGGTTTGAAACACTCTTTCTGCACTATCTGCAAGTGGACATTTCAAGCGCGTTCAGTCCTATGGTGAAAAAGGAAACATCTTCTGATAAAATATACACAGAATCATTCTCAGAAACAAATTTGGGATTTGTGTCCTCAACTAACAGAGTTGAACCTCACTTCTGACACAGCAGTTTGGAAACACTTTTTTTGTAGAATCTACAAGGGGATGTTTGGAGAACTGCGAAGAGTTCGCTGAAAACGGGAATATCTTCATACAAAATCTAGACAGAAGCATTCTCAGAAACTTGTTTGTGATGTCTGTCCTCAACTAACAGAGTTCAACCTTTCTTTTGATACAGCAATTTGGAAACACACTTTTTGTGGAATCTGCAAGTGGATATTTGTATAACTGTGAAGATTTCATTGGAAACGGGAATATCTTCATATAAAATCAAGACAGAAGCATTCTCAGAAACTTCTTTGCGATGTGTGTCCTCAACTCACAGAGTTCAACCTTTCTTTTCATACAGCAGTTTGGAAACACTCTTTTTTCAGAATCTGCATGTGGATATTTGGATAACTGTGAAGATTTCGTTGGAAACGGGAGTTTCTTCATATAAAATCTAGACAGAAGCATTCTCAGAATCTTCTTTGTGATGTGTGTCCTCAACAAACAGAGTTCAACGTTTCTTTTAATAGAGCAGCTGGAAACACTCTTTCTTTGGAATCTCTAAGTGGATACTTGGATAGCTCTAACAATTTCGTTGGAAACGGGAATATCTTCATCTAAAATTTAGACAGAAGCACTCTCAGAAACAACTTTGTGACATCTGCATTCAAGTCACAGAGCTGAACATTCCCTTTCATAGAGCGGGATTGAAACACTCTTTCTGTACTCTCTGCAAGTGGACCTCTCAAGCGCTTTGAGGCCTATGGTGTAAAAGGAAATATCTTCCCATAAAATCTAGACAGAAGGATTCTCAGAAGCAAATTTGAGATGTGTGTCCTCAACTGAGTTGAACCTTTCTTTTGATACAGCAGTTTGCAAACACTCTTTTTGTAGAATCGGCAAGTGGATATTTGGATAACTGTGAAGATTTCGTTGGAAACGGGAATATCTTCAAATAAAATCTAGACAGAAGCATTCTCAGAAACTTCTTTGTGATGTCTGTCCTCAACTAACAGAGTTCAACCTTTCTTTTCATACAGTAATTTGGAAACACTTTATTTGCAGAATATGCAAGTGGATATTTGGATAACTGTGAAGATTTCGTTGGAAACGGGAATATCTTCATAGAAAATCTAGACAGAAGCATTCTCAGAATCTTCTTTGTGATGTGTGTCCTCAACTAACAGAGTTCAACCTTTCTTTTCATACAGCAATTTGGAAAAACATTTCTTGTAGAATATGCAAGTGGATATTTGGATTACTGTGAAGATTTCGTTGGAAACGGGAAAATCTTCATATAAAATCCAGACGGAAGGATTCTCAGAAACTTTTTCTGATGTGTGTCCTCAACTTACAAGGTTCAACCTTTCTTTTGATAGAAGAGTTTGGAAACCCTCTTTTTGTAGAATCTCTAAGTGGATATTTGGATAGCTCTTACGATTACGTAGGAAACGGGAATATCTTCATCTAAAATCTAGACAGAAGCACTCTCAGAAACAACTTTGTGATATCTGCATTCAAGTCACAGAGCTGAACATTCCCTTTCATAGTGCAGGTTTGAAACACTCTTTCTGCTCTATCTGCAGGTGGACATTTCAAGCGCATTCAGGCCTATGGTGAAGAAGGAAATATCTTCCGATAAAATCTAGACAGAAGGATTCTCAGAAACTTCTTTGTGATGTGTGTCCTCAACTAACAGAGTTCACCCTTTCTTTTCATACAGCAATTTGGAAAAACATTTCTTGTAGAATCTGCAAGTGGATATTTGGATTACTGTGAAGATTTCGTTGGAAACGGGAAAATCTTCATATAAAATCCAGACGGAAGGATTCTCAGAAACATTTTCTGATGTGTGTCCTCAACTAACAGAGTTCAACCTTTCTTTTCATACAGTAATTTGGAAAAACATTTCTTGAAGAATATGCAAGTGGATATTTGGATTACTGTGAAGATTTCGTTGGAAACGGGAAAATCTTCATATAAAATCCAGACGCAAGGATTCTCAGAAACTTTTTCTGATGTGTGTCCTCAACTTACAAGGTTCAACCTTTCTTTTGATAGAAGAGTTTGGAAACCCTCTTTTTGTAGAATCTCTAAGTGGATATTTGGATAGCTCTAACGATTACGTAGGAAACGGGAATATCTTCATCTAAAATCTAGACAGAAGCACTCTCAGAAACAACTTTGTGATATCTGCATTCAAGTCACAGAGTTGAACATTCCCTTTCATAGTGCAGGTTTGAAACACTCTTTCTGCTCTATCTGCAGGTGGACATTTCAAGCGCATTCAGGCCTATGGTGAAGAAGGAAATATCTTCCGATAAAATCTAGACAGAAGGATTCTCAGAAACTTCTTTGTGATGTGTGTCCTCAACTAACAGAGTTCAACCTTTCTTTTCATACAGCAATTTTGAAAAACATTTCTTGTAGAATCTGCAAGTGGATATTTAGATTACTGTGAAGATTTCGTTGGAAACGGGAAAATCTTCACAAAAAATCCAGACGGAAGGATTCTCAGAAACTTTTTCTGATGTGTGTCCTCAACTTACAAGGTTCAACCTTTCTTTTGATAGAAGAGTTTGGAAACCCTTTTTTTGTAGAATCTCTAAGAGGATATTTGGATAGCTCTAACGATTACGTAGGAAACGGGAATATCTTCATCTAAAATCTAGACAGAAGCACTCTCAGAAACAACTTTGTGATATCTGCATTCATGTCACAGAGCTGAACATTCCCTTTCATAGAGCGGGATTGAAACACTCTTTCTGTACTCTCTGCAAGTGGACCTCTCAAGCGCTTTGAGGCCTATGGTGTAAAAGGAAATATCTTCCCTTAAAATCTAGACAGAAGGATTCTCAGAAGCAAATTTGAGATGTGTGTCCTCAAATAACAGAGTTGAACCTTTCTTTTCATACAGCAGTTTGCAAACACTCTTTTTGTGGAATCTGCAAGTGGATATTTGGATAACTGTGAAGATTTCGCTGGAAACGGGAATATCTTCAAATAAAATCTAGACAGAAGCATTCTCAGAAACTTCTTTGTGATGTGTGTCCTCAACTAACAGAGTTCAACCTTTCTTTTCATACAGTAATTTGGAAACACTTTATTTGCAGAATATGCAAGTGGATATTTGGATAACTGTGAAGATTTCGTTGGAAACGGGAATATCTTCATAGAAAATCTAGACAGAAGCATTCTCAGAAACTTCTTTGTGATGTGTGTCCTCAACTAACAGAGTTCAACCTTTCTTTTCATACAGCAATTTGGAAACACTTTTTTTGTAGAATATGCAAGTGGATGTTTGGATAACTGTGATGATTTCGTTGGAAACGGGAAAATCTTCATATAAAATCCAGATGGAAGGATTCTCAGAAACTTTTTCTGATGTGTGTCCTCAACTAACAGGGTTCAACTTTTCTTTTGGTAGAACAGTTTGGAACCCCTCTTTTTGTAGAATCTCTAAGTGGATATTTGGATAGCTCTAAAGATTACCTTGGAAAACGGAATATCTTCATCTAAAATCTAGACAGAAGCAGTCTCGGAAACAACTTTGTGATATCTGCATTCAAGTCACAGAGCTGAACATTCTCTTTCATAGTGCAGGTTTGAAACACTCTTTCTGCACTATCTGCAAGTGGACATTTCAAGCGCGTTCAGTCCTATGGTGAAAAAGGAAACATCTTCTGATAAAATATACACAGAATCATTCTCAGAAACAAATTTGGGATTTGTGTCCTCAACTAACAGAGTTGAACCTCACTTCTGACACAGCAGTTTGGAAACACTTTTTTTGTAGAATCTACAAGGGGATGTTTGGAGAACTGCGAAGAGTTCGCTGAAAACGGGAATATCTTCATACAAAATCTAGACAGAAGCATTCTCAGAAACTTGTTTGTGATGTCTGTCCTCAACTAACAGAGTTCAACCTTTCTTTTGATACAGCAATTTTGAAACACACTTTTTGTGGAATCTGCAAGTGGATATTTGTATAACTGTGAAGATTTCATTGGAAACGGGAATATCTTCATATAAAATCAAGACAGAAGCATTCTCAGAAACTTCTTTGCGATGTGTGTCCTCAACTCACAGAGTTCAACCTTTCTTTTCATACAGCAGTTTGGAAACACTCTTTTTTCAGAATCTGCATGTGGATATTTGGATAACTGTGAAGATTTCGTTGGAAACGGGAGTTTCTTCATATAAAATCTAGACAGAAGCATTCTCAGAAACTTCTTTGTGATGTGTGTCCTCAACAAACAGAGTTCAACGTTTCTTTTAATAGAGCAGCTGGAAACACTCTTTCTTTGGAATCTCTAAGTGGATACTTGGATAGCTCTAACAATTTCGTTGGAAACGGGAATATCTTCATCTAAAATCTAGACAGAAGCACTCTCAGAAACAACTTTGTGACATCTGCATTCAAGTCACAGAGCTGAACATTCCCTTTCATAGAGCGGGATTGAAACACTCTTTCTGTACTCTCTGCAAGTGGACCTCTCAAGCGCTTTGAGGCCTATGGTGTAAAAGGAAATATCTTCCCATAAAATCTAGACAGAAGGATTCTCAGAAGCAAATTTGAGATGTGTGTCCTCAACTGAGTTGAACCTTTCTTTTGATACAGCAGTTTGCAAACACTCTTTTTGTAGAATCGGCAAGTGGATATTTGGATAACTGTGAAGATTTCGTTGGAAACGGGAATATCTTCAAATAAAATCTAGACAGAAGCATTCTCAGAAACTTCTTTGTGATGTGTGTCCTCAACTAACAGAGTTCAACCTTTCTTTTCATACAGTAATTTGGAAACACTTTATTTGCAGAATATGCAAGTGGATATTTGGATAACTGTGAAGATTTCGTTGGAAACGGGAATATCTTCATAGAAAATCTAGACAGAAGCATTCTCAGAATCTTCTTTGTGATGTGTGTCCTCAACTAACAGAGTTCAACCTTTCTTTTCATACAGCAATTTGGAAAAACATTTCTTGTAGAATATGCAAGTGGATATTTGGATTACTGTGAAGATTTCGTTGGAAACGGGAAAATCTTCATATAAAATCCAGACGGAAGGATTCTCAGAAACTTTTTCTGATGTGTGTCCTCAACTTACAAGGTTCAACCTTTCTTTTGATAGAAGAGTTTGGAAACCCTCTTTTTGTAGAATCTCTAAGTGGATATTTGGATAGCTCTTACGATTACGTAGGAAACGGGAATATCTTCATCTAAAATCTAGACAGAAGCACTCTCAGAAACAACTTTGTGATATCTGCATTCAAGTCACAGAGCTGAACATTCCCTTTCATAGTGCAGGTTTGAAACACTCTTTCTGCTCTATCTGCAGGTGGACATTTCAAGCGCATTCAGGCCTATGGTGAAGAAGGAAATATCTTCCGATAAAATCTAGACAGAAGGATTCTCAGAAACTTCTTTGTGATGTGTGTCCTCAACTAACAGAGTTCACCCTTTCTTTTCATACAGCAATTTGGAAAAACATTTCTTGTAGAATCTGCAAGTGGATATTTGGATTACTGTGAAGATTTCGTTGGAAACGGGAAAATCTTCATATAAAATCCAGACGGAAGGATTCTCAGAAACATTTTCTGATGTGTGTCCTCAACTAACAGAGTTCAACCTTTCTTTTCATACAGTAATTTGGAAAAACATTTCTTGAAGAATATGCAAGTGGATATTTGGAATACTGTGAAGATTTCGTTGGAAACGGGAAAATCTTCATATAAAATCCAGACGCAAGGATTCTCAGAAACTTTTTCTGATGTGTGTCCTCAACTTACAAGGTTCAACCTTTCTTTTGATAGAAGAGTTTGGAAACCCTCTTTTTGTAGAATCTCTAAGTGGATATTTGGATAGCTCTAACGATTACGTAGGAAACGGGAATATCTTCATCTAAAATCTAGACAGAAGCACTCTCAGAAACAACTTTGTGATATCTGCATTCAAGTCACAGAGTTGAACATTCCCTTTCATAGTGCAGGTTTGAAACACTCTTTCTGCTCTATCTGCAGGTGGACATTTCAAGCGCATTCAGGCCTATGGTGAAGAAGGAAATATCTTCCGATAAAATCTAGACAGAAGGATTCTCAGAAACTTCTTTGTGATGTGTGTCCTCAACTAACAGAGTTCAACCTTTCTTTTCATACAGCAATTTTGAAAAACATTTCTTGTAGAATCTGCAAGTGGATATTTAGATTACTGTGAAGATTTCGTTGGAAACGGGAAAATCTTCACAAAAAATCCAGACGGAAGGATTCTCAGAAACTTTTTCTGATGTGTGTCCTCAACTTACAAGGTTCAACCTTTCTTTTGATAGAAGAGTTTGGAAACCCTTTTTTTGTAGAATCTCTAAGAGGATATTTGGATAGCTCTAACGATTACGTAGGAAACGGGAATATCTTCATCTAAAATCTAGACAGAAGCACTCTCAGAAACAACTTTGTGATATCTGCATTCATGTCACAGAGCTGAACATTCCCTTTCATAGAGCGGGATTGAAACACTCTTTCTGTACTCTCTGCAAGTGGACCTCTCAAGCGCTTTGAGGCCTATGGTGTAAAAGGAAATATCTTCCCTTAAAATCTAGACAGAAGGATTCTCAGAAGCAAATTTGAGATGTGTGTCCTCAAATAACAGAGTTGAACCTTTCTTTTGATACAGCAGTTTGCAAACACTCTTTTTGTGGAATCTGCAAGTGGATATTTGGATAACTGTGAAGATTTCGCTGGAAACGGGAATATCTTCAAATAAAATCTAGACAGAAGCATTCTCAGAAACTTCTTTGTGATGTGTGTCCTCAACTAACAGAGTTCAACCTTTCTTTTCATACAGTAATTTGGAAACACTTTATTTGCAGAATATGCAAGTGGATATTTGGATAACTGTGAAGATTTCGTTGGAAACGGGAATATCTTCATAGAAAATCTAGACAGAAGCATTCTCAGAAACTTCTTTGTGATGTGTGTCCTCAACTAACAGAGTTCAACCTTTCTTTTCATACAGCAATTTGGAAACACTTTTTTTGTAGAATATGCAAGTGGATGTTTGGATAACTGTGATGATTTCGTTGGAAACGGGAAAATCTTCATATAAAATCCAGATGGAAGGATTCTCAGAAACTTTTTCTGATGTGTGTCCTCAACTAACAGGGTTCAACTTTTCTTTTGGTAGAACAGTTTGGAACCCCTCTTTTTGTAGAATCTCTAAGTGGATATTTGGATAGCTCTAAAGATTACCTTGGAAAACGGAATATCTTCATCTAAAATCTAGACAGAAGCAGTCTCGGAAACAACTTTGTGATATCTGCATTCAAGTCACAGAGCTGAACATTCTCTTTCATAGTGCAGGTTTGAAACACTCTTTCTGCACTATCTGCAAGTGGACATTTCAAGCGCGTTCAGTCCTATGGTGAAAAAGGAAACATCTTCTGATAAAATATACACAGAATCATTCTCAGAAACAAATTTGGGATTTGTGTCCTCAACTAACAGAGTTGAACCTCACTTCTGACACAGCAGTTTGGAAACACTTTTTTTGTAGAATCTACAAGGGGATGTTTGGAGAACTGCGAAGAGTTCGCTGAAAACGGGAATATCTTCATACAAAATCTAGACAGAAGCATTCTCAGAAACTTGTTTGTGATGTCTGTCCTCAACTAACAGAGTTCAACCTTTCTTTTGATACAGCAATTTTGAAACACACTTTTTGTGGAATCTGCAAGTGGATATTTGTATAACTGTGAAGATTTCATTGGAAACGGGAATATCTTCATATAAAATCAAGACAGAAGCATTCTCAGAAACTTCTTTGCGATGTGTGTCCTCAACTCACAGAGTTCAACCTTTCTTTTCATACAGCAGTTTGGAAACACTCTTTTTTCAGAATCTGCATGTGGATATTTGGATAACTGTGAAGATTTCGTTGGAAACGGGAGTTTCTTCATATAAAATCTAGACAGAAGCATTCTCAGAAACTTCTTTGTGATGTGTGTCCTCAACAAACAGAGTTCAACGTTTCTTTTAATAGAGCAGCTGGAAACACTCTTTCTTTGGAATCTCTAAGTGGATACTTGGATAGCTCTAACAATTTCGTTGGAAACGGGAATATCTTCATCTAAAATTTAGACAGAAGCACTCTCAGAAACAACTTTGTGACATCTGCATTCAAGTCACAGAGCTGAACATTCCCTTTCATAGAGCGGGATTGAAACACTCTTTCTGTACTCTCTGCAAGTGGACCTCTCAAGCGCTTTGAGGCCTATGGTGTAAAAGGAAATATCTTCCCATAAAATCTAGACAGAAGGATTCTCAGAAGCAAATTTGAGATGTGTGTCCTCAACTGAGTTGAACCTTTCTTTTGATACAGCAGTTTGCAAACACTCTTTTTGTAGAATCGGCAAGTGGATATTTGGATAACTGTGAAGATTTCGTTGGAAACGGGAATATCTTCAAATAAAATCTAGACAGAAGCATTCTCAGAAACTTCTTTGTGATGTGTGTCCTCAACTAACAGAGTTCAACCTTTCTTTTCATACAGTAATTTGGAAACACTTTATTTGCAGAATATGCAAGTGGATATTTGGATAACTGTGAAGATTTCGTTGGAAACGGGAATATCTTCATAGAAAATCTAGACAGAAGCATTCTCAGAATCTTCTTTGTGATGTGTGTCCTCAACTAACAGAGTTCAACCTTTCTTTTCATACAGCAATTTGGAAAAACATTTCTTGTAGAATCTGCAAGTGGATATTTGGATTACTGTGAAGATTTCGTTGGAAACGGGAAAATCTTCATATAAAATCCAGACGGAAGGATTCTCAGAAACTTTTTCTGATGTGTGTCCTCAACTTACAAGGTTCAACCTTTCTTTTGATAGAAGAGTTTGGAAACCCTCTTTTTGTAGAATCTCTAAGTGGATATTTGGATAGCTCTTACGATTACGTAGGAAACGGGAATATCTTCATCTAAAATCTAGACAGAAGCACTCTCAGAAACAACTTTGTGATATCTGCATTCAAGTCACAGAGCTGAACATTCCCTTTCATAGTGCAGGTTTGAAACACTCTTTCTGCTCTATCTGCAGGTGGACATTTCAAGCGCATTCAGGCCTATGGTGAAGAAGGAAATATCTTCCGATAAAATCTAGACAGAAGGATTCTCAGAAACTTCTTTGTGATGTGTGTCCTCAACTAACAGAGTTCACCCTTTCTTTTCATACAGCAATTTGGAAAAACATTTCTTGTAGAATCTGCAAGTGGATATTTGGATTACTGTGAAGATTTCGTTGGAAACGGGAAAATCTTCATATAAAATCCAGATGGAAGGATTCTCAGAAACATTTTCTGATGTGTGTCCTCAACTAACAGAGTTCAACCTTTCTTTTCATACAGTAATTTGGAAAAACATTTCTTGAAGAATATGCAAGTGGATATTTGGATTACTGTGAAGATTTCGTTGGAAACGGGAAAATCTTCATATAAAATCCAGACGCAAGGATTCTCAGAAACTTTTTCTGATGTGTGTCCTCAACTTACAAGGTTCAACCTTTCTTTTGATAGAAGAGTTTGGAAACCCTCTTTTTGTAGAATCTCTAAGTGGATATTTGGATAGCTCTAACGATTACGTAGGAAACGGGAATATCTTCATCTAAAATCTAGACAGAAGCACTCTCAGAAACAACTTTGTGATATCTGCATTCAAGTCACAGAGTTGAACATTCCCTTTCATAGTGCAGGTTTGAAACACTCTTTCTGCTCTATCTGCAGGTGGACATTTCAAGCGCATTCAGGCCTATGGTGAAGAAGGAAATATCTTCCGATAAAATCTAGACAGAAGGATTCTCAGAAACTTCTTTGTGATGTGTGTCCTCAACTAACAGAGTTCAACCTTTCTTTTCATACAGCAATTTTGAAAAACATTTCTTGTAGAATCTGCAAGTGGATATTTAGATTACTGTGAAGATTTCGTTGGAAACGGGAAAATCTTCACAAAAAATCCAGACGGAAGGATTCTCAGAAACTTTTTCTGATGTGTGTCCTCAACTTACAAGGTTCAACCTTTCTTTTGATAGAAGAGTTTGGAAACCCTTTTTTTGTAGAATCTCTAAGAGGATATTTGGATAGCTCTAACGATTACGTAGGAAACGGGAATATCTTCATCTAAAATCTAGACAGAAGCACTCTCAGAAACAACTTTGTGATATCTGCATTCATGTCACAGAGCTGAACATTCCCTTTCATAGAGCGGGATTGAAACACTCTTTCTGTACTCTCTGCAAGTGGACCTCTCAAGCGCTTTGAGGCCTATGGTGTAAAAGGAAATATCTTCCCTTAAAATCTAGACAGAAGGATTCTCAGAAGCAAATTTGAGATGTGTGTCCTCAAATAACAGAGTTGAACCTTTCTTTTCATACAGCAGTTTGGAAACACTCTTTTTTCAGAATCTGCATGTGGATATTTGGATAACTGTGAAGATTTCGTTGGAAACGGGAGTTTCTTCATATAAAATCTAGACAGAAGCATTCTCAGAAACTTCTTTGTGATGTGTGTCCTCAACAAACAGAGTTCAACGTTTCTTTTAATAGAGCAGCTGGAAACACTCTTTCTTTGGAATCTCTAAGTGGATACTTGGATAGCTCTAACAATTTCGTTGGAAACGGGAATATCTTCATCTAAAATTTAGACAGAAGCACTCTCAGAAACAACTTTGTGACATCTGCATTCAAGTCACAGAGCTGAACATTCCCTTTCATAGAGCGGGATTGAAACACTCTTTCTGTACTCTCTGCAAGTGGACCTCTCAAGCGCTTTGAGGC
Organism: Gorilla gorilla gorilla; assembly: GCF_029281585.2. Taxonomy (NCBI): domain Eukaryota; kingdom Metazoa; phylum Chordata; class Mammalia; order Primates; family Hominidae; genus Gorilla; species Gorilla gorilla. The sequence goes on along the minus strand of NC_073241.2, from coordinate 34,331,990 downwards.
CTATGGTGTAAAAGGAAATATCTTCCCATAAAATCTAGACAGAAGGATTCTCAGAAGCAAATTTGAGATGTGTGTCCTCAACTGAGTTGAACCTTTCTTTTGATACAGCAGTTTGCAAACACTCTTTTTGTAGAATCGGCAAGTGGATATTTGGATAACTGTGAAGATTTCGTTGGAAACGGGAATATCTTCAAATAAAATCTAGACAGAAGCATTCTCAGAAACTTCTTTGTGATGTGTGTCCTCAACTAACAGAGTTCAACCTTTCTTTTCATACAGTAATTTGGAAACACTTTATTTGCAGAATATGCAAGTGGATATTTGGATAACTGTGAAGATTTTGTTGGAAACGGGAATATCTTCATAGAAAATCTAGACAGAAGCATTCTCAGAATCTTCTTTGTGATGTGTGTCCTCAACTAACAGAGTTCAACCTTTCTTTTCATACAGCAATTTGGAAAAACATTTCTTGTAGAATATGCAAGTGGATATTTGGATTACTGTGAAGATTTCGTTGGAAACGGGAAAATCTTCATATAAAATCCAGACGGAAGGATTCTCAGAAACTTTTTCTGATGTGTGTCCTCAACTTACAAGGTTCAACCTTTCTTTTGATAGAAGAGTTTGGAAACCCTCTTTTTGTAGAATCTCTAAGTGGATATTTGGATAGCTCTTACGATTACGTAGGAAACGGGAATATCTTCATCTAAAATCTAGACAGAAGCACTCTCAGAAACAACTTTGTGATATCTGCATTCAAGTCACAGAGCTGAACATTCCCTTTCATAGTGCAGGTTTGAAACACTCTTTCTGCTCTATCTGCAGGTGGACATTTCAAGCGCATTCAGGCCTATGGTGAAGAAGGAAATATCTTCCGATAAAATCTAGACAGAAGGATTCTCAGAAACTTCTTTGTGATGTGTGTCCTCAACTAACAGAGTTCACCCTTTCTTTTCATACAGCAATTTGGAAAAACATTTCTTGTAGAATCTGCAAGTGGATATTTGGATTACTGTGAAGATTTCGTTGGAAACGGGAAAATCTTCAGATAAAATCCAGACGGAAGGATTCTCAGAAACATTTTCTGATGTGTGTCCTCAACTAACAGAGTTCAACCTTTCTTTTCATACAGTAATTTGGAAAAACATTTCTTGAAGAATATGCAAGTGGATATTTGGAATACTGTGAAGATTTCGTTGGAAACGGGAAAATCTTCATATAAAATCCAGACGCAAGGATTCTCAGAAACTTTTTCTGATGTGTGTCCTCAACTTACAAGGTTCAACCTTTCTTTTGATAGAAGAGTTTGGAAACCCTCTTTTTGTAGAATCTCTAAGTGGATATTTGGATAGCTCTAACGATTACGTAGGAAACGGGAATATCTTCATCTAAAATCTAGACAGAAGCACTCTCAGAAACAACTTTGTGATATCTGCATTCAAGTCACAGAGTTGAACATTCCCTTTCATAGTGCAGGTTTGAAACACTCTTTCTGCTCTATCTGCAGGTGGACATTTCAAGCGCATTCAGGCCTATGGTGAAGAAGGAAATATCTTCCGATAAAATCTAGACAGAAGGATTCTCAGAAACTTCTTTGTGATGTGTGTCCTCAACTAACAGAGTTCAACCTTTCTTTTCATACAGCAATTTTGAAAAACATTTCTTGTAGAATCTGCAAGTGGATATTTAGATTACTGTGAAGATTTCGTTGGAAACGGGAAAATCTTCACAAAAAATCCAGACGGAAGGATTCTCAGAAACTTTTTCTGATGTGTGTCCTCAACTTACAAGGTTCAACCTTTCTTTTGATAGAAGAGTTTGGAAACCCTTTTTTTGTAGAATCTCTAAGAGGATATTTGGATAGCTCTAACGATTACGTAGGAAACGGGAATATCTTCATCTAAAATCTAGACAGAAGCACTCTCAGAAACAACTTTGTGATATCTGCATTCATGTCACAGAGCTGAACATTCCCTTTCATAGAGCGGGATTGAAACACTCTTTCTGTACTCTCTGCAAGTGGACCTCTCAAGCGCTTTGAGGCCTATGGTGTAAAAGGAAATATCTTCCCTTAAAATCTAGACAGAAGGATTCTCAGAAGCAAATTTGAGATGTGTGTCCTCAAATAACAGAGTTGAACCTTTCTTTTCATACAGCAGTTTGCAAACACTCTTTTTGTGGAATCTGCAAGTGGATATTTGGATAACTGTGAAGATTTCGCTGGAAACGGGAATATCTTCAAATAAAATCTAGACAGAAGCATTCTCAGAAACTTCTTTGTGATGTGTGTCCTCAACTAACAGAGTTCAACCTTTCTTTTCATACAGTAATTTGGAAACACTTTATTTGCAGAATATGCAAGTGGATATTTGGATAACTGTGAAGATTTCGTTGGAAACGGGAATATCTTCATAGAAAATCTAGACAGAAGCATTCTCAGAAACTTCTTTGTGATGTGTGTCCTCAACTAACAGAGTTCAACCTTTCTTTTCATACAGCAATTTGGAAACACTTTTTTTGTAGAATATGCAAGTGGATATTTGGATAACTGTGATGATTTCGTTGGAAACGGGAAAATCTTCATATAAAATCCAGATGGAAGGATTCTCAGAAACTTTTTCTGATGTGTGTCCTCAACTAACAGGGTTCAACTTTTCTTTTGGTAGAACAGTTTGGAACCCCTCTTTTTGTAGAATCTCTAAGTGGATATTTGGATAGCTCTAAAGATTACCTTGGAAAAGGGAATATCTTCATCTAAAATCTAGACAGAAGCAGTCTCGGAAACAACTTTGTGATATCTGCATTCAAGTCACAGAGCTGAACATTCTCTTTCATAGTGCAGGTTTGAAACACTCTTTCTGCACTATCTGCAAGTGGACATTTCAAGCGCGTTCAGTCCTATGGTGAAAAAGGAAACATCTTCTGATAAAATATACACAGAATCATTCTCAGAAACAAATTTGGGATTTGTGTCCTCAACTAACAGAGTTGAACCTCACTTCTGATACAGCAGTTTGGAAACACTTTTTTTGTAGAATCTACAAGGGGATGTTTGGAGAACTGCGAAGAGTTCGCTGAAAACGGGAATATCTTCATACAAAATCTAGACAGAAGCATTCTCAGAAACTTGTTTGTGATGTCTGTCCTCAACTAACAGAGTTCAACCTTTCTTTTGATACAGCAATTTTGAAACACACTTTTTGTGGAATCTGCAAGTGGATATTTGTATAACTGTGAAGATTTCATTGGAAACGGGAATATCTTCATATAAAATCAAGACAGAAGCATTCTCAGAAACTTCTTTGCGATGTGTGTCCTCAACTCACAGAGTTCAACCTTTCTTTTCATACAGCAGTTTGGAAACACTCTTTTTTCAGAATCTGCATGTGGATATTTGGATAACTGTGAAGATTTCGTTGGAAACGGGAGTTTCTTCATATAAAATCTAGACAGAAGCATTCTCAGAAACTTCTTTGTGATGTGTGTCCTCAACAAACAGAGTTCAACGTTTCTTTTAATAGAGCAGCTGGAAACACTCTTTCTTTGGAATCTCTAAGTGGATACTTGGATAGCTCTAACAATTTCGTTGGAAACGGGAATATCTTCATCTAAAATTTAGACAGAAGCACTCTCAGAAACAACTTTGTGACATCTGCATTCAAGTCACAGAGCTGAACATTCCCTTTCATAGAGCGGGATTGAAACACTCTTTCTGTACTCTCTGCAAGTGGACCTCTCAAGCGCTTTGAGGCCTATGGTGTAAAAGGAAATATCTTCCCATAAAATCTAGACAGAAGGATTCTCAGAAGCAAATTTGAGATGTGTGTCCTCAACTGAGTTGAACCTTTCTTTTGATACAGCAGTTTGCAAACACTCTTTTTGTAGAATCGGCAAGTGGATATTTGGATAACTGTGAAGATTTCGTTGGAAACGGGAATATCTTCAAATAAAATCTAGACAGAAGCATTCTCAGAAACTTCTTTGTGATGTCTGTCCTCAACTAACAGAGTTCAACCTTTCTTTTCATACAGTAATTTGGAAACACTTTATTTGCAGAATATGCAAGTGGATATTTGGATAACTGTGAAGATTTCGTTGGAAACGGGAATATCTTCATAGAAAATCTAGACAGAAGCATTCTCAGAATCTTCTTTGTGATGTGTGTCCTCAACTAACAGAGTTCAACCTTTCTTTTCATACAGCAATTTGGAAAAACATTTCTTGTAGAATATGCAAGTGGATATTTAGATTACTGTGAAGATTTCGTTGGAAACGGGAAAATCTTCATATAAAATCCAGACGGAAGGATTCTCAGAAACTTTTTCTGATGTGTGTCCTCAACTTACAAGGTTCAACCTTTCTTTTGATAGAAGAGTTTGGAAACCCTCTTTTTGTAGAATCTTTAAGTGGATATTTGGATAGCTCTTACGATTACGTAGGAAACGGGAATATCTTCATCTAAAATCTAGACAGAAGCACTCTCAGAAACAACTTTGTGATATCTGCATTCAAGTCACAGAGCTGAACATTCCCTTTCATAGTGCAGGTTTGAAACACTCTTTCTGCTCTATCTGCAGGTGGACATTTCAAGCGCATTCAGGCCTATGGTGAAGAAGGAAATATCTTCCGAAAAAATCTAGACAGAAGGATTCTCAGAAACTTCTTTGTGATGTGTGTCCTCAACTAACAGAGTTCACCCTTTCTTTTCATACAGCAATTTGGAAAAACATTTCTTGTAGAATCTGCAAGTGGATATTTGGATTACTGTGAAGATTTCGTTGGAAACGGGAAAATCTTCATATAAAATCCAGACGGAAGGATTCTCAGAAACATTTTCTGATGTGTGTCCTCAACTAACAGAGTTCAACCTTTCTTTTCATACAGTAATTTGGAAAAACATTTCTTGAAGAATATGCAAGTGGATATTTGGATTACTGTGAAGATTTCGTTGGAAACGGGAAAATCTTCATATAAAATCCAGACGCAAGGATTCTCAGAAACTTTTTCTGATGTGTGTCCTCAACTTACAAGGTTCAACCTTTCTTTTGATAGAAGAGTTTGGAAACCCTCTTTTTGTAGAATCTCTAAGTGGATATTTGGATAGCTCTAACGATTACGTAGGAAACGGGAATATCTTCATCTAAAATCTAGACAGAAGCACTCTCAGAAACAACTTTGTGATATCTGCATTCAAGTCACAGAGTTGAACATTCCCTTTCATAGTGCAGGTTTGAAACACTCTTTCTGCTCTATCTGCAGGTGGACATTTCAAGCGCATTCAGGCCTATGGTGAAGAAGGAAATATCTTCCGATAAAATCTAGACAGAAGGATTCTCAGAAACTTCTTTGTGATGTGTGTCCTCAACTAACAGAGTTCAACCTTTCTTTTCATACAGCAATTTTGAAAAACATTTCTTGTAGAATCTGCAAGTGGATATTTAGATTACTGTGAAGATTTCGTTGGAAACGGGAAAATCTTCACAAAAAATCCAGACGGAAGGATTCTCAGAAACTTTTTCTGATGTGTGTCCTCAACTTACAAGGTTCAACCTTTCTTTTGATAGAAGAGTTTGGAAACCCTTTTTTTGTAGAATCTCTAAGTGGATATTTGGATAGCTCTAACGATTACGTAGGAAACGGGAATATCTTCATCTAAAATCTAGACAGAAGCACTCTCAGAAACAACTTTGTGATATCTGCATTCATGTCACAGAGCTGAACATTCCCTTTCATAGAGCGGGATTGAAACACTCTTTCTGTACTCTCTGCAAGTGGACCTCTCAAGCGCTTTGAGGCCTATGGTGTAAAAGGAAATATCTTCCCTTAAAATCTAGACAGAAGGATTCTCAGAAGCAAATTTGAGATGTGTGTCCTCAAATAACAGAGTTGAACCTTTCTTTTCATACAGCAGTTTGCAAACACTCTTTTTGTGGAATCTGCAAGTGGATATTTGGATAACTGTGAAGATTTCGCTGGAAACGGGAATATCTTCAAATAAAATCTAGACAGAAGCATTCTCAGAAACTTCTTTGTGATGTGTGTCCTCAACTAACAGAGTTCAACCTTTCTTTTCATACAGCAATTTGGAAACACTTTTTTTGTAGAATATGCAAGTGGATATTTGGATAACTGTGATGATTTCGTTGGAAACGGGAAAATCTTCATATAAAATCCAGATGGAAGGATTCTCAGAAACTTTTTCTGATGTGTGTCCTCAACTAACAGGGTTCAACTTTTCTTTTGGTAGAACAGTTTGGAACCCCTCTTTTTGTAGAATCTCTAAGTGGATATTTGGATAGCTCTAAAGATTACCTTGGAAAACGGAATATCTTCATCTAAAACCTAGACAGAAGCAGTCTCGGAAACAACTTTGTGATATCTGCATTCAAGTCACAGAGCTGAACATTCTCTTTCATAGTGCAGGTTTGAAACACTCTTTCTGCACTATCTGCAAGTGGACATTTCAAGCGCGTTCAGTCCTATGGTGAAAAAGGAAACATCTTCTGATAAAATATACACAGAATCATTCTCAGAAACAAATTTGGGATTTGTGTCCTCAACTAACAGAGTTGAACCTCACTTCTGACACAGCAGTTTGGAAACACTTTTTTTGTAGAATCTACAAGGGGATGTTTGGAGAACTGCGAAGAGTTCGCTGAAAACGGGAATATCTTCATACAAAATCTAGACAGAAGCATTCTCAGAAACTTGTTTGTGATGTCTGTCCTCAACTAACAGAGTTCAACCTTTCTTTTGATACAGCAATTTTGAAACACACTTTTTGTGGAATCTGCAAGTGGATATTTGTATAACTGTGAAGATTTCATTGGAAACGGGAATATCTTCATATAAAATCAAGACAGAAGCATTCTCAGAAACTTCTTTGCGATGTGTGTCCTCAACTCACAGAGTTCAACCTTTCTTTTCATACAGCAGTTTGGAAACACTCTTTTTTCAGAATCTGCATGTGGATATTTGGATAACTGTGAAGATTTCGTTGGAAACGGGAGTTTCTTCATATAAAATCTAGACAGAAGCATTCTCAGAAACTTCTTTGTGATGTGTGTCCTCAACAAACAGAGTTCAACGTTTCTTTTAATAGAGCAGCTGGAAACACTCTTTCTTTGGAATCTCTAAGTGGATACTTGGATAGCTCTAACAATTTCGTTGGAAACGGGAATATCTTCATCTAAAATTTAGACAGAAGCACTCTCAGAAACAACTTTGTGACATCTGCATTCAAGTCACAGAGCTGAACATTCCCTTTCATAGAGCGGGATTGAAACACTCTTTCTGTACTCTCTGCAAGTGGACCTCTCAAGCGCTTTGAGGCCTATGGTGTAAAAGGAAATATCTTCCCATAAAATCTAGACAGAAGGATTCTCAGAAGCAAATTTGAGATGTGTGTCCTCAACTGAGTTGAACCTTTCTTTTGATACAGCAGTTTGCAAACACTCTTTTTGTAGAATCGGCAAGTGGATATTTGGATAACTGTGAAGATTTCGTTGGAAACGGGAATATCTTCAAATAAAATCTAGACAGAAGCATTCTCAGAAACTTCTTTGTGATGTCTGTCCTCAACTAACAGAGTTCAACCTTTCTTTTCATACAGTAATTTGGAAACACTTTATTTGCAGAATATGCAAGTGGATATTTGGATAACTGTGAAGATTTCGTTGGAAACGGGAATATCTTCATAGAAAATCTAGACAGAAGCATTCTCAGAATCTTCTTTGTGATGTGTGTCCTCAACTAACAGAGTTCAACCTTTCTTTTCATACAGCAATTTGGAAAAACATTTCTTGTAGAATATGCAAGTGGATATTTGGATTACTGTGAAGATTTCGTTGGAAACGGGAAAATCTTCATATAAAATCCAGACGGAAGGATTCTCAGAAACTTTTTCTGATGTGTGTCCTCAACTTACAAGGTTCAACCTTTCTTTTGATAGAAGAGTTTGGAAACCCTCTTTTTGTAGAATCTCTAAGTGGATATTTGGATAGCTCTAACGATTACGTAGGAAACGGGAATATCTTCATCTAAAATCTAGACAGAAGCACTCTCAGAAACAACTTTGTGATATCTGCATTCAAGTCACAGAGCTGAACATTCCCTTTCATAGTGCAGGTTTGAAACACTCTTTCTGCTCTATCTGCAGGTGGACATTTCAAGCGCATTCAGGCCTATGGTGAAGAAGGAAATATCTTCCGATAAAATCTAGACAGAAGGATTCTCAGAAACTTCTTTGTGATGTGTGTCCTCAACTAACAGAGTTCAACCTTTCTTTTCATACAGCAATTTTGAAAAACATTTCTTGTAGAATCTGCAAGTGGATATTTAGATTACTGTGAAGATTTCGTTGGAAACGGGAAAATCTTCACAAAAAATCCAGACGGAAGGATTCTCAGAAACTTTTTCTGATGTGTGTCCTCAACTTACAAGGTTCAACCTTTCTTTTGATAGAAGAGTTTGGAAACCCTTTTTTTGTAGAATCTCTAAGAGGATATTTGGATAGCTCTAACGATTACGTAGGAAACGGGAATATCTTCATCTAAAATCTAGACAGAAGCACTCTCAGAAACAACTTTGTGATATCTGCATTCATGTCACAGAGCTGAACATTCCCTTTCATAGAGCGGGATTGAAACACTCTTTCTGTACTCTCTGCAAGTGGACCTCTCAAGCGCTTTGAGGCCTATGGTGTAAAAGGAAATATCTTCCCTTAAAATCTAGACAGAAGGATTCTCAGAAGCAAATTTGAGATGTGTGTCCTCAAATAACAGAGTTGAACCTTTCTTTTCATACAGCAGTTTGCAAACACTCTTTTTGTGGAATCTGCAAGTGGATATTTGGATAACTGTGAAGATTTCGCTGGAAACGGGAATATCTTCAAATAAAATCTAGACAGAAGCATTCTCAGAAACTTCTTTGTGATGTGTGTCCTCAACTAACAGAGTTCAACCTTTCTTTTCATACAGTAATTTGGAAACACTTTATTTGCAGAATATGCAAGTGGATATTTGGATAACTGTGAAGATTTCGTTGGAAACGGGAATATCTTCATAGAAAATCTAGACAGAAGCATTCTCAGAAACTTCTTTGTGATGTGTGTCCTCAACTAACAGAGTTCAACCTTTCTTTTCATACAGCAATTTGGAAACACTTTTTTTGTAGAATATGCAAGTGGATGTTTGGATAACTGTGATGATTTCGTTGGAAACGGGAAAATCTTCATATAAAATCCAGATGGAAGGATTCTCAGAAACTTTTTCTGATGTGTGTCCTCAACTAACAGGGTTCAACTTTTCTTTTGGTAGAACAGTTTGGAACCCCTCTTTTTGTAGAATCTCTAAGTGGATATTTGGATAGCTCTAAAGATTACCTTGGAAAACGGAATATCTTCATCTAAAATCTAGACAGAAGCAGTCTCGGAAACAACTTTGTGATATCTGCATTCAAGTCACAGAGCTGAACATTCTCTTTCATAGTGCAGGTTTGAAACACTCTTTCTGCACTATCTGCAAGTGGACATTTCAAGCGCGTTCAGTCCTATGGTGAAAAAGGAAACATCTTCTGATAAAATATACACAGAATCATTCTCAGAAACAAATTTGGGATTTGTGTCCTCAACTAACAGAGTTGAACCTCACTTCTGACACAGCAGTTTGGAAACACTTTTTTTGTAGAATCTACAAGGGGATGTTTGGAGAACTGCGAAGAGTTCGCTGAAAACGGGAATATCTTCATACAAAATCTAGACAGAAGCATTCTCAGAAACTTGTTTGTGATGTCTGTCCTCAACTAACAGAGTTCAACCTTTCTTTTGATACAGCAATTTTGAAACACACTTTTTGTGGAATCTGCAAGTGGATATTTGTATAACTGTGAAGATTTCATTGGAAACGGGAATATCTTCATATAAAATCAAGACAGAAGCATTCTCAGAAACTTCTTTGCGATGTGTGTCCTCAACTCACAGAGTTCAACCTTTCTTTTCATACAGCAGTTTGGAAACACTCTTTTTTCAGAATCTGCATGTGGATATTTGGATAACTGTGAAGATTTCGTTGGAAACGGGAGTTTCTTCATATAAAATCTAGACAGAAGCATTCTCAGAAACTTCTTTGTGATGTGTGTCCTCAACAAACAGAGTTCAACGTTTCTTTTAATAGAGCAGCTGGAAACACTCTTTCTTTGGAATCTCTAAGTGGATACTTGGATAGCTCTAACAATTTCGTTGGAAACGGGAATATCTTCATCTAAAATTTAGACAGAAGCACTCTCAGAAACAACTTTGTGACATCTGCATTCAAGTCACAGAGCTGAACATTCCCTTTCATAGAGCGGGATTGAAACACTCTTTCTGTACTCTCTGCAAGTGGACCTCTCAAGCGCTTTGAGGCCTATGGTGTAAAAGGAAATATCTTCCCATAAAATCTAGACAGAAGGATTCTCAGAAGCAAATTTGAGATGTGTGTCCTCAACTGAGTTGAACCTTTCTTTTGATACAGCAGTTTGCAAACACTCTTTTTGTAGAATCGGCAAGTGGATATTTGGATAACTGTGAAGATTTCGTTGGAAACGGGAATATCTTCAAATAAAATCTAGACAGAAGCATTCTCAGAAACTTCTTTGTGATGTCTGTCCTCAACTAACAGAGTTCAACCTTTCTTTTCATACAGTAATTTGGAAACACTTTATTTGCAGAATATGCAAGTGGATATTTGGATAACTGTGAAGATTTCGTTGGAAACGGGAATATCTTCATAGAAAATCTAGACAGAAGCATTCTCAGAATCTTCTTTGTGATGTGTGTCCTCAACTAACAGAGTTCAACCTTTCTTTTCATACAGCAATTTGGAAAAACATTTCTTGTAGAATATGCAAGTGGATATTTGGATTACTGTGAAGATTTCGTTGGAAACGGGAAAATCTTCATATAAAATCCAGACGGAAGGATTCTCAGAAACTTTTTCTGATGTGTGTCCTCAACTTACAAGGTTCAACCTTTCTTTTGATAGAAGAGTTTGGAAACCCTCTTTTTGTAGAATCTCTAAGTGGATATTTGGATAGCTCTTACGATTACGTAGGAAACGGGAATATCTTCATCTAAAATCTAGACAGAAGCACTCTCAGAAACAACTTTGTGATATCTGCATTCAAGTCACAGAGCTGAACATTCCCTTTCATAGTGCAGGTTTGAAACACTCTTTCTGCTCTATCTGCAGGTGGACATTTCAAGCGCATTCAGGCCTATGGTGAAGAAGGAAATATCTTCCGATAAAATCTAGACAGAAGGATTCTCAGAAACTTCTTTGTGATGTGTGTCCTCAACTAACAGAGTTCACCCTTTCTTTTCATACAGCAATTTGGAAAAACATTTCTTGTAGAATCTGCAAGTGGATATTTGGATTACTGTGAAGATTTCGTTGGAAACGGGAAAATCTTCATATAAAATCCAGACGGAAGGATTCTCAGAAACATTTTCTGATGTGTGTCCTCAACTAACAGAGTTCAACCTTTCTTTTCATACAGTAATTTGGAAAAACATTTCTTGAAGAATATGCAAGTGGATATTTGGATTACTGTGAAGATTTCGTTGGAAACGGGAAAATCTTCATATAAAATCCAGACGCAAGGATTCTCAGAAACTTTTTCTGATGTGTGTCCTCAACTTACAAGGTTCAACCTTTCTTTTGATAGAAGAGTTTGGAAACCCTCTTTTTGTAGAATCTCTAAGTGGATATTTGGATAGATCTAACGATTACGTAGGAAACGGGAATATCTTCATCTAAAATCTAGACAGAAGCACTCTCAGAAACAACTTTGTGATATCTGCATTCAAGTCACAGAGTTGAACATTCCCTTTCATAGTGCAGGTTTGAAACACTCTTTCTGCTCTATCTGCAGGTGGACATTTCAAGCGCATTCAGGCCTATGGTGAAGAAGGAAATATCTTCCGATAAAATCTAGACAGAAGGATTCTCAGAAACTTCTTTGTGATGTGTGTCCTCAACTAACAGAGTTCAACCTTTCTTTTCATACAGCAATTTTGAAAAACATTTCTTGTAGAATCTGCAAGTGGATATTTAGATTACTGTGAAGATTTCGTTGGAAACGGGAAAATCTTCACAAAAAATCCAGACGGAAGGATTCTCAGAAACTTTTTCTGATGTGTGTCCTCAACTTACAAGGTTCAACCTTTCTTTTGATAGAAGAGTTTGGAAACCCTTTTTTTGTAGAATCTCTAAGTGGATATTTGGATAGCTCTAACGATTACGTAGGAAACGGGAATATCTTCATCTAAAATCTCGACAGAAGCACTCTCAGAAACAACTTTGTGATATCTGCATTCATGTCACAGAGCTGAACATTCCCTTTCATAGAGCGGGATTGAAACACTCTTTCTGTACTCTCTGCAAGTGGACCTCTCAAGCGCTTTGAGGCCTATGGTGTAAAAGGAAATATCTTCCCTTAAAATCTAGACAGAAGGATTCTCAGAAGCAAATTTGAGATGTGTGTCCTCAAATAACAGAGTTGAACCTTTCTTTTCATACAGCAGTTTGCAAACACTCTTTTTGTGGAATCTGCAAGTGGATATTTGGATAACTGTGATGATTTCGTTGGAAACGGGAAAATCTTCATATAAAATCCAGATGGAAGGATTCTCAGAAACTTTTTCTGATGTGTGTCCTCAACTAACAGGGTTCAACTTTTCTTTTGGTAGAACAGTTTGGAACCCCTCCTTTTGTAGAATCTCTAAGTGGATATTTGGATAGCTCTAAAGATTACCTTGGAAAAGGGAATATCTTCATCTAAAATCTAGACAGAAGCAGTCTCGGAAACAACTTTGTGATATCTGCATTCAAGTCACAGAGCTGAACATTCTCTTTCATAGTGCAGGTTTGAAACACTCTTTCTGCACTATCTGCAAGTGGACATTTCAAGCGCGTTCAGTCCTATGGTGAAAAAGGAAACATCTTCTGATAAAATATACACAGAATCATTCTCAGAAACAAATTTGGGATTTGTGTCCTCAACTAACAGAGTTGAACCTCACTTCTGACACAGCAGTTTGGAAACACTTTTTTTGTAGAATCTACAAGGGGATGTTTGGAGAACTGCGAAGAGTTCGCTGAAAACGGGAATATCTTCATACAAAATCTAGACAGAAGCATTCTCAGAAACTTGTTTGTGATGTCTGTCCTCAACTAACAGAGTTCAACCTTTCTTTTGATACAGCAATTTTGAAACACACTTTTTGTGGAATCTGCAAGTGGATATTTGTATAACTGTGAAGATTTCATTGGAAACGGGAATATCTTCATATAAAATCAAGACAGAAGCATTCTCAGAAACTTCTTTGCGATGTGTGTCCTCAACTCACAGAGTTCAACCTTTCTTTTCATACAGCAGTTTGGAAACACTCTTTTTTCAGAATCTGCATGTGGATATTTGGATAACTGTGAAGATTTCGTTGGAAACGGGAGTTTCTTCATATAAAATCTAGACAGAAGCATTCTCAGAAACTTCTTTGTGATGTGTGTCCTCAACAAACAGAGTTCAACGTTTCTTTTAATAGAGCAGCTGGAAACACTCTTTCTTTGGAATCTCTAAGTGGATACTTGGATAGCTCTAACAATTTCGTTGGAAACGGGAATATCTTCATCTAAAATTTAGACAGAAGCACTCTCAGAAACAACTTTGTGACATCTGCATTCAAGTCACAGAGCTGAACATTCCCTTTCATAGAGCGGGATTGAAACACTCTTTCTGTACTCTCTGCAAGTGGACCTCTCAAGCGCTTTGAGGCCTATGGTGTAAAAGGAAATATCTTCCCATAAAATCTAGACAGAAGGATTCTCAGAAGCAAATTTGAGATGTGTGTCCTCAACTGAGTTGAACCTTTCTTTTGATACAGCAGTTTGCAAACACTCTTTTTGTAGAATCGGCAAGTGGATATTTGGATAACTGTGAAGATTTCGTTGGAAACGGGAATATCTTCAAATAAAATCTAGACAGAAGCATTCTCAGAAACTTCTTTGTGATGTCTGTCCTCAACTAACAGAGTTCAACCTTTCTTTTCATACAGTAATTTGGAAACACTTTATTTGCAGAATATGCAAGTGGATATTTGGATAACTGTGAAGATTTCGTTGGAAACGGGAATATCTTCATAGAAAATCTAGACAGAAGCATTCTCAGAATCTTCTTTGTGATGTGTGTCCTCAACTAACAGAGTTCAACCTTTCTTTTCATACAGCAATTTGGAAAAACATTTCTTGTAGAATATGCAAGTGGATATTTGGATTACTGTGAAGATTTCGTTGGAAACGGGAAAATCTTCATATAAAATCCAGACGGAAGGATTCTCAGAAACTTTTTCTGATGTGTGTCCTCAACTTACAAGGTTCAACCTTTCTTTTGATAGAAGAGTTTGGAAACCCTCTTTTTGTAGAATCTCTAAGTGGATATTTGGATAGCTCTTACGATTACGTAGGAAACGGGAATATCTTCATCTAAAATCTAGACAGAAGCACTCTCAGAAACAACTTTGTGATATCTGCATTGAAGTCACAGAGCTGAACATTCCCTTTCATAGTGCAGGTTTGAAACACTCTTTCTGCTCTATCTGCAGGTGGACATTTCAAGCGCATTCAGGCCTATGGTGAAGAAGGAAATATCTTCCGATAAAATCTAGACAGAAGGATTCTCAGAAACTTCTTTGTGATGTGTGTCCTCAACTAACAGAGTTCACCCTTTCTTTTCATACAGCAATTTGGAAAAACATTTCTTGTAGAATCTGCAAGTGGATATTTGGATTACTGTGAAGATTTCGTTGGAAACGGGAAAATCTTCATATAAAATCCAGACGGAAGGATTCTCAGAAACATTTTCTGATGTGTGTCCTCAACTAACAGAGTTCAACCTTTCTTTTCATACAGTAATTTGGAAAAACATTTCTTGAAGAATATGCAAGTGGATATTTGGATTACTGTGAAGATTTCGTTGGAAACGGGAAAATCTTCATATAAAATCCAGACGCAAGGATTCTCAGAAACTTTTTCTGATGTGTGTCCTCAACTTACAAGGTTCAACCTTTCTTTTGATAGAAGAGTTTGGAAACCCTCTTTTTGTAGAATCTCTAAGTGGATATTTGGATAGATCTAACGATTACGTAGGAAACGGGAATATCTTCATCTAAAATCTAGACAGAAGCACTCTCAGAAACAACTTTGTGATATCTGCATTCAAGTCACAGAGTTGAACATTCCCTTTCATAGTGCAGGTTTGAAACACTCTTTCTGCTCTATCTGCAGGTGGACATTTCAAGCGCATTCAGGCCTATGGTGAAGAAGGAAATATCTTCCGATAAAATCTAGACAGAAGGATTCTCAGAAACTTCTTTGTGATGTGTGTCCTCAACTAACAGAGTTCAACCTTTCTTTTCATACAGCAATTTTGAAAAACATTTCTTGTAGAATCTGCAAGTGGATATTTAGATTACTGTGAAGATTTCGTTGGAAACGGGAAAATCTTCACAAAAAATCCAGACGGAAGGATTCTCAGAAACTTTTTCTGATGTGTGTCCTCAACTTACAAGGTTCAACCTTTCTTTTGATAGAAGAGTTAGGAAACCCTTTTTTTGTAGAATCTCTAAGTGGATATTTGGATAGCTCTAACGATTACGTAGGAAACGGGAATATCTTCATCTAAAATCTCGACAGAAGCACTCTCAGAAACAACTTTGTGATATCTGCATTCATGTCACAGAGCTGAACATTCCCTTTCATAGAGCGGGATTGAAACACTCTTTCTGTACTCTCTGCAAGTGGACCTCTCAAGCGCTTTGAGGCCTATGGTGTAAAAGGAAATATCTTCCCTTAAAATCTAGACAGAAGGATTCTCAGAAGCAAATTTGAGATGTGTGTCCTCAAATAACAGAGTTGAACCTTTCTTTTCATACAGCAGTTTGCAAACACTCTTTTTGTGGAATCTGCAAGTGGATATTTGGATAACTGTGATGATTTCGTTGGAAACGGGAAAATCTTCATATAAAATCCAGATGGAAGGATTCTCAGAAACTTTTTCTGATGTGTGTCCTCAACTAACAGGGTTCAACTTTTCTTTTGGTAGAACAGTTTGGAACCCCTCCTTTTGTAGAATCTCTAAGTGGATATTTGGATAGCTCTAAAGATTACCTTGGAAAAGGGAATATCTTCATCTAAAATCTAGACAGAAGCAGTCTCGGAAACAACTTTGTGATATCTGCATTCAAGTCACAGAGCTGAACATTCTCTTTCATAGTGCAGGTTTGAAACACTCTTTCTGCACTATCTGCAAGTGGACATTTCAAGCGCGTTCAGTCCTATGGTGAAAAAGGAAACATCTTCTGATAAAATATACACAGAATCATTCTCAGAAACAAATTTGGGATTTGTGTCCTCAACTAACAGAGTTGAACCTCACTTCTGACACAGCAGTTTGGAAACACTTTTTTTGTAGAATCTACAAGGGGATGTTTGGAGAACTGCGAAGAGTTCGCTGAAAACGGGAATATCTTCATACAAAATCTAGACAGAAGCATTCTCAGAAACTTGTTTGTGATGTCTGTCCTCAACTAACAGAGTTCAACCTTTCTTTTGATACAGCAATTTTGAAACACACTTTTTGTGGAATCTGCAAGTGGATATTTGTATAACTGTGAAGATTTCATTGGAAACGGGAATATCTTCATATAAAATCAAGACAGAAGCATTCTCAGAAACTTCTTTGCGATGTGTGTCCTCAACTCACAGAGTTCAACCTTTCTTTTCATACAGCAGTTTGGAAACACTCTTTTTTCAGAATCTGCATGTGGATATTTGGATAACTGTGAAGATTTCGTTGGAAACGGGAGTTTCTTCATATAAAATCTAGACAGAAGCATTCTCAGAAACTTCTTTGTGATGTGTGTCCTCAACAAACAGAGTTCAACGTTTCTTTTAATAGAGCAGCTGGAAACACTCTTTCTTTGGAATCTCTAAGTGGATACTTGGATAGCTCTAACAATTTCGTTGGAAACGGGAATATCTTCATCTAAAATTTAGACAGAAGCACTCTCAGAAACAACTTTGTGACATCTGCATTCAAGTCACAGAGCTGAACATTCCCTTTCATAGAGCGGGATTGAAACACTCTTTCTGTACTCTCTGCAAGTGGACCTCTCAAGCGCTTTGAGGCCTATGGTGTAAAAGGAAATATCTTCCCATAAAATCTAGACAGAAGGATTCTCAGAAGCAAATTTGAGATGTGTGTCCTCAACTGAGTTGAACCTTTCTTTTGATACAGCAGTTTGCAAACACTCTTTTTGTAGAATCGGCAAGTGGATATTTGGATAACTGTGAAGATTTCGTTGGAAACGGGAATATCTTCAAATAAAATCTAGACAGAAGCATTCTCAGAAACTTCTTTGTGATGTCTGTCCTCAACTAACAGAGTTCAACCTTTCTTTTCATACAGTAATTTGGAAACACTTTATTTGCAGAATATGCAAGTGGATATTTGGATAACTGTGAAGATTTCGTTGGAAACGGGAATATCTTCATAGAAAATCTAGACAGAAGCATTCTCAGAATCTTCTTTGTGATGTGTGTCCTCAACTAACAGAGTTCAACCTTTCTTTTCATACAGCAATTTGGAAAAACATTTCTTGTAGAATATGCAAGTGGATATTTGGATTACTGTGAAGATTTCGTTGGAAACGGGAAAATCTTCATATAAAATCCAGACGGAAGGATTCTCAGAAACTTTTTCTGATGTGTGTCCTCAACTTACAAGGTTCAACCTTTCTTTTGATAGAAGAGTTTGGAAACCCTCTTTTTGTAGAATCTCTAAGTGGATATTTGGATAGCTCTTACGATTACGTAGGAAACGGGAATATCTTCATCTAAAATCTAGACAGAAGCACTCTCAGAAACAACTTTGTGATATCTGCATTCAAGTCACAGAGCTGAACATTCCCTTTCATAGTGCAGGTTTGAAACACTCTTTCTGCTCTATCTGCAGGTGGACATTTCAAGCGCATTCAGGCCTATGGTGAAGAAGGAAATATCTTCCGATAAAATCTAGACAGAAGGATTCTCAGAAACTTCTTTGTGATGTGTGTCCTCAACTAACAGAGTTCACCCTTTCTTTTCATACAGCAATTTGGAAAAACATTTCTTGTAGAATCTGCAAGTGGATATTTGGATTACTGTGAAGATTTCGTTGGAAACGGGAAAATCTTCATATAAAATCCAGACGGAAGGATTCTCAGAAACATTTTCTGATGTGTGTCCTCAACTAACAGAGTTCAACCTTTCTTTTCATACAGTAATTTGGAAAAACATTTCTTGAGGAATATGCAAGTGGATATTTGGATTACTGTGAAGATTTCGTTGGAAACGGGAAAATCTTCATATAAAATCCAGACGCAAGGATTCTCAGAAACTTTTTCTGTTGTGTGTCCTCAACTTACAAGGTTCAACCTTTCTTTTGATAGAAGAGTTTGGAAACCCTCTTTTTGTAGAATCTCTAAGTGGATATTTGGATAGCTCTAACGATTACGTAGGAAACGGGAATATCTTCATCTAAAATCTAGACAGAAGCACTCTCAGAAACAACTTTGTGATATCTGCATTCAAGTCACAGAGTTGAACATTCCCTTTCATAGTGCAGGTTTGAAACACTCTTTCTGCTCTATCTGCAGGTGGACATTTCAAGCGCATTCAGGCCTATGGTGAAGAAGGAAATATCTTCCGATAAAATCTAGACAGAAGGATTCTCAGAAACTTCTTTGTGATGTGTGTCCTCAACTAACAGAGTTCAACCTTTCTTTTCATACAGCAATTTTGAAAAACATTTCTTGTAGAATCTGCAAGTGGATATTTAGATTACTGTGAAGATTTCGTTGGAAACGGGAAAATCTTCACAAAAAATCCAGACGGAAGGATTCTCAGAAACTTTTTCTGATGTGTGTCCTCAACTTACAAGGTTCAACCTTTCTTTTGATAGAAGAGTTTGGAAACCCTTTTTTTGTAGAATCTCTAAGTGGATATTTGGATAGCTCTAACGATTACGTAGGAAACGGGAATATCTTCATCTAAAATCTAGACAGAAGCACTCTCAGAAACAACTTTGTGATATCTGCATTCATGTCACAGAGCTGAACATTCCCTTTCATAGAGCGGGATTGAAACACTCTTTCTGTACTCTCTGCAAGTGGACCTCTCAAGCGCTTTGAGGCCTATGGTGTAAAAGGAAATATCTTCCCTTAAAATCTAGACAGAAGGATTCTCAGAAGCAAATTTGAGATGTGTGTCCTCAAATAACAGAGTTGAACCTTTCTTTTCATACAGCAGTTTGCAAACACTCTTTTTGTGGAATCTGCAAGTGGATATTTGGATAACTGTGATGATTTCGTTGGAAACGGGAAAATCTTCATATAAAATCCAGATGGAAGGATTCTCAGAAACTTTTTCTGATGTGTGTCCTCAACTAACAGGGTTCAACTTTTCTTTTGGTAGAACAGTTTGGAACCCCTCTTTTTGTAGAATCTCTAAGTGGATATTTGGATAGCTCTAAAGATTACCTTGGAAAACGGAATATCTTCATCTAAAATCTAGACAGAAGCAGTCTCGGAAACAACTTTGTGATATCTGCATTGAAGTCACAGAGCTGAACATTCTCTTTCATAGTGCAGGTTTGAAACACTCTTTCTGCACTATCTGCAAGTGGACATTTCAAGCGCGTTCAGTCCTATGGTGAAAAAGGAAACATCTTCTGATAAAATATACACAGAATCATTCTCAGAAACAAATTTGGGATTTGTGTCCTCAACTAACAGAGTTGAACCTCACTTCTGACACAGCAGTTTGGAAACACTTTTTTTGTAGAATCTACAAGGGGATGTTTGGAGAACTGCGAAGAGTTCGCTGAAAACGGGAATATCTTCATACAAAATCTAGACAGAAGCATTCTCAGAAACTTGTTTGTGATGTCTGTCCTCAACTAACAGAGTTCAACCTTTCTTTTGATACAGCAATTTTGAAACACACTTTTTGTGGAATCTGCAAGTGGATATTTGTATAACTGTGAAGATTTCATTGGAAACGGGAATATCTTCATATAAAATCAAGACAGAAGCATTCTCAGAAACTTCTTTGCGATGTGTGTCCTCAACTCACAGAGTTCAACCTTTCTTTTCATACAGCAGTTTGGAAACACTCTTTTTTCAGAATCTGCATGTGGATATTTGGATAACTGTGAAGATTTCGTTGGAAACGGGAGTTTCTTCCTATAAAATCTAGACAGAAGCATTCTCAGAAACTTCTTTGTGATGTGTGTCCTCAACAAACAGAGTTCAACGTTTCTTTTAATAGAGCAGCTGGAAACACTCTTTCTTTGGAATCTCTAAGTGGATACTTGGATAGCTCTAACAATTTCGTTGGAAACGGGAATATCTTCATCTAAAATTTAGACAGAAGCACTCTCAGAAACAACTTTGTGACATCTGCATTCAAGTCACAGAGCTGAACATTCCCTTTCATAGAGCGGGATTGAAACACTCTTTCTGTACTCTCTGCAAGTGGACCTCTCAAGCGCTTTGAGGCCTATGGTGTAAAAGGAAATATCTTCCCATAAAATCTAGACAGAAGGATTCTCAGAAGCAAATTTGAGATGTGTGTCCTCAACTGAGTTGAACCTTTCTTTTGATACAGCAGTTTGCAAACACTCTTTTTGTAGAATCGGCAAGTGGATATTTGGATAACTGTGAAGATTTCGTTGGAAACGGGAATATCTTCAAATAAAATCTAGACAGAAGCATTCTCAGAAACTTCTTTGTGATGTCTGTCCTCAACTAACAGAGTTCAACCTTTCTTTTCATACAGTAATTTGGAAACACTTTATTTGCAGAATATGCAAGTGGATATTTGGATAACTGTGAAGATTTCGTTGGAAACGGGAATATCTTCATAGAAAATCTAGACAGAAGCATTCTCAGAATCTTCTTTGTGATGTGTGTCCTCAACTAACAGAGTTCAACCTTTCTTTTCATACAGCAATTTGGAAAAACATTTCTTGTAGAATCTGCAAGTGGATATTTGGATTACTGTGAAGATTTCGTTGGAAACGGGAAAATCTTCATATAAAATCCAGACGGAAGGATTCTCAGAAACATTTTCTGATGTGTGTCCTCAACTAACAGAGTTCAACCTTTCTTTTCATACAGTAATTTGGAAAAACATTTCTTGAAGAATATGCAAGTGGATATTTGGATTACTGTGAAGATTTCGTTGGAAACGGGAAAATCTTCATATAAAATCCAGACGCAAGGATTCTCAGAAACTTTTTCTGATGTGTGTCCTCAACTTACAAGGTTCAACCTTTCTTTTGATAGAAGAGTTTGGAAACCCTCTTTTTGTAGAATCTCTAAGTGGATATTTGGATAGCTCTAACGATTACGTAGGAAACGGGAATATCTTCATCTAAAATCTAGACAGAAGCACTCTCAGAAACAACTTTGTGATATCTGCATTCAAGTCACAGAGTTGAACATTCCCTTTCATAGTGCAGGTTTGAAACACTCTTTCTGCTCTATCTGCAGGTGGACATTTCAAGCGCATTCAGGCCTATGGTGAAGAAGGAAATATCTTCCGATAAAATCTAGACAGAAGGATTCTCAGAAACTTCTTTGTGATGTGTGTCCTCAACTAACAGAGTTCAACCTTTCTTTTCATACAGCAATTTTGAAAAACATTTCTTGTAGAATCTGCAAGTGGATATTTAGATTACTGTGAAGATTTCGTTGGAAACGGGAAAATCTTCACAAAAAATCCAGACGGAAGGATTCTCAGAAACTTTTTCTGATGTGTGTCCTCAACTTACAAGGTTCAACCTTTCTTTTGATAGAAGAGTTTGGAAACCCTTTTTTTGTAGAATCTCTAAGAGGATATTTGGATAGCTCTAACGATTACGTAGGAAACGGGAATATCTTCATCTAAAATCTAGACAGAAGCACTCTCAGAAACAACTTTGTGATATCTGCATTCATGTCACAGAGCTGAACATTCCCTTTCATAGAGCGGGATTGAAACACTCTTTCTGTACTCTCTGCAAGTGGACCTCTCAAGCGCTTTGAGGCCTATGGTGTAAAAGGAAATATCTTCCCTTAAAATCTAGACAGAAGGATTCTCAGAAGCAAATTTGAGATGTGTGTCCTCAAATAACAGAGTTGAACCTTTCTTTTCATACAGCAGTTTGCAAACACTCTTTTTGTGGAATCTGCAAGTGGATATTTGGATAACTGTGAAGATTTCGCTGGAAACGGGAATATCTTCAAATAAAATCTAGACAGAAGCATTCTCAGAAACTTCTTTGTGATGTGTGTCCTCAACTAACAGAGTTCAACCTTTCTTTTCATACAGTAATTTGGAAACACTTTATTTGCAGAATATGCAAGTGGATATTTGGATAACTGTGAAGATTTCGTTGGAAACGGGAATATCTTCATAGAAAATCTAGACAGAAGCATTCTCAGAAACTTCTTTGTGATGTGTGTCCTCAACTAACAGAGTTCAACCTTTCTTTTCATACAGCAATTTGGAAACACTTGTTTTGTAGAATATGCAAGTGGATGTTTGGATAACTGTGATGATTTCGTTGGAAACGGGAAAATCTTCATATAAAATCCAGATGGAAGGATTCTCAGAAACTTTTTCTGTTGTGTGTCCTCAACTAACAGGGTTCAACTTTTCTTTTGGTAGAACAGTTTGGAACCCCTCCTTTTGTAGAATCTCTAAGTGGATATTTGGATAGCTCTAAAGATTACCTTGGAAAACGGAATATCTTCATCTAAAATCTAGACAGAAGCAGTCTCGGAAACAACTTTGTGATATCTGCATTCAAGTCACAGAGCTGAACATTCTCTTTCATAGTGCAGGTTTGAAACACTCTTTCTGCACTATCTGCAAGTGGACATTTCAAGCGCGTTCAGTCCTATGGTGAAAAAGGAAACATCTTCTGATAAAATATACACAGAATCATTCTCAGAAACAAATTTGGGATTTGTGTCCTCAACTAACAGAGTTGAACCTCACTTCTGACACAGCAGTTTGGAAACACTTTTTTTGTAGAATCTACAAGGGGATGTTTGGAGAACTGCGAAGAGTTCGCTGAAAACGGGAATATCTTCATACAAAATCTAGACAGAAGCATTCTCAGAAACTTGTTTGTGATGTCTGTCCTCAACTAACAGAGTTCAACCTTTCTTTTGATACAGCAATTTTGAAACACACTTTTTGTGGAATCTGCAAGTGGATATTTGTATAACTGTGAAGATTTCATTGGAAACGGGAATATCTTCATATAAAATCAAGACAGAAGCATTCTCAGAAACTTCTTTGCGATGTGTGTCCTCAACTCACAGAGTTCAACCTTTCTTTTCATACAGCAGTTTGGAAACACTCTTTTTTCAGAATCTGCATGTGGATATTTGGATAACTGTGAAGATTTCGTTGGAAACGGGAGTTTCTTCATATAAAATCTAGACAGAAGCATTCTCAGAAACTTCTTTGTGATGTGTGTCCTCAACAAACAGAGTTCAACGTTTCTTTTAATAGAGCAGCTGGAAACACTCTTTCTTTGGAATCTCTAAGTGGATACTTGGATAGCTCTAACAATTTCGTTGGAAACGGGAATATCTTCATCTAAAATTTAGACAGAAGCACTCTCAGAAAC
Source organism: Gorilla gorilla gorilla (assembly GCF_029281585.2). Lineage (NCBI taxonomy): Eukaryota > Metazoa > Chordata > Mammalia > Primates > Hominidae > Gorilla > Gorilla gorilla. Next base: position 34,308,230 of record NC_073241.2, on the reverse strand, counting down.
AACTTTGTGACATCTGCATTCAAGTCACAGAGCTGAACATTCCCTTTCATAGAGCGGGATTGAAACACTCTTTCTGTACTCTCTGCAAGTGGACCTCTCAAGCGCTTTGAGGCCTATGGTGTAAAAGGAAATATCTTCCCATAAAATCTAGACAGAAGGATTCTCAGAAGCAAATTTGAGATGTGTGTCCTCAACTGAGTTGAACCTTTCTTTTGATACAGCAGTTTGCAAACACTCTTTTTGTAGAATCGGCAAGTGGATATTTGGATAACTGTGAAGATTTCGTTGGAAACGGGAATATCTTCAAATAAAATCTAGACAGAAGCATTCTCAGAAACTTCTTTGTGATGTCTGTCCTCAACTAACAGAGTTCAACCTTTCTTTTCATACAGTAATTTGGAAACACTTTATTTGCAGAATATGCAAGTGGATATTTGGATAACTGTGAAGATTTCGTTGGAAACGGGAATATCTTCATAGAAAATCTAGACAGAAGCATTCTCAGAATCTTCTTTGTGATGTGTGTCCTCAACTAACAGAGTTCAACCTTTCTTTTCATACAGCAATTTGGAAAAACATTTCTTGTAGAATATGCAAGTGGATATTTGGATTACTGTGAAGATTTCGTTGGAAACGGGAAAATCTTCATATAAAATCCAGACGGAAGGATTCTCAGAAACTTTTTCTGATGTGTGTCCTCAACTTACAAGGTTCAACCTTTCTTTTGATAGAAGAGTTTGGAAACCCTCTTTTTGTAGAATCTCTAAGTGGATATTTGGATAGCTCTAACGATTACGTAGGAAACGGGAATATCTTCATCTAAAATCTAGACAGAAGCACTCTCAGAAACAACTTTGTGATATCTGCATTCAAGTCACAGAGCTGAACATTCCCTTTCATAGTGCAGGTTTGAAACACTCTTTCTGCTCTATCTGCAGGTGGACATTTCAAGCGCATTCAGGCCTATGGTGAAGAAGGAAATATCTTCCGATAAAATCTAGACAGAAGGATTCTCAGAAACTTCTTTGTGATGTGTGTCCTCAACTAACAGAGTTCAACCTTTCTTTTCATACAGCAATTTTGAAAAACATTTCTTGTAGAATCTGCAAGTGGATATTTAGATTACTGTGAAGATTTCGTTGGAAACGGGAAAATCTTCACAAAAAATCCAGACGGAAGGATTCTCAGAAACTTTTTCTGATGTGTGTCCTCAACTTACAAGGTTCAACCTTTCTTTTGATAGAAGAGTTTGGAAACCCTTTTTTTGTAGAATCTCTAAGAGGATATTTGGATAGCTCTAACGATTACGTAGGAAACGGGAATATCTTCATCTAAAATCTAGACAGAAGCACTCTCAGAAACAACTTTGTGATATCTGCATTCATGTCACAGAGCTGAACATTCCCTTTCATAGAGCGGGATTGAAACACTCTTTCTGTACTCTCTGCAAGTGGACCTCTCAAGCGCTTTGAGGCCTATGGTGTAAAAGGAAATATCTTCCCTTAAAATCTAGACAGAAGGATTCTCAGAAGCAAATTTGAGATGTGTGTCCTCAAATAACAGAGTTGAACCTTTCTTTTCATACAGCAGTTTGCAAACACTCTTTTTGTGGAATCTGCAAGTGGATATTTGGATAACTGTGAAGATTTCGCTGGAAACGGGAATATCTTCAAATAAAATCTAGACAGAAGCATTCTCAGAAACTTCTTTGTGATGTGTGTCCTCAACTAACAGAGTTCAACCTTTCTTTTCATACAGTAATTTGGAAACACTTTATTTGCAGAATATGCAAGTGGATATTTGGATAACTGTGAAGATTTCGTTGGAAACGGGAATATCTTCATAGAAAATCTAGACAGAAGCATTCTCAGAAACTTCTTTGTGATGTGTGTCCTCAACTAACAGAGTTCAACCTTTCTTTTCATACAGCAATTTGGAAACACTTTTTTTGTAGAATATGCAAGTGGATGTTTGGATAACTGTGATGATTTCGTTGGAAACGGGAAAATCTTCATATAAAATCCAGATGGAAGGATTCTCAGAAACTTTTTCTGATGTGTGTCCTCAACTAACAGGGTTCAACTTTTCTTTTGGTAGAACAGTTTGGAACCCCTCTTTTTGTAGAATCTCTAAGTGGATATTTGGATAGCTCTAAAGATTACCTTGGAAAACGGAATATCTTCATCTAAAATCTAGACAGAAGCAGTCTCGGAAACAACTTTGTGATATCTGCATTCAAGTCACAGAGCTGAACATTCTCTTTCATAGTGCAGGTTTGAAACACTCTTTCTGCACTATCTGCAAGTGGACATTTCAAGCGCGTTCAGTCCTATGGTGAAAAAGGAAACATCTTCTGATAAAATATACACAGAATCATTCTCAGAAACAAATTTGGGATTTGTGTCCTCAACTAACAGAGTTGAACCTCACTTCTGACACAGCAGTTTGGAAACACTTTTTTTGTAGAATCTACAAGGGGATGTTTGGAGAACTGCGAAGAGTTCGCTGAAAACGGGAATATCTTCATACAAAATCTAGACAGAAGCATTCTCAGAAACTTGTTTGTGATGTCTGTCCTCAACTAACAGAGTTCAACCTTTCTTTTGATACAGCAATTTTGAAACACACTTTTTGTGGAATCTGCAAGTGGATATTTGTATAACTGTGAAGATTTCATTGGAAACGGGAATATCTTCATATAAAATCAAGACAGAAGCATTCTCAGAAACTTCTTTGCGATGTGTGTCCTCAACTCACAGAGTTCAACCTTTCTTTTCATACAGCAGTTTGGAAACACTCTTTTTTCAGAATCTGCATGTGGATATTTGGATAACTGTGAAGATTTCGTTGGAAACGGGAGTTTCTTCATATAAAATCTAGACAGAAGCATTCTCAGAAACTTCTTTGTGATGTGTGTCCTCAACAAACAGAGTTCAACGTTTCTTTTAATAGAGCAGCTGGAAACACTCTTTCTTTGGAATCTCTAAGTGGATACTTGGATAGCTCTAACAATTTCGTTGGAAACGGGAATATCTTCATCTAAAATTTAGACAGAAGCACTCTCAGAAACAACTTTGTGACATCTGCATTCAAGTCACAGAGCTGAACATTCCCTTTCATAGAGCGGGATTGAAACACTCTTTCTGTACTCTCTGCAAGTGGACCTCTCAAGCGCTTTGAGGCCTATGGTGTAAAAGGAAATATCTTCCCATAAAATCTAGACAGAAGGATTCTCAGAAGCAAATTTGAGATGTGTGTCCTCAACTGAGTTGAACCTTTCTTTTGATACAGCAGTTTGCAAACACTCTTTTTGTAGAATCGGCAAGTGGATATTTGGATAACTGTGAAGATTTCGTTGGAAACGGGAATATCTTCAAATAAAATCTAGACAGAAGCATTCTCAGAAACTTCTTTGTGATGTCTGTCCTCAACTAACAGAGTTCAACCTTTCTTTTCATACAGTAATTTGGAAACACTTTATTTGCAGAATATGCAAGTGGATATTTGGATAACTGTGAAGATTTCGTTGGAAACGGGAATATCTTCATAGAAAATCTAGACAGAAGCATTCTCAGAATCTTCTTTGTGATGTGTGTCCTCAACTAACAGAGTTCAACCTTTCTTTTCATACAGCAATTTTGAAAAACATTTCTTGTAGAATCTGCAAGTGGATATTTAGATTACTGTGAAGATTTCGTTGGAAACGGGAAAATCTTCACAAAAAATCCAGACGGAAGGATTCTCAGAAACTTTTTCTGATGTGTGTCCTCAACTTACAAGGTTCAACCTTTCTTTTGATAGAAGAGTTTGGAAACCCTTTTTTTGTAGAATCTCTAAGTGGATATTTGGATAGCTCTAACGATTACGTAGGAAACGGGAATATCTTCATCTAAAATCTAGACAGAAGCACTCTCAGAAACAACTTTGTGATATCTGCATTCATGTCACAGAGCTGAACATTCCCTTTCATAGAGCGGGATTGAAACACTCTTTCTGTACTCTCTGCAAGTGGACCTCTCAAGCGCTTTGAGGCCTATGGTGTAAAAGGAAATATCTTCCCTTAAAATCTAGACAGAAGGATTCTCAGAAGCAAATTTGAGATGTGTGTCCTCAAATAACAGAGTTGAACCTTTCTTTTCATACAGCAGTTTGCAAACACTCTTTTTGTGGAATCTGCAAGTGGATATTTGGATAACTGTGATGATTTCGTTGGAAACGGGAAAATCTTCATATAAAATCCAGATGGAAGGATTCTCAGAAACTTTTTCTGATGTGTGTCCTCAACTAACAGGGTTCAACTTTTCTTTTGGTAGAACAGTTTGGAACCCCTCTTTTTGTAGAATCTCTAAGTGGATATTTGGATAGCTCTAAAGATTACCTTGGAAAACGGAATATCTTCATCTAAAATCTAGACAGAAGCAGTCTCGGAAACAACTTTGTGATATCTGCATTGAAGTCACAGAGCTGAACATTCTCTTTCATAGTGCAGGTTTGAAACACTCTTTCTGCACTATCTGCAAGTGGACATTTCAAGCGCGTTCAGTCCTATGGTGAAAAAGGAAACATCTTCTGATAAAATATACACAGAATCATTCTCAGAAACAAATTTGGGATTTGTGTCCTCAACTAACAGAGTTGAACCTCACTTCTGACACAGCAGTTTGGAAACACTTTTTTTGTAGAATCTACAAGGGGATGTTTGGAGAACTGCGAAGAGTTCGCTGAAAACGGGAATATCTTCATACAAAATCTAGACAGAAGCATTCTCAGAAACTTGTTTGTGATGTCTGTCCTCAACTAACAGAGTTCAACCTTTCTTTTGATACAGCAATTTTGAAACACACTTTTTGTGGAATCTGCAAGTGGATATTTGTATAACTGTGAAGATTTCATTGGAAACGGGAATATCTTCATATAAAATCAAGACAGAAGCATTCTCAGAAACTTCTTTGCGATGTGTGTCCTCAACTCACAGAGTTCAACCTTTCTTTTCATACAGCAGTTTGGAAACACTCTTTTTTCAGAATCTGCATGTGGATATTTGGATAACTGTGAAGATTTCGTTGGAAACGGGAGTTTCTTCCTATAAAATCTAGACAGAAGCATTCTCAGAAACTTCTTTGTGATGTGTGTCCTCAACAAACAGAGTTCAACGTTTCTTTTAATAGAGCAGCTGGAAACACTCTTTCTTTGGAATCTCTAAGTGGATACTTGGATAGCTCTAACAATTTCGTTGGAAACGGGAATATCTTCATCTAAAATTTAGACAGAAGCACTCTCAGAAACAACTTTGTGACATCTGCATTCAAGTCACAGAGCTGAACATTCCCTTTCATAGAGCGGGATTGAAACACTCTTTCTGTACTCTCTGCAAGTGGACCTCTCAAGCGCTTTGAGGCCTATGGTGTAAAAGGAAATATCTTCCCATAAAATCTAGACAGAAGGATTCTCAGAAGCAAATTTGAGATGTGTGTCCTCAACTGAGTTGAACCTTTCTTTTGATACAGCAGTTTGCAAACACTCTTTTTGTAGAATCGGCAAGTGGATATTTGGATAACTGTGAAGATTTCGTTGGAAACGGGAATATCTTCAAATAAAATCTAGACAGAAGCATTCTCAGAAACTTCTTTGTGATGTCTGTCCTCAACTAACAGAGTTCAACCTTTCTTTTCATACAGTAATTTGGAAACACTTTATTTGCAGAATATGCAAGTGGATATTTGGATAACTGTGAAGATTTCGTTGGAAACGGGAATATCTTCATAGAAAATCTAGACAGAAGCATTCTCAGAATCTTCTTTGTGATGTGTGTCCTCAACTAACAGAGTTCAACCTTTCTTTTCATACAGCAATTTGGAAAAACATTTCTTGTAGAATCTGCAAGTGGATATTTGGATTACTGTGAAGATTTCGTTGGAAACGGGAAAATCTTCATATAAAATCCAGACGGAAGGATTCTCAGAAACATTTTCTGATGTGTGTCCTCAACTAACAGAGTTCAACCTTTCTTTTCATACAGTAATTTGGAAAAACATTTCTTGAAGAATATGCAAGTGGATATTTGGATTACTGTGAAGATTTCGTTGGAAACGGGAAAATCTTCATATAAAATCCAGACGCAAGGATTCTCAGAAACTTTTTCTGATGTGTGTCCTCAACTTACAAGGTTCAACCTTTCTTTTGATAGAAGAGTTTGGAAACCCTCTTTTTGTAGAATCTCTAAGTGGATATTTGGATAGCTCTAACGATTACGTAGGAAACGGGAATATCTTCATCTAAAATCTAGACAGAAGCACTCTCAGAAACAACTTTGTGATATCTGCATTCAAGTCACAGAGTTGAACATTCCCTTTCATAGTGCAGGTTTGAAACACTCTTTCTGCTCTATCTGCAGGTGGACATTTCAAGCGCATTCAGGCCTATGGTGAAGAAGGAAATATCTTCCGATAAAATCTAGACAGAAGGATTCTCAGAAACTTCTTTGTGATGTGTGTCCTCAACTAACAGAGTTCAACCTTTCTTTTCATACAGCAATTTTGAAAAACATTTCTTGTAGAATCTGCAAGTGGATATTTAGATTACTGTGAAGATTTCGTTGGAAACGGGAAAATCTTCACAAAAAATCCAGACGGAAGGATTCTCAGAAACTTTTTCTGATGTGTGTCCTCAACTTACAAGGTTCAACCTTTCTTTTGATAGAAGAGTTTGGAAACCCTTTTTTTGTAGAATCTCTAAGAGGATATTTGGATAGCTCTAACGATTACGTAGGAAACGGGAATATCTTCATCTAAAATCTAGACAGAAGCACTCTCAGAAACAACTTTGTGATATCTGCATTCATGTCACAGAGCTGAACATTCCCTTTCATAGAGCGGGATTGAAACACTCTTTCTGTACTCTCTGCAAGTGGACCTCTCAAGCGCTTTGAGGCCTATGGTGTAAAAGGAAATATCTTCCCTTAAAATCTAGACAGAAGGATTCTCAGAAGCAAATTTGAGATGTGTGTCCTCAAATAACAGAGTTGAACCTTTCTTTTCATACAGCAGTTTGCAAACACTCTTTTTGTGGAATCTGCAAGTGGATATTTGGATAACTGTGAAGATTTCGCTGGAAACGGGAATATCTTCAAATAAAATCTAGACAGAAGCATTCTCAGAAACTTCTTTGTGATGTGTGTCCTCAACTAACAGAGTTCAACCTTTCTTTTCATACAGTAATTTGGAAACACTTTATTTGCAGAATATGCAAGTGGATATTTGGATAACTGTGAAGATTTCGTTGGAAACGGGAATATCTTCATAGAAAATCTAGACAGAAGCATTCTCAGAAACTTCTTTGTGATGTGTGTCCTCAACTAACAGAGTTCAACCTTTCTTTTCATACAGCAATTTGGAAACACTTGTTTTGTAGAATATGCAAGTGGATGTTTGGATAACTGTGATGATTTCGTTGGAAACGGGAAAATCTTCATATAAAATCCAGATGGAAGGATTCTCAGAAACTTTTTCTGTTGTGTGTCCTCAACTAACAGGGTTCAACTTTTCTTTTGGTAGAACAGTTTGGAACCCCTCCTTTTGTAGAATCTCTAAGTGGATATTTGGATAGCTCTAAAGATTACCTTGGAAAACGGAATATCTTCATCTAAAATCTAGACAGAAGCAGTCTCGGAAACAACTTTGTGATATCTGCATTCAAGTCACAGAGCTGAACATTCTCTTTCATAGTGCAGGTTTGAAACACTCTTTCTGCACTATCTGCAAGTGGACATTTCAAGCGCGTTCAGTCCTATGGTGAAAAAGGAAACATCTTCTGATAAAATATACACAGAATCATTCTCAGAAACAAATTTGGGATTTGTGTCCTCAACTAACAGAGTTGAACCTCACTTCTGACACAGCAGTTTGGAAACACTTTTTTTGTAGAATCTACAAGGGGATGTTTGGAGAACTGCGAAGAGTTCGCTGAAAACGGGAATATCTTCATACAAAATCTAGACAGAAGCATTCTCAGAAACTTGTTTGTGATGTCTGTCCTCAACTAACAGAGTTCAACCTTTCTTTTGATACAGCAATTTTGAAACACACTTTTTGTGGAATCTGCAAGTGGATATTTGTATAACTGTGAAGATTTCATTGGAAACGGGAATATCTTCATATAAAATCAAGACAGAAGCATTCTCAGAAACTTCTTTGCGATGTGTGTCCTCAACTCACAGAGTTCAACCTTTCTTTTCATACAGCAGTTTGGAAACACTCTTTTTTCAGAATCTGCATGTGGATATTTGGATAACTGTGAAGATTTCGTTGGAAACGGGAGTTTCTTCATATAAAATCTAGACAGAAGCATTCTCAGAAACTTCTTTGTGATGTGTGTCCTCAACAAACAGAGTTCAACGTTTCTTTTAATAGAGCAGCTGGAAACACTCTTTCTTTGGAATCTCTAAGTGGATACTTGGATAGCTCTAACAATTTCGTTGGAAACGGGAATATCTTCATCTAAAATTTAGACAGAAGCACTCTCAGAAACAACTTTGTGACATCTGCATTCAAGTCACAGAGCTGAACATTCCCTTTCATAGAGCGGGATTGAAACACTCTTTCTGTACTCTCTGCAAGTGGACCTCTCAAGCGCTTTGAGGCCTATGGTGTAAAAGGAAATATCTTCCCATAAAATCTAGACAGAAGGATTCTCAGAAGCAAATTTGAGATGTGTGTCCTCAACTGAGTTGAACCTTTCTTTTGATACAGCAGTTTGCAAACACTCTTTTTGTAGAATCGGCAAGTGGATATTTGGATAACTGTGAAGATTTCGTTGGAAACGGGAATATCTTCAAATAAAATCTAGACAGAAGCATTCTCAGAAACTTCTTTGTGATGTCTGTCCTCAACTAACAGAGTTCAACCTTTCTTTTCATACAGTAATTTGGAAACACTTTATTTGCAGAATATGCAAGTGGATATTTGGATAACTGTGAAGATTTCGTTGGAAACGGGAATATCTTCATAGAAAATCTAGACAGAAGCATTCTCAGAATCTTCTTTGTGATGTGTGTCCTCAACTAACAGAGTTCAACCTTTCTTTTCATACAGCAATTTGGAAAAACATTTCTTGTAGAATATGCAAGTGGATATTTGGATTACTGTGAAGATTTCGTTGGAAACGGGAAAATCTTCATATAAAATCCAGACGGAAGGATTCTCAGAAACTTTTTCTGATGTGTGTCCTCAACTTACAAGGTTCAACCTTTCTTTTGATAGAAGAGTTTGGAAACCCTCTTTTTGTAGAATCTCTAAGTGGATATTTGGATAGCTCTAACGATTACGTAGGAAACGGGAATATCTTCATCTAAAATCTAGACAGAAGCACTCTCAGAAACAACTTTGTGATATCTGCATTCAAGTCACAGAGCTGAACATTCCCTTTCATAGTGCAGGTTTGAAACACTCTTTCTGCTCTATCTGCAGGTGGACATTTCAAGCGCATTCAGGCCTATGGTGAAGAAGGAAATATCTTCCGATAAAATCTAGACAGAAGGATTCTCAGAAACTTCTTTGTGATGTGTGTCCTCAACTAACAGAGTTCAACCTTTCTTTTCATACAGCAATTTTGAAAAACATTTCTTGTAGAATCTGCAAGTGGATATTTAGATTACTGTGAAGATTTCGTTGGAAACGGGAAAATCTTCACAAAAAATCCAGACGGAAGGATTCTCAGAAACTTTTTCTGATGTGTGTCCTCAACTTACAAGGTTCAACCTTTCTTTTGATAGAAGAGTTTGGAAACCCTTTTTTTGTAGAATCTCTAAGAGGATATTTGGATAGCTCTAACGATTACGTAGGAAACGGGAATATCTTCATCTAAAATCTAGACAGAAGCACTCTCAGAAACAACTTTGTGATATCTGCATTCATGTCACAGAGCTGAACATTCCCTTTCATAGAGCGGGATTGAAACACTCTTTCTGTACTCTCTGCAAGTGGACCTCTCAAGCGCTTTGAGGCCTATGGTGTAAAAGGAAATATCTTCCCTTAAAATCTAGACAGAAGGATTCTCAGAAGCAAATTTGAGATGTGTGTCCTCAAATAACAGAGTTGAACCTTTCTTTTCATACAGCAGTTTGCAAACACTCTTTTTGTGGAATCTGCAAGTGGATATTTGGATAACTGTGAAGATTTCGCTGGAAACGGGAATATCTTCAAATAAAATCTAGACAGAAGCATTCTCAGAAACTTCTTTGTGATGTGTGTCCTCAACTAACAGAGTTCAACCTTTCTTTTCATACAGTAATTTGGAAACACTTTATTTGCAGAATATGCAAGTGGATATTTGGATAACTGTGAAGATTTCGTTGGAAACGGGAATATCTTCATAGAAAATCTAGACAGAAGCATTCTCAGAAACTTCTTTGTGATGTGTGTCCTCAACTAACAGAGTTCAACCTTTCTTTTCATACAGCAATTTGGAAACACTTTTTTTGTAGAATATGCAAGTGGATGTTTGGATAACTGTGATGATTTCGTTGGAAACGGGAAAATCTTCATATAAAATCCAGATGGAAGGATTCTCAGAAACTTTTTCTGATGTGTGTCCTCAACTAACAGGGTTCAACTTTTCTTTTGGTAGAACAGTTTGGAACCCCTCTTTTTGTAGAATCT